>NC_051438.1:15265759-15355106 GCF_001649575.2 Kryptolebias marmoratus | reverse complement strand
ATAAACATTTGAAATATATGAGTTTGTATGTAATGTATGAATATAATATACAAGTTTCACTTTTTAAATGGAATTACTGAAATCAATCTACTTTTTCATGATATTCTAATTTTATGACCAGCACCTGTATGTTTCACTGCGGGAAATGCAACAATTGGACCACAACGAAACCACAATTTCAGCATTTCCAGCCAGCAGATTGATAAGATAAGAAAAAGGGATAGTTCAGATTTTTCAAAGTGGAGTTTTGTTGAAGGGCCCTCCACCTTGTTTGTCAAGATTCTGTGCAAAGTTTTCATGGGATCTGTTGGCTCGCTGAGTATGTAATGGGGATGACTCTCATCTTCTACCCATGCCAAGTTTTAGCTCAGTATCTGTAAAGTTCACTGTGTTATAGCCATTTCTGTTTTTTTGTAGTTTCATTAGCTGTGGAGGCCATCTTGACTCGGGTTGATTCCAAATTAAATTGGTTGTAGATTGAATTCAAAGGATTATTCTCTGAGAATGATACTGATTTATGAGATATTTTCCTCAACGACAGAGAGACAGACAAAGGAACAAATTCACAAAGACAAAGGGAATTACACAATCGCAGGAAATAATAAATATTTTACCTGTTCTAGAAACTGCAGCTCTATGAATGACCTCAGTTTGGAAAAAACAAAATTTTATTTTGACAGGATTTTAAATTGTTTTATTGATTCATGTGAATGCTATTTAATAAACCTTTACACAGCTGTAACTTTCACAAACATGGTTATATGCAAAAACGAATAGCAGCAGCAGCAGCAGCTGGCTGTAGCAGTTCTGGTGCAGCCTGGGGCACTTTCAGCAGAAATATCAAAATGTTCTTGCTGGAGTTACTGTGTAACTTAAAATGACGGGCATAAGAGTACAACTCAGTACTTTTATGAACTGCTATGAAATTGTTGACACTGAAGTTGTTTTCAGATGACGGCGATCCACCTTGGTCTTGGCTTTACTTGGGCTAGCCATTAGGTTGTCAATCAGGTCAGAATTAAACTCTGTTTCTTCAACTTGAGGTTGTTCAAAGAGCTATCTCGAACAGGTAATATATTAAATGTTCAGAAGATCTGAACTATATTGTTCAAAAGTCTTTATTGTGTCGGAGCAGTCTTGTGATGTTGGAGCACAGGAAGGCTGCAGCAGCTGTTTCAGGGAGTCCCCTGTCCCACCAGAGCACCACAGAACAAAATCCCTCCTACTCATCATGTTGCTGCAAGGTAATCCCTCTCTCCGTCTCCTTCCCCACCACTCCTTTCCTCACCCTGTACCCCTCATTAATTCACAATTAAGACAGCAGCCCACCCACCCACACACCTCCTTATTGCAAATATTGCACATAAATGCTTTTTCTGGTCAGACTTTTATAATTTACTGAGGTTTGAGCTGAGGGTAGCAGACTCACTGAACTGTGTGAACATGTGTGTGTGTGTGTGTGTGTTGTATAATGATTCATACTCTGTTCCTAGCCTCATCCCTGGATGAAAGCAAACCTTTGTCATTCTCAATCGTTTTCTAAACGAGAGTTGGTGGCTGGTCTTTGGCGACCTGCTGCGCTCCTCCCTCTCCTCTGTCTTCTATCTGCCCCCCTTACACCCCCCCTACCATCAACACCCACCTCATAAATGGCTCTGGTTTCCTCGTAACAAGCTGGATTTCTCATAGATCTCCATCAATTTGTGTCACACTAGGGATTCCCTGAACAAAGATGCCTTTTTCCACATCACCCACAACTTCTATGTATTATTAAGGCTGGAAAAACAGCCTGCAGTGTCTGCTACAGCTTTGGTTACATAGCTAAAAGATACAAAGCAGAAAGGAACAAGACGATAAAGCAGAAATAAGGCAAAGTGAGGCTGATGATAAAAAGCCAACATTTTAAATGCCAATGTGGTCATGCATTCCTTTGTGTGTTAGTGATGCAGAAGCAGAAATGTTGCTCCCTGTGCTGTGTTTGTTCATTAAAGAGATTTCCCATGATGCACCTCATCCATAAACGGTTCACATCAGTGTGTGTGTGTGGTGAAGCTTGCATTGATCTCTAAATGGCAGCACAATACTATTAAAATGCAGCTTGTCGAAAGGCTTCACATTTATTAAAAAGCGTTTAAGCATAATCATATACAGTTCTCAAGAGCCCCCAAATGGCATTGTGCTCTCTGCAGTTCACATCTACCGCAGCAGCTGATAGTTTCATTTACTGTCTATCAAAAAGTATCAATGAATTCAACAAACCTGCAACCGTAGGACTCAAAACTCCCCTTTGAACAACAATTGTTATTTTAAAACTGAAACTTTAATGTCACGATCTTCATAAAACCATGAATTATTAGAAGGAAGGGTTCTCTGTGGCAGGTTTACAAACTGGACAATCACTGCAACTGGGGGCTTAATTAAAAGAAAGTCAACATAGAAACACTCCGTTGACAAAAACCTGAAGAATATGCTAAGTCAGAGAATGCGTCATGGGGTATTTAGCTGCTAATGAGTTCCATTTACCTGCAGCGATAAAAGGTCAGAGACCTCAGCGTGGTTCCATGTGCCATAAAATACGTGAATGGATTAATATTCAAACACTGTGGCAATCCAGGATTAATAACAAACCCACAAAGGGCAAAAGACCAAATTAGATTATATGAAAACATGACACAGAAAGGATTTACTACGTGAAACGTAAGGAAGGTGGCAGACAGCAGCTTAATCCACCTGCTGCTCCATACATCATAGTCTGGGCAAATCATGGCTGCCTGAAATATTTTCTTTATCTATCTGACATAACAATATGTACAGTCTATGCTTTCACCATTTCTGAAAATTACCTAAAATATATATTTTTGTTTACTGTAAAATTTCCTTAGTAGTATTTACAATAATAAACAAAGGAATTAATCTCTGAGGAGGAGCTTTGGGTGTGCATAAGATCAAAAAACATCAGGTGTGAACTTTAACATGGCCGATCTCTTTTTCTCCTCAAAACTTACATGTCCTATAGAACATGACTGGATCTCGATCTCAGATTTGCAGGAAATTTGGAAAATCTCCTAAAGTGTGAAGGCAATCATGACTGCTATTTGTTGATACTCACCAAATTGGTTTCCATTGATGTTTGCCATGTCTTTGAGATGTCTTTGAGTGCCTTGATGGTGCTCACTTTGCCAAGTTAGGTTTGTTGAGGAGTTAGGGTTAGGATAAAGAGGTGGGTTTGGTTTTTCAGGTTAGAGTAGGTCTTCAAGTAGATTGGTGAGTTTATGTCAGAAGATAAGTTTGCACTACTGTTTTTCATAATGTCATAATGATGGTACTTGGATTTCTTAGTGTTTTATCAGGATGCACTCATTATTAAGAAATGCTTGAGAACCCCTGTTCTAGAACGTTTAGCTGCATCTGAGTTGTGTGAAGGAGGACATATCAGCCCATCCCTCAACTCTGATTCAGGGGAAGACATTGAGATTTGAGAAACACATCTGACCATGGTTGAAGGATGTGGTCATTTCATGCATTTATAGCTGAAAACAGCACCCCGTACACCATGGTCTTGGCTCTTTCTCTGCCCCACAACAATTGAAAACAAATTTAACATTACCTGAGTCAAATTTTCTTGCGGTTGCACATCTTTTGTTGGTAGCTGGTCCTAAAGCGGTTTTACTGTTGCTGCATAAGCTGCCACTAGGACATTGATCAACTATTGTCCGCTACAATTTCCGCAGGAGTTTTCAAAATATTCCCCATTGCAATTTTGTTTTGAATAGTTTCCCTTTGAAACCCAGAGCAAAATTTGCTTGACCTACTTTTTATTTTTATTTTCTCTCTCTCTGCTTTAGCTTTAAATTACTTTTCAGTTTATAATAGTTAACTAGCTTGTGATTTAACTCGTAATGGTTGGTGCCCCTAATAAATTCTGAGTAACACCAGTGGTACTTGTACCACCATTTGAGAACTGGTGCTAAAAAACAGAATCACGCCATTGCTGACACAACGATGCTGCCACAGGTATCACAACTGCACTAGCTGTTTCTATGACCTTGTCATGATCACAATCATAGCCTAGGTATGAGGCCAGGATAGACACTCCTGCTTCAAATTCTTGACAATCAAGCCATGGCAGTGCTGACACTTCTGCCACCACACTCTCCCACGCTCCACCCAGGACCTTGATATGTTCCCAAAGTGAAAATAAACCATACTAAATTTTCTATGGAAGTTTTATGCTGAAAATTATTATGGATTCATCATACTATTTCACATAAAATAAGGAGCCTACTGTGTTTTTAATACGTCCCCAAAGATCTCACAGAGATGATCTCTGATGTTTTACGCCATAGTGGAGTTGTCATCCAGTGTGAAGGTAGAAAGCCTCCACACTCATCATCATTATCAAATCTCTGTTTTTTCAACACAGATCTTTTGCATGTAAAGAGGAACTCTTCATCTGAAGATGTTAACTCTTTTTTTCCTCCTGATGTAGGATTTATTGTAGTTTTAGGGAAGAGAAGTTGTGGTTATTTCGTGGGGAGGCAGGAAGGCCCAAATAAAGATGAGAACAAGTTTCTAGAGGACACAGGTCATAATCTATTTCACCATTCCATCTAGAGTACTTTTTGATGGGTTTTTATTGCCATTATACACTTTGTTGGCATACCTATCCATGCTCTGTCCTTGCTGGCTTGCACACGTGCAAATGCACCTCTTTCTGGATTCACGCCTCACAGTTACCTTCTCTACAGTCACAGTAATAAGATCAAACTTGCTTGGTGAAACCCAACCTTTGTTTTATTCGATGGCGGCATGAAATTAGATTCTATTAATACCAGCAGCCCAATTGGGCTGGCTGGCTGACTCCCAGCGGAGGCAGCGCTGAAAAGGTTAGGTGCGGCAATTACGCAGGTGGAGTTGTAGAGAAGATGGGGGTGAGAGGGAGATGATTCTGCCTTGATCACTGGCTCTGAACAAGGTGTTATCAGCTGCAGCAGAAAGAGAGAGAGAGAGATGGGGGGACATGGAGGAAAGGGGAGGTAGGAAGGCAGCCAGAACGACGTTAATGACTTGCCTTGTTTTTTGAAGCGAGGAGTTGCGTTTTCAAACGCGAGGCAATTAGAGGGGGACTTGTTCTGTTGTGCTTGGGTTACTGCAGTGACTTAGTAAAGCTGTCATCTGCCGGCCAATCAGTGCCGGACAGGAATGACTGGTGAACACTAACACACGCAGCGACATGACGTAATGACTGTGCACCGACCTTTTTTTTTTTTTTTCTTTTCTCTGCACACACACACTTTTGAAACACACACATTTCACAATGCATTGAAGTTAGCAGGTAATGTTTGAATGCATGCATATAGCTTTGTTGAAAAGCGTCTGTGTGCTTTCCACAGGCACACAGAGTATGTGAAGCACAGGTGACACATTATCGGAACGCTTCAAATCTCATTATGTTGCCTTGCTCAAAGGAAAAAAAAGAGAATAAATTTGCTCCTTCTTGCTCCCAAACCTCCTTCTTTGTCTTCTCAGATTATCCAGCAGAGCAGCAACACACCCACTATTAGTTTGCTGCCGCTGCTGACCCCAGTCATTCATTTAATTGGCTGTTAATTGCTATTCTCTCTACAAAAGACAATGTATATGTGGAGCTATATTTAGGCTCGCCCCTCGATGGCTCTTCATGCTAAATTACAACTTTCAGCCAGGCGCTGAAGGGCCCCATTGTGGCCTGTCGTTCTCCCCCTCTGTGACTGACTGACAGGCTGGGGAGGGGGGAAGACATCCCTCCCACCCAACTTCTATCCCTCTCTTCATTCCTCCCTTTCTTCTCCTCTTCTTCCTTCTTGCTATTAGCTGCTGTACTGTACAATTTGACACCTGGATAAGGCTGTATCTCAGTCCCTCAGTCCTCGTCTGTTTGACACAGCAGAAGCAGCAACTTTTTATCTGTTGCCAGGGACTTTACCCAGTCTATTTTAGGATTTCAACATTTCTTGGTGTGCTATTTGTTACAGGAAAAAAAATGTTTTCAGTGGTGAGACAACAGGCTCTCTGGAAGGCTCTATGTTGTGTTAATTTTTCAGAATTAGTGTCATGATTTCTCTTCTATTTCTATTTAAATCCTAAGTTTAGACACATTTATGTGCAATTTTCTGGGAAAATGCTTTTTGTTTTTTTTCTGGCAGTCCTCCATCTTTAGCTGTCCCACCAACCCAGAGCAGACCAGCTGCATCTGAGTCACATAGGATTGCAACACACACACACACACTCAAACACACACACACACAGGAATGTTTGCGACACAGATGTGAGTCTGATGGATGACACGGGCTTCTGAAGTCACACGGTGGAAATCCCGGATTACTCAGCCCTCACATTCCCCCCAGTCTGTCCCTCCTTCCAATTTCTCTGTCTTTCTTCGAGTCTCTTTCACTCAGGTCGCGTTCGCCCATGTAAAACCTAGAGGGTAGCGGCAGAAAATGTTGGTGGGGTCCTGATTTATGGCTCTGACTTTTCATTTGTAATACCCTGATTATCTCTGGGGAACTGGGTGGGAGAGTGATGAAGGTGGGGAGAGAGGGGAGGAGGATTGACGTTAGTGAGAGGCCCGAGCAGCTTAATAACGTGTACATGCCCGCAGCGTCGAGGGGATATACAGCAACAAAAAAAAGTGCTGCCCTCTTAAAATGAGATGGGGAAATGATGGAGCAGAGCAAACCTCATGTTTCAGCAGATTTAATTGTGAAAGAGCAAGTCTCAAAATTTTGCCTGCTAACCACTTTTGTTTATTGTCGTAATTTTTCCATCGTTAAGCACGTCGGCACCTTTCGGTTTAGAGTGAAGACACTGAAAACTTGGAAAGAATCTAAATTTTCTTGCTTTTACTTTCAGCTCTAGCAGGATGAAAAATCTACTGAGACTGACAGTGATGAGATAATTAGTGCAAAGTTTCTCCTAATGACAGCTGCTAACATTAGTTACAAGCCCCACAGATGCAGGTGTGTCGTGCAGACACCGAGATATGTGCAATTTGCAAAGTGGGATAATCTTCCTGCTAGTTTCTTTTAACTGAATAATTTACCATCGGGACAAGCTGTAATTTAGAAGAGATTGTGTGAAATGTAACAGATGATGTCTCTTTCACACGTTAAAGTGATTTTCAGTGGATTAGGCCCTTTTCTGTTACAACCATTTGCTCACTTTCTCAGACTCATGCTCAAAGAAACTCACACATGTACACACACACGCACGCACGCACTGAGCTGAGTACCTCACAAAGGTAAGTTCATTCCTTGAAATACCACCCCTATCATCTCTATGATGGTCCTAATAATCATCATTACAAAATACACTGTTGTTGTAATCAGATCTGCACTGATACACAGATTTAATGAAATGCTGTATGAACCCGGCTTGTAATAATTGGTACGGTTCTGCACGCATGTTAGCCGAGAGTGCATCGCCAGTTTTCACATGCTGCTATTATCACAGCACATAATACCTTGCTGATTATCCATTCAACAAAGCGTAGCTATCGTAACTTATGATAATAGCGCGCGTGGCTGTGATAATCCACACAACCGGTGCACTCTGTCTCTCTGATGCTAATGAGGATAGTGGGTGGTCGTGTACACACAAGCAGCAGTGGCTGGTGGGAAGCCTCTCCTGGTTCTGCTGCGAGTCAATTGAATTGTGCACCGCAGCGCAAATCCATTTGACCCCGGAAGGGCCGGGCGCTGGACCCGCTTTGGGGGGGCGGGGGAGAGGGCGAGTTTGGGGGCGAGCCTCACTCAGTTCTCTTCAGGCCCACAGATCATATCACAAGTGCTGATTAGCTCATTTAGCTGGATTGATTAAGTTAAAAGGAGGCACCTGTTTACCCAATGGCATGCTAATGTTGCCATGACAACAGCCAAAGGCCCGTTGTCTCCAGCTCTATCTGTCCATTTCTCACTTCCTCTTTGGTCTCACCACATACACACTGGCACACACAGATGTCTGTCCGCTGAGCCGCTCCATCTGAAGCTGCCGAGGTAAGAAGATCAGGTTTTCCACCCAGTGGAGCGAGAGCAGGCTCACCTCTACTCCATGGTTCACCCAGTAGCACCTGTGTACCTGTGTGTGTGTGTGTGTGTGTGTGTGTGTTGGATGAGTCTGACGCGCACAGGTGCATTTCATGTCTTCACATCGACTTCATGTGTCTCAGGTGTGGATGTGGACGGTTAAAACGAAAGGCGTTCAATTAAAATTCAGCAAGATAATGTCTTTGAAAAACCTTAGAAAAAGGTGCATCCCATTTTCTTTTCTCCTTTTTCACGTGTAAAGAACCTCAACAAGAACAAAACCACTGCAGTCAGGCCCTCAACTCAAGTTATCATTTCTATAATTGATGGGTTATTAACTTTTATTTTTGTTGTATAGTTCCCAGATATAACATTTGTTGTGAATTGGTGCTGCATAAATAAACTAAACTAAATTGACTCAAAGAATTCTGATTTTTTTCTTTTTCTTTTACTTTGACTCAAAATCTATGCATGTTTTTGGACACATATCAAGCAGGTTCTTCATGAGAAAAGGCAGTTATGCGAGCATCACAAGTAAAAGGTGCAGGGCTGCAGAAAAAACGCATTAATGAAGAAAAGCCTACACATCTATTCCTCACTAAAGGACTGATTTATTTTATTCGATCAAACCTGGATCTTTTTCCAGTCAAACAGTTTTGATAATAATGAAACAAAAAAACTTAATCTTAATCTTAATGAGATAACAGGCACCAGGTGAAGCAAGTGTTCGGCTTAGGGTTATTATTAACTGCTCAGATCACTTTAATTTTGCACTTATAAATTATTGTCATCTTTCATAGTTTTCATTGTTCCTGAATGTATTGAACACGATCTCTGAAACAAATGGATTTAAACCCTCAAAGGGAGCCCATCAAACCTGGATGAACACCTTCATCCTCTTTTCAGAAAGAGAACTGTGCTGATTTTCCTCACTCATTTAGAATAGCCTGTTAGTCCGAGGCTTGCATGTCGCTGCCTCTTCATGGCCCAACTTCAATGTTTGTGTGCTGAATCATAAACCACAGCAGTCGCCTCGCTGCGATTGCTGTCATAAAGCCTGTAAGAGCTGCTCCGCTTAAAATTGACTACAGTAAATCTGAGAAAACACATAGCACTTTATATGACAGTGTTCAGTTGGCGTCTAATAGCCAATCTGGGTCCGGACAAGATTCGATTTTAGCCCGAACCTGGACCAAGTTCTGCTACTTGATTAAGTGTTTTTTAAATAAATTTTTAAAGGGCCTGGCTTGTGGCTCAGCTGCAATATTTTTTAAACCAGACAGCTGCAAAAAACCAAAAACAAATCTGATTCAGTTTATTCACATAGGCCCAATCCGCAACAAAAGTGATATCAGTACTAGACAAAAGAAAAATGTCTAAATCATCAGTCCAGTTCAGATCAAATTATTATACAATCCAGTTACAAACAGTTCATTGTGAAACGCTAATTAGTAAAAGCTATCTGTCTAATGAAGCCAGCAGATTGTGGCAAATCTTTACTTCAGCGTCACCTCCATCCTGAGCAACACGGTGACAGTGGGAGAAAACGACTTCCTTTAAACAGGAAGAAACCTCCACCAGAACCAGGTTCAGGATGAGCGGCCTTCGGCTGGGGGTTACGCTGTGATGATGAGTGCTTCAGGTGGAAAAATACAAAATTTGCAGCTTGAGTGTAAAACAGAAGTTTTGAGGACTCATCAGAGGAGGATCACTCAGCTGTCTTTCTCCCTGAGCTCTGAGTTTGTCTCCATCCTTTACGCCTCATCTTCACTCAGTTTCCCCTCTGTTCTCACCCTCCTTCACTCAGCTTCCCTCTTTCACACCTTCCATCCCATGGTTGTTGGCATGTGTCTCTGCAATGTCTGTGACTCTGTCTCACGACTCCATTTAGGTCAACCCTGTAACCTGAAACAAAGTGACGGCTGCCCCTCTCACACCCTCTTACATACTGTACCTCCCGTCCCTTCGTTTCCTGCACCGGCCCCGTCCTTTCTTCTTTTTACACTTTCCTCCACTCGAGTTGTCAGTCTGTAGTTTTGCCGTTGTAGGCTCTGTGTTTTGTTGATCTGTCTCGTTTCGCCTCCTCCTCCTTCCTCTCTCCCCATCTCACCCCTCTCTCCTCGGCTGTTTGTTTCTCCCCTTGACTCCGGCAGACTCATTATCTTTGTAGAACAGCAGTGTGCGTTCGTCAGCAGCGATTAGCGCCGTTTCATTCTAACATCGTTAAGGAAAGACAGTCTGATATTTGACGAATGAAGATATGGCGTGCTCTAATCTTGCGGCGCAAAACTGTGTCATAGTAGATAGAGGCTCCGGTTAAGTTTTCCATAACATTAAAGCTTGCATTGATCATAATCCAATTAATGAAAAAAAAAGACACAAAAAGGACAGGATTAAAAAAAAAAAAGAATTGCTTGCTTCATAAAACAGAAAGAAATCAACTGTAATCAAATTGCTGAGTTCTCAGAACTAATGAAGTGTATGCATTTAAAGATCTAATGAAAATTCTTTTAGTTAATATAATTAATTTGCAGTTCTTTTGATAAGTGGTAATGACTTTGAGATTATTAGTTTAAATTAATAGTTTTGTTGTGTGGTGGTGGGGGGGACACTATCCTACTTTCAAAGTTCCTGAGGAGACAAAGCAATTTTTTTTTTTTAAAGCACAAAAAGAAAATTACTCTTCTCTATAAACAAATTACCACTGCTTTAATTCCTTTTTAGATTAAACTGAAATTGTAATAAGACAACGTCTCAAAGGAGATGTTTGTGAGGAGAAAGAGAGAAGACACGCTTGTAATTAAAGGTGGAATCATCTTTTTCTCATTAAACAAATATTTGCGCTGGAGACAAATGCGCGCACGGTTGTTTCGGAGATACTCGTAGGTTCCTTTTTAAGTGAATTAAGAGGAGGATGCTGCTTTGCATCGCCTGCAGAAACATCCCAGCAGCCAGCTGACGGGAGGCGAGCCAGTCAGGCATCTTCTCCGACAAGATATTAAAAGACACGACCCGATGAGTGAAGATGGTTTCGCTCTGAGGCTAAAAAGTAGGACATTTAACTCACAGGGAAAAAGAAAAAAAAAAAAACTTTTTTATTCCATGACTGTTGTTATTGTGAGACTGTTAATGTTATTATTGCTCAGATACACCGCAGGCCTTTGCCCATGCTGTCAGCTAATGTTGATGATGCCCCTCTCCTCGGTCGTCGCTGCACACACGCCTCGGTGATGGGCTCAAAAACAAGTAGTTTCAGCACGACTGACTTTCTCTTATCATAATTTGATTATTTTAATGATCTTGTTACTAAACCTCAGACGCTGCACTTGCATACCCCAACCCCTCCCACCCACTCACCCCAAGGGAAGCCATAGTTGAACGCACCGTATGAATCTCACATGAGGCTCTGAGAATGTCCGAGGGTGACAATACGTACAGTGGTGTGCTCATTCATGTGTGTATCGACGCCTGCATTTGAATGTTTCTGCTGCACTATTTTCCACAGACGACCCAACAGCGGTGACCACAGCCACACCTCCTGACACGGAAAACAAGAGGAAGATTATGAAAAACTATTTGCATAAAACAGCCCAGCGCACTATTAGTCAAACACCACAGCCAGAGGGGGCTCGATTGTGGCGTTTCATCATCGCCTATTGAATTATCTGGATTAATTTAACGCATTTAGGCCCGTGTGTTTTCTCCCCAGCTCACAACTCTCCCGTCTCTTTGTTAGCGATAATTACACTAAGTGGGTCATCTCCATCTCAGCTTCCCTTTCTCCTTTTCTTGCTCTCCGTGTAGCGTTAGCGTTTTTAACTTTTTAAAACAAAGTTTGGCAGAAACGTAATGGTACAAATGTTGTGATTCACTCGGCATTCTGAGGAGAGAAGCCTTGAGAAAACAGGCCGTTGACTCAGAAAGTGGAGGAGTAGAGCAGAACAGCGTGGTCGAAAAAGAGAATTTAAAAATCATCTTTAATTTTATCTTACTTTGTCACATATTTGAGTTCTTAGTCAAAGAAACCTTATTTGGTCTGATTTATTATGTTATAAATTATTATAATTTGATTGAACAATATATCACAACATTCAGTGGAGCAAATTTAGTAAAGTAGGTCCGGCTGTGTAACAGATTCCAGTAATTTGCACTGCAAGCTATAGTTTCAAAAGGTTTCACAGGTTATTTCTAAGCCATTCCTTTGATCAATATGAAAAGAACAGATAATGAAACACATAAAAAATGTTCCCATGGTAACGCCAGTTTCATTTTTAGTGTAGCATGAACTGGTGGCTTTGATTGTTGTCTTCTCAGACTGGTCAGATCAGAAAAAATAAAATAAAAAAAGCTCAACATGGTCTGCTTACAACAAGCCAAAGATGGGATCATGCATCGTAAATGCTCCAAAAGACAATCTTAATGAGGTCTGGAGGAAAAAGTCACTCTGACAACAAAAAAAAAGGCAAACGCATTTGGTAACTTCTGCCACCCCTCCATGAGGAATCCAAGCAGAGAAAGCTCACAGGGGAAATATGGTTGTTAAGTCATCAGGCAGTTCATTAACACGTTCTTTAATTGGTGTCTAATAGATCGTGGATGTTCAATGAAGCTGTGAAACTCAGGTGTGTGGTGGCACCAGCAGTCTGTCGGGAGAGACAGATAAACTTTGTTGATTCTGACCCGCACATCTGCTCAGTGCACCGTACGATGCGTTTAAGGCAGGAAACCTTTACTCCTTTCTTCCCCGTCCGCTCTGGCTGTGGCACAAATTTTGTCATCTCTACCTGCCCGCTAAGATCCGCCACCCCCTCCCAGTAGACAAACACATGCAGCCCAGATCTTTTTGACCTGCAGTAAATGCCACTTCCATCTTAAATCGTGGAGCCAGAAATACAACAGATAAAAAAGACCACAGACCAAGAGCAAAAGAAGAAAAACAACACAGATGCTTGTTTTTAAGAATTACTGAGTCAGTAGACTTGATGCTATCAACGTTTGGATAATTTATCACTCTGGGACTTAAAAGACAAAAACTGCTTCTAATACCTGGTGACAAATGACTCAAACTTTGTTTCTTTTTCTTGTCTTTTGAACAAACGGGTAACAAATCAGAACATCATCGCCACCTACGACTGCAGTGTAAACTGTAGTCTACACCGGTGGTGCCCAATCCTGCTCCTCGAGGGCCACTATTCCGCATGTTTTAGTTGTTTCTTACTCTTTACTCTTTAAAAAAAAAAAAAAATTTGAGTGCGCTGCAGATCGGTGGCTCCCATAGTTGGACCCCACTGTGGGTCGTTAAACAACAAACGAGACGTCTTGAGAAGATTTCCAGAAATCAGATCACTAATGGAATAATTTGCCATACTTGTTATAAAATAATAAAGAAGCAGTCATAAATTTATAAAAAAAACCCAACTGTTTGTGTCGTCATGTAGTAATTTTTCTGCTTCCTGCTCTGACGACAGTCTCCTCTTTTCACACATGACCTCATTTGTGATGATTCTGGTTTTCACAACTTAATAAACTCATGGGAAGTGACAAAAAGTGAAATATGCAAGAAGACCATCTCCATCAGTTGCTTAATTAAATGTCATTGTCTCTTGAATCAGCTTCTTCATCACAAATCTTTGTTCATTTGTTTCAGTATTTCTGTTACACCATTGAACCATTCGTCTGAAGTCTGGGAGGAAAGCAAGTTCAGACCATGTAGGCTTTTACTGATCTCTTAAATCAAATCACATGTTTCTGTTTGAACTTTCAAAATGCCACAAAACAGGATGATTTGAGGACCCAAACGCAGAGCCAGTGACTCGACCAAGAAAAGACAAGGATCTGACAAATGCGCAAGGAAAATGTGGGGCCATAAATACACAGAGGGGTGATGAACATGAGGAACAGGTGTGCTGATCATTAACCCAGGACAGGTGTGACGAAATGGACCGGGAGGAAAGACTGACAAAGGGACTGATAGGACAAAACAGGGAGAGACGGTGCCAAAAACACAACAGAAATAGTAATAAAAAAAATGCTAAATCTAAACTGAAACCTAGAGTAGAGTCCTGTATCACCAAACAGTTCAGCTTCAGTCGTTCAACAACTAGTCTCATTTATTACTTTTCTATTTTATGAAAAATAATAAAACAATAGGCGCTGCCAAAATGCAACAATTTGACTGCAGGCGCTGCATAATGATGAGTTTATTTTCTTAGAAAAACAAAACTTTCCTCCTCGCTGAATAATGAAGAAGAAATCGCAGGTGTACATGGGTACAGATACTTCAACCTTCAATTAACTTCAGGAAAAACTAACTTTTACTTTTTGCTCCACGTGACAAAAGCTCAACTCCCCATTTTCCAGAGTTTTAGACCCACACACAAAAACAATGACCTACCCCCAATATCTTTGTAAGTGAGTGAAAGACATAAAGAAAAATGTCACTGCATCACATTCTTGACATCTGCTTTTTCCTATTTTTGTGCTTGTTGTCATTTGGAGCCATTCTGTCATATTGTGACGAGAGCTTACCTGTAAATAATTCATGAGCTGCAGCACATACGATTACGCTGGTTAAAAAGTAATGAGGCGTATAGCCGTAATAAAGGCTTGTCTGGCGTTGTTTTACCAAGTGTCTTTTCACGCACGTCGATGCTTTCGCCGGCCCCGAGTTTACATGAAAGCGCATCCTTGTCGGGCCTGACAGAGCGCCACGTTAAAGACGGAGAAAACAAGAAAACACAACCATGGCCTGTGGAGCAGGTGGTTGGAAATCAGAGCCCCAGTCCCCCCGCCGCCACCCTTCCACACACACACACACACACACACACACACACACCCCTCCGCAGCACAGCAGTGTGATCTAGCCCCGGCTATGAGCTGTCACTGGCGGCTTTTCATGTCTGAGCTCGGGAGAGATCAGTAGACTCCCCGTCTGAGCTGGGAGCCCTTTGATAATCGATGGAGCTTACAGTGGTGCTTTGTAACAACAGCGACTGTTCGCGGTCCAATCAAACTGCGCCGTTGTCCTCCCGTGTTTGTTCCCATGGATCGTGCAGGCTATTTCCTGTTCGCCCTAAAATGAGGCCCTGTTTTTTACGAGCGCGTCAGTGTTGACAGCGCGGAGATGCATCAGCATCACAAAGCGTCTCCTTTTTTTTATGTGTTTCAGTGCCGTTTTCACCACAAACTGGCAAGATTTTCTGTGCGATCAGAGCCTCACACTCTTTTTACATAACCTGGTTTTACACTCTATGACACATCATGACTTTAGTGCTGATGAATCAACTTATTCAAATAAGAAGGCTATTATTGTGCCATTAGTCATAAGTCATCTTCGGTGAAAAATCTGTCATTCTGAAGTGATCGTGAAAATGTCAAGGAGAACACAGTTTGATAGATAAGGAGCTATTTACTGAAAAAGTAAAAACTCACATGTCAAACTCAAGGCCAGCAGGTCAGAGATGTGGAATAATATTTTACAACAGGTGTCTCTATCGCTTTACATTTTATTTAAAAAAAAAACTAAACATACTGTACTTAATGCGGACTTCTCATGGCAGTCAGCCGACTCCGAAGCTCTGAAAATGAGGCTTGAATTTTTCAGTAATCTTTGATTTTGAGGCGGAAAGAGTAACTAAAAACATCCAAATGGGAGAGATCAAACTCCTGCTGGTAAGCTAAAGCTAATGTGCATCAGAGCAACAGAGAGCCTGCTTAAATGTACGTTTTTACTTCCTGTTCTCCGTTATTTTTTTTAAAAGTTGAATGTTCTGATGGGTTGAGATAGAATTTATTTCTAAGAACTCATAAATGAAAAACTCCTGCTGTGAGCAAGACATGGGAAATGAATGCTAAAGATGTGCCTTTAAATTTGATCTTTTTTCAAATCAATTAGTTGCTTTTATTCTTTTCAGTGTGTTTTTAGAAAAGATAATTCACATTTCTATATAGTACATCTGAATACCAAGATCAGCTCATATATTTTTTTCAGTGACTAAGATTGGTAATCTAGGACCAAGGTTTTTGTGTAAATGAGTTAAAACATCTGCGCAGCAGAGGATCAGCTGAAAGACCATGCAGGACTTTTCCTCCCATATTTTCACGACTTTCAGATACTGTTTGTTTGTGACACTTCCTATGTTGTCCTCCACTTGTCCACTTGCCTTATTTGTTTTTAAAGGACACACTTCACAATATGTTGTCATGTTGAGGTAAAAAAGACGGAGTGAAAAGCAGCTAAAGTAAAAAGACCTCCAGGATGCCTTATTGAGACCACTTTAAAACATTACAAGAAAGTCTGGCTCCTTGTCAGCAGAGTATAGAGGGATTAGGGGTGATTTAATGTGTTTTTAGATGATGTTTTTTCAAAACACAACATATTGTACATTAGAAATAAGTGTCTCAATCCAACAGAAAAAGGCTGAAACACAGGAACACTTTGCCTAAAAGCCTTTAATGTGACCCTTGAAGATCTGATTTGAGTTTGTTTTGAGCCCAGCACCTCCTTTTCACCTCGCCACACACCTTTTGAACTTTTTTTTTAAAGCTCCGGCTTCCCTGACTGCCTATAGGCAAGATCAGTTTCACTCCAGCCGTGAATAGAAATTGTGAAGCTCATCGCAAGACTTCATGAAGTTTTATTTGAAAACTTCTCGACTACAGAAGTGTCACACACAAACACTGATGCCAGCTACTGAACTCAAATATTTCTGGATAGAGAAAGAGAAAAACAAAAAAAGATTTTCTAAATTGTAATTTTTAAAGTAACATTGGAGCTACTTTCTTTTAATAAATGTAGTTTTTTCGTCGACAGTTTGAATTGATATTTACACATGCATCCTCCTCAAAACAGTTTTGTTTCCTTAGTTTTATAATTTACTCTTCTTGCTCTCAGCTCTTTAAAAAAACTGAGTTTTATGTTAGTTCAGGCAGCCATGATGTCTCACCACATCTCTCCATCGCCTCAGCCAGCCTCCTGCTGGAGGAGCTCCTGCTTTCTCCAGCCACAGTGTGTTTAAATGTAGTGAAATGCTCAGCTGGGTTGTGAAATGAGGCTTCTACTTCAGCGCAGAATTAAAAAAAAAAAAAAAAAGAAAAAAAAAGAAAGAAAATAATCCTGTCTGGGATCTCAGGGACAGTCTTTGCCACTCTGGATTAGATTGAGTCATAGCCAAACACAGCTGTGTTTCAGGGTAAATCTGACAACTCATGTAGAATTTAACACATTTAATTCACACATTTAAAGGAAGAGAAAAACAACTCATTAGTGGATTCACACATATTATGGTATAGAAGCATTCCTATAGAGAGCATTTAATCCTTTTTGGTTCAGTACACTTAAGAGTAAACTTTTGACTCTGCTGAAGCGCTGACTGAGAACAAGATTGTTAATAAAATATCTTCAGGACTCCTTGATTTAATGAGTCTGGCTGATTGGCTTGACGCCAGAGAAGGTGTGCAGGAAATAGAGAAGAATGCCAATAAAAATGGTGTCAAACACATCCATTTTTTTCTTTTTCTAACCTCAGGTATTCTCTACTTCCAGTCTATTTTGGTCACACAAATTTATTATTCAGTAACTGTGAATCTAATTAAGAATTGAACATGCACAGATGGTGCTCTTGACCTCCTGTGAGTGCAGTGTGTGTGTGTGTATTCGCGGAAACATGTGTCTTTGTTTGCATGTGAATGTGCAGCTCTCCGATGTAGTGCCACTCAGTTCTGTGTTCAGCCACGGTAAAAAGAAAGTCCACCCACTTTTATTTCTAGGGGTTTTAAACGCATAAAAATGATCTGGTCTTTACCAGGTCCTAAATTTATCCAGATCTAACTTCAAGTGTACAAAAAAACACACACAACAGATTCCACCATGTCATTATTTATTAAACAAAAATGAAGCCGAAATAGAGAAGCTGTGTGCAAAAACAAAGTCTGCCCTTCTCTGCGTCCATAGGATTGAAGAGGAAAAGTATCATCCAGATGCTGCTGATCAGATGTATTGATTAGCTGATCATCGTCAGCGTGAGCTCGTCTATAAAAGCAGGAGTTTTGTCAGTTTGCTGCTCCGGAGCACACAGGTGTGTAACACAGTGCCAAGGTTGCTGTTGTGGGACCTTAAGAGATCTGTGCAGAAACAAATGCCTGCAAACCTCGATGAACAATGCTCTAAAGCAGGGGTGTCAAACTCCAGGCCTCGAGGGCCGCTGTCCCGGGAGTTTTAGGTGTTTCTGCTCCAACACACCTGATTCAAATGGTTTAATTACCTCCTCACCAAATCATCAAGTTCTCCAGGAGCACGGCAACAAGTCATCCATTTAAACCAGGTGTTTTAAAGCAAGAACACATCTAAAACATGCAGGAGAGCGGCCCCGAGGAATGGAGTTTGACACCCCTGCTGTAAAGAAAAGTGGGCCAAAAGTCCTCCACAACCATGTGAGAGACTGATAAAATCGTACAGAGCTACTGAGAGTTATTGCTGCTAAAGATGCTTTAACAACCTGTTGAATCAAGGGGAGAAGTTAGTTTTTCACACATCTTTCTCATTTTGGTTTAATTTTTAAACAAATAAATAACACAATGTCATCTGATGGGTGTTTCTCTACTCTTGAAGTCAGATTTGTTTAATTTGATTTTTCCATTTTTCATCATGTCCTGACAGGTAAAACCTTAGGACTGAAAGAAGGTGGACTCTGTGTGTACGGTACGCAAGACATGTATGGGATGAGACTCGTCAGGAAAACCTTTGAAACTGTACCTAGGGAAGCCATCAAGCCTGCAAAACTGTGACATTTCCGCTGAGCGCTTCACACGTGATTTTATTCACATGTTCGCGTCTACCTCCTTGTGCTTTATGTTACTGACTGAACAGGACAAACAGTACAATGGTACAAATAATATGCTGAGGGAGAGGCCATATTAATGGATGAAAGAGCAGGGAGCAGATTGATTGAATGGGAGAGATATAAAGAGCCCACACAGAGGAGGCACACAGAGCGCACGGTGAGCTCAAGCTCCCCAAGGTTGTTTTGATATTTCCGAGCCACTTCCTTCAGTCCGGTTGGGTCTGTATAGTAGAGCGAAATTGATTTAAAAGAGAACATTTATTGTGTGCTGGTGTGGTGGTGTTAGCAGAGAGGTCGTTGCAGCTGTTTTTTCTGGGGCTTTCATAATCAGTTACCATATTTACTTCCATATTTTCAAGTTTGTGAGATGGCCTGGACCGTCTTGGAGATTTAGATTTAGGCACACATGCACACTGACCTAAACTGAGAGATAAGAGCAAACCAACCACCCTATGTTAAAGGAAAGCCTCTGAGCTCTTCAACTATAATCACAATACTCTGGCTGTAGGGTTTTTTTCTTTTCTTTTTTGAGGATAACTGTTTCACCGACCTGATCGTTGGAGAGGGGGTGAAAACTAAGCCCAGAAACAAAGAGTAGCCGGAATTGAAGGCAAAACTTAACACCATCAAAGCAGACAACCAGCTACTCCGATGTGCTTCGTTCACACAGACAACATTAGATGGAGAGCGCAGGACTCAGTGTAAATCCTGTAAATGTGTCGAGTGCAGCTGAACTGAAATGACTTGTGTCGTGTCTGCGGCGCTCCAGCGACCGTCTGCCTCATCATGAATCGCCCCGAGCGGCCCGAACGCAGACAGAGCACGCCTGTTTGTGTTTAAAAAAAGAAAGAAAAGAAAACCCAGATAATGACTTTTTAGCTTTTCAGATTGTCCCTGCCCCTCCCTCAGCAGCGGATGCACCCAGTCACAATCACTCAGTCCAGGCCTCTGGACGATTAGACACCATCTCTCTCCAAGCATGACCGATTCTTCTGCTCCCTTCTTACCAACTCATCGCTCCCCGGCAGGGTCAGGGACGCGGACGAGCTAAGACGAGCTTCATTCCTTACGCTTCTGTCGTTTATATCAAGTTGGATAAGTATCATCCTCTCCACTTCCCTTTAGGAGCGTGGTAATCAGATTCTTTCATGCCTCCGTCCTCTCCCCTCTCCTCTGCCTTTAACTCTGTCTCTCCACCTACATCATGCTTGTGTTACGACTGAGTTATTCCCCATGGATCGTCTCCGCATGCCCCTGGGAGGCTGCTGCGCTGTCACCAACAGGCTTACATCTTTCGTTCGTGCTGCCCGGGCCGCTATCTCTGCCCTTACACTTCACGCTCGCTTGGCCTATCCACCCCAGCTCTGGCCTGTCACCTCGGCTCACAAACGACTGAAGAGACGGACAAAGGAGGGAAAACAAACACTGACCTGATGGCAGCTTGTTTGATCTCAGCATTTATGTGAGTGAGAGTCTACAGGGGGAGAAAAAAGTCTTCTAAATAGATTTTTGTAAAGCACCCTGGATTAATTTGGCCTGTATAAAAAAAATAAATTAAAGATGCAACAAGGTCTCATATGCATGATAACACTGTAAAATCTTAAATGCATTAAATTCTAAAGAGCTGTTTTCCCTCTATCTGTTGCCAAAAGGATAGTTCTCACAGTTTATATCTTTTTTTTTTGTCATATACACAGCAAAAACAGATGTTTGAATGACCTCAGTTTGGAGAAATAGAATTTATTTCTGACCAGATTGATGAGCTCATGGCTAGTCAGAACAGGACCAAGACCAAAGACAACTCAAATCTCAAAAATTTTGTTGCAGTTTTTGCAAACATTATTTTACAAACTCTTGCATCACCATAGATTTTGCATTACAGCGTTATTCTGTCAGATGTATTTTACGTTATCCCTCCAGGAAGTGCCTCAGGCTGCACCTGGGGTGCTACAGGAAGCTGCTGCTGCTAATTTCCTTTTACAAATAATCACAGAATTCAAAGTAAATAACTTTGATGTGACGTTGACAGCGACGTAAAAGGCAATAAAACAGATCGTGACTGCTATTTGCCTTTTGTGACTGGATCTTTTTTAAAACCTCAGCAATTAATTTTGCTCTTAGCCTCCGACTAGCCATTAGCTCATCAAAACACTGAAGTCGTTCAAAGAGCTATTCACAACAGACAAGGTATTAACTGTTTGTACTCCTTCCACAGAACCACATTTCAAAATATTTGAACTATTGCTTTCAATTAAAACCCTTGTCACATTTTGAATGTCTCTGCTACCACGAGCTTGGTGATACGTTGATATGTTGTAACACGGACTTGCAGGATCAAACTCAGGCGGGGAGCGAAGTTTGAAAAGGGGTAGGGAGGCAAGGATTTCTGACAAACCAGGAAGAAAGATGTTGTCAAATTATGCCTGACAGCCTCCTCATACCACATGAATAAAAAGCGTGGAGCCCCAGAAATGGACTCGTGCAAAAAGTGCGGCGTGGAATTAATGCAAATATAGCGCCGACGGGCGAGGCACGGGTTAAAATGGATTATTCGTAAAAAAGACAAGGTACGACTGTGACCCAATCAGAGTGGTGACATCCTTTGCAATCTGCTCTCCTGAATGCGTTTGCACACGAGATGAGAAAGAAACTCTATTCTCAGGTTGTTCTATTGATTCCTCCCCTTTTATAAAACGTGCTCTGAGAGCAGCACGATATTTGCCCCATTGTGTTCAGCTCTTTTCAAAGCTTTCTGGAAAAGAAACAACTTCTCTCTGTTTCTGTCTCTGCTGAATTGCGAGCGTCGCTGAGTTGTGGCCTTTGATTTTCATCACACTTTATCAGGTTGAGGAGAGGGGCCTTGAGTGACTTACCTTTACTACTCTTGATCCCTCTCTCCGTCACCGCCGAGGCTCTCAGAATAGTCGTATGCCCGTTTCCTGGGCAACCAGCCAGGACCCTTGTCCAGAGAGGGTTGACAGACGTTGAATGGAAGAACATGAAACACACAAAGACCTTCAGCTTTTATTTTTAGTAGGTAACATTACCTATAGGACTGTTATTAACGCTGGTATGGTTTTCTGTTTATTATCACTACAGAGGATGAAGCAAACTAGCAACAGACTAAATATGTGTTCTGAAGGAAAAAAAACAACCTTTTTCTTTTCCCTTGTGTCAAAACATTGAAGAAGCTCCATGAATTTAAAGTGGGAGGTAGAAAACTTAAAAAGGAGGGGAATAAAATAAACCAAAACTCAGCATTAAGAAATTACACTGTTATCAGTTGTGATGTGTTGGCCGTGTGATGTCCAGGTAGAGGCAAAAAGAACAATATGGATCTTTGACGCAACTGTGTTGAGGTCAAATCTTATTACGAACAAAAGAAAAAGGCAAGTGAGCGAGGCAACCCATTCAAACCAACATAAAAATGTGTGCCCATTTCCAATTAATTGACAATACATTAAATAAAACACAAGTTTATACCAAATTATATTTTGTATGTATAAATTACCACTATGAGGGAAAAGATACAGAGTAAAACTGGTATCACATAAAATTTTGATCAGTGATTTCTACCAACAGGAGGTGCTATTTTTAGTCTTTTTGTCAAGGTGAGCCCAAACATCTGGAGTGAACGCTCTGATTCCTCCTGTTTGTTATAAAAAGTTAAGGATTCAAACAATTGTCCAGTCTTTGTCCAAGCAGCTTCGCTAACACAGAAACCTGAGTTTTGTCCACATTTCTACTCATCTTATGTTGTCAGTAAACTGGATATTGTTCAAGCTAGACAATAAGGGTGGGAATGAGCTGATGTACGCCACAGATTTGGTTTGCTTTTAATGAGAACACCTTGTTTTAGTTTTTCAAAACTGACAGCTAGCAAAAAGAGAAACTGATGGTTTATAATAAAAGGGGGTCCTCTACCAGAGTCAGTCCATTCGGTCCATTAAAAGTATTTTAACAAACTTGCCAGAATCACCAATTCAGCTGTTCCTATTCTGTCCATCCATCCATCTTTTGAGGTGGAAGTTGTGCCTGTCTCCACCTGTAGAGAACAGGTACAACTGGACAGGTCATCAGTCCAGCAAAGGACAGAAAGAGAGACACACGATCATTTTACACTTGTTCTATTAAATAATTAAGAATCTCCATTTAACTTAACATGGATATTTTAGGACTGTGGGAGTACCTGGAGTAAACCCACATGTATGTGGAAAAAACAAAAACCACTCAGAAAGTCCTGCACAACTGAGATTTAAACCAAAGCCCTATCTGCTTTGAGGTCACAACGCTCCTCTATAAAAAAGAAGTGCAGCATATTCTGTAAGAAAAAGTTACAAACACGCTGCCGAGGGACTCCTCGTCTAACTGAGGGAAGAGGCTGGTAATAAACCGCTGACCTTTGGTTGGGAAACTCTACCTCCTGAGCCCCAGCCGCCTCAGGAAGCCGAATAAACCCAAAAATCGAAAGGATTTTTCTTCATGGGACAAAGTACAAAATACGAAAAAATAAATAATAGCGAAAATGGGTAAAAATTCAAGATGGTGGTCTCTACTAAAGTCAGCATTCAATGCAGAGTCGCCAGATAGCATTACTTAGAGTAAATTCAATCTGTTGCTATAGATGCACAGAAAGAGCTTTATAAAGACAACCTGCTGTGAAAAGAAGAGCATTTTCAGCCGTCTCTAGGATTAAAAATATCTGATCATTGTCCCATCTGATGTGTGGAGAACAGTACTGATTATCAACAGTAAACAAAGACTTCATGTCTATGTTTTTACAGTTTTATTGCCGAGGCTTCTCTACATGACAAGACAGCAGTGTATAATTAAAATTCCTACGTAGGTGCGCTCAGGTCACTTTCATCAGTCATGCTTCAGTGAATGACAAGATGTAGGATCTTAATTCCAACTGGTTGTTGCAGTTTGACAGATCCAAAAACTGGTTTCTTGTTTCATGCAGTTTTTGTACATGTGAATGACAGAAAACGTATGTGGAAATGATCCTCAGAAAGTGCATTTCTGGAAATATCCACCCCTGCCTATAACGACAGTCTTTCTTGTTAGCAAATTGAAGAAGAACTTCATTTGACTGCAACATTTTTCGCAAGAAAATAATAGGTGGGTCATTTTTTTAGTGTAGAAAATAATAAAAATTCCCATTAATTGAATTTTTGTTGAACAGAATTTGTTTTTTTTAATGTTTCCCTTTTAAGGCAGGAGAGTATTGAATTTAAATTAAATTTATTAAGTTTCCTTCACTTCACCCAAATTCAAAAGCAAAGGACGGCAAAAAAAGTAAAAATACTCACTAAGTGGTAGTGGTGTATGGGGGTCAAGAACAAAACTGCACAAAAGAAAAGAAGCCGATGTAAAGTCAAATGTTCACAGATTCAGGTCTTGTTCACCAGATTAGGGAAGTCTCGGTCCTTCGGTTTTTCTGAGTAACCTGGCATTTTCATGTAATGAAGCCTTAAAGATCTGAAGAGCATCAAGAGACATATCTAAGAGAAGTGCCTTCAGTTTTTATTCATGCTGCTTCCCTTTTCTTTTTCAAGTGATCTGCAACTTCAGAGGGAGGACGGTGAAGGAGAGAGGGAGAGACACAAGGAAAGGGAGAGGAAATGTTTCCCGATAGAAACGAGGCGAGCTGAAGTAGACTCTTCAGTTGTGCCGAGGCTGTCACTGCTCAGTTCAAAACATTCAGGCATGCAAAAAGCCCTGAAAACCTGTTATACCTCGTCTCTTTGAACCTCGAGGATTCTCATTCACAAACGGGGCGATTTCAAGCTCCGATGGGTTCAAAAGATTAGTTGCAAGCTGCTAAATTTTAGGTAAATGTATATGAATTTATTCTTTAGAGGCAGAATTAAGTTTGCAGTCAGTTTTTCCCGCCCCCTTTATCCAGTGACGATCATTGTGCTGGTTGCTGGCACTCAGCCAGGTGTGAATATGTCATAACCGCAAGCCTGCACTGCAAATGTTCACGTACACACTCATGAACTCACACACACATGAACTCACACACACATGTTTCTCATATTCCGGAGGACAGCTGCAGGGGTGTGGAATTCTTGGGAAGATGTATCGTGGAATCAGGCCAATCAACTTCCTCTGCAGCCGGGACCTGTTTGTCTGGAACTGCCGCAGACAATTTCACAACATCAGAAAAAGACGTAGATTATTGCACATTTTCTGTGCATAAATTGTCTGTCAGCCCACCACCTTCAAATCATGTAATTGTCTGGATTTGTTGGTCTGTCTGTTTGCAAAATATCTCATGAAAAATTTCAAGAAGCAATCATTGGGTGTACTTCTAAGACTCATTCATTTTTAGAGTCTACCCAATTCAAGATCGCAGCCAGAGCTAATCATATTTAGCAAACCCAAAACTGACTATAACTCTGTCAATTTTACAGATATCAAGCTAAATCTTGGTGTGGTAGTAGCTGAGAGTCATCCCCAACACATACTCCCAGCACTATACACTTACTACCAATAATGACATGACTGCCACAGCTAATTGACCTTAGCAAACTCCATATCGGCTATAACTAGGTAACTGACCTATAATTGGGCGTGGTAGTAGCATCTACACTAACAGGTCACACAAGATCTTTATGCAAATCTTTGGCATTAACTGCTGGATGCAACCTATTCTGTCTGTTAGCAAAATATTACATGAACCAGAGAACATATTTTAATGAAACTCTCAGAAAATATTTACTTGATGTGCATCTACAACTGCTTAATGTTTGGGGTCACCCTGATTCAAGATGGCTGCCACAGTTTATTGACCCTGGCAGACGTATAAATGGCTGCAACTCAACCTGTTCTACAGATATTGTGCTATAATTTGGTGTGGTAGTGACTGAGAGTAATCTGCACCCCACACTCAGAGCACTGACAGGATACACAAAATCACTGCTTAAATGTTTGGCACGTATGTTGGCGGGTGACACACATTCCGTCAAGGAATGTGACTTCTTTTCCTTTCGTTCTTTCATTTATTTATTTATTTATGTTCACAAATTATTTTTATTGAAGTCAGGCAGGAAAGCAAGTAGTAATAATTTTCTGCTCGCTTGTTTGTCACTGAGGTTTTATTCAAAAGAGATTATGCAAATTTGAGTCTATTACACATCTTGGCCTAATTCAGCAAACCCTGTTATAATTAAAACACACATCCACCGTGGAAAAAAAAACAAAAAACACGCACACGCAAACACACCCACAAACCAACAAAACATATTTGAAAAATTTCCCTCTTAATCTATGGAGATAAAGAGATACTGAGGTGACGACAGTTAATGCACCTTGTTGTTTATGCCTTTTTGACAACATGAGAATCTGAGTGCGTGTATGTGTGCGAGCATCACAAGGCTCCGTGTGTGTGTGTGTGTGTACATGTGTGTACAAGCTGAGAGGTGGGGTAGGCGAGCCTCTGTGAAGCGGCCCAGGCAGGCATCAGCACTCAATCATCCCAGATCTGCCAGACGACACCAGCAGAGAAAACACATTACCCGCATTGTGTCGCCTCGTCTTCGTCTCTTGTCTTCTCTTTATTATATTTAGAGCTGCCTTGCCTCGGGGTCAGGTGACAATCTGCATTCTCTTTCTGCAAGTTTTCTCAAAAACTGTTTGGAGTTTCTGTATTTCTTTTTTTTTTTTTTTTTCCTCNTTATTATATTTAGAGCTGCCTTGCCTCGGGGTCAGGTGACAATCTGCATTCTCTTTCTGCAAGTTTTCTCAAAAACTGTTTGGAGTTTCTGTATTTTTTTTTTTTTTTTTTTTTTCCTCTCTCTCTCGTGTCCCCCCCTCCTGCTCCCCCCTCCTCACTTCTCTCTGTTAAAGGGGAGCTGCTGATGGGTTTTAATCCCTACATGAGTCCCTTTGCAGATGACTCTGCTGGCATGGTGTCAGAAAGAAACTAACAGAGAGCCGTGCTGCACATTAGACTAAAGATGAATACCCTCTGAAGGGGAATGAGGGAATAGAGGGAAGAGGCAAAGAGATCATTTGAAGTGCTTGTCTAAGTTTTGGTAAAAAATGAGTTCTTTCTATCGGCATATAAATATATAAGTGAAACACTTAAAGACATTATGAGCATCTTTTCATTCCCCCTCTGCCTTTTGTGTGCTGGTTGAGGTGGGAAACAGAAGGCAAGTAAACACATCTGCATATCTGAGTCATTGGTTCCAGGGGAGCTGTTATGGACTGTCTCTGTGAATCTCTTCTCCGCGTTGCTTATAGCCCACCACCACCGCCAACCCACCCCACCCGCCTCCTTCCTCTCTGCACCGCTGATGCCGGGTCAGATATTTTCAACTGATGTGGTCAGGTCTGAGGGGGGGGCGAATCTGGTTTTGCGGTTCCTGACTTCAGATGGCTGCGCTGCCTCCTTGACGTGATCTTTTCTCAGGTTTGTGCGCGTGCGTTTGTCACTTCCACTCCATGTCCCAGGGTTGATGGCATAAGTTGGCACAGTTGTGGGCCAAAAACTGGTCAGGCCACCCCCCACCCCCCACCCGTCTCCACGGTGGTCATCACCTGGACAGCCGAGCATGAAGCCCGGTGGCCACATCAGAAGGATCAGAGAATGAAGACGGGAACATTTTGTGTCTCTGCCTCAGAGCGAGCTCTTTCACGGTAGCAGTAAGGACACAAGAACCACCAATGTGTAGAATTTATTCGTGCTTTCACTCAAAACAAATCACCGCAGAGTAAAAATAGAATTAATGAACTTGCCTCTCCGAAGAAAAGTTCTTGTTAAATCAGGAATACGGTAATCACAGAAGTTAGAAACATAAACATTATTAAGAGTCTAGCGTTCACAGAAAAAAGGCGTATCACCCATCGCCTTTCATGCCAGAGATTCAAACCAAAATCGTCTTATGGTGAGAAGAAACGATTCGAAATCAGTATTGTTGGAAGCCGTTTTAGTTTACCTTGTAAATTAGGTTATGCGTGACCTCATGCGATATTGCGAGATCTCAAAAATTGCACGAGCACTTGGAGTACGTATGTGTTGAATATGACTCCCAGCTACTACCACATCCAACCTTAGAGCCATTTTTGTGTTGGCTAAGGTGGATTAACTGTGGCGCCCATCGTGTTTCGGGTTGACTCCAAAAGGTAATCAGTTGTAGATGTCTGTCTAATTATTACTTTCTGAGAGTTTCAATAAAACCTGTCTATTAGATTGTGAGATATTTTGCGAAAAAACAACAAACAAATGAACAACACAGACCCAAAAAAACCCCCCAAAACATTATCACACTTTCGCCTTTGGCGGCAGGCAGTAATGAAAAATTGAACTGCCTAGATTGTTAATAATAAATTTATATGTTTTGTTGTTTCCTACAGGTGTTCGTGTGTTGTTCTTTGAGTTGGTGTCATGAATTCTTCTTGACGTAGCAGGTCACAATCTAAAAATATGATATTATGTTCCAAACTTTTTTCTTTTTTTTTTTTTACAAAACTTATGTTAATATTGTTTTAGTTTTATATATTTCTTTTAATATTGAATAGTTCTGAATAGTATTTTGTCACTTTCTGTATCAAACTCTGCATTTAAGGCCCCTCTGCCATAATATCCACTAATTCCGTTTATTTACATAGTGTCAACTCACAATAAAAGTCATCTCTGGGCATTATACAAACAAAACAAATAAACAACAACAAACAAGTTATTAATTCGTAAGTTATAAATGCAATTTAGTCCAAAACAGATTTAAATCCAGTTAGTTAATTCATTCCAATTTGTAATACATTACATTTTTACATACATTAGGAAATGCCAAATTAAAAAAAAGAAGCCAACAGATTGCATCAAATCTTCAATTTGGCGCGTTATCCTCCATCCTGAGCAGCACGTTGGCGACAGTGGAAAGAAATGACTCCTTTTTAACAGGAAGAAACCTCCAGCAGAACCAGAACCAGGGCCGGGATGTGCAGCCGGGTGGATTAATTAATTAAAAACGGTAGACTGTGATCAAGTTGCTCTTTTTTTAAAGTTCGTTTTAGGGTCTAATCAAAACGTCTGATTCACTTACAAAGGTTCCCAACGCCTCAGCTGTTTGACTTTTTATTGCTAATGTAAAGCTCTTAAGTGCCTCCCTTTTAAACACAAGGCTATTTTTTTATATGTAGAAGAAAAATATATCATTCTGTTCCACAATCTGTCATGGTTGCAACTTTCAAGGCAACACTTTATTGTTTTCATAGAACGGATTGTTATTCGTAAAAAGGAATATGACAAGAAGCTGAGTGTGAGCAGCAGCATTTGTGACGCATGTGCCTGTTCTTTTCCATTTCTTTACCAACCTCTATAATGTAGCAATATTTTATTGCTTTTCTTACTATACAATTAAGATATATCTTTAAAAACATACATTGCAGCACAATTAGATTTCATTAGACAGAAAATATGTTTTTTTTGTTGAATAATTTTTGTTTCAGTGCTGCATTTTCATCCCATCACAGCTTGAGAAATGTGTGACTGGGTAGTTGAAGTATGGCTCTCTTTTGTAACAGCTTCTCCTAATCTCATTGTGTTTTTTGTTACAAGAGTTCATGAAAAGACAGCGTGGGACAATATTTATTTATCTGACTTCATCCAGTGACTCATTAATAAAGAGATTTATTTTAAAATCTGATGTGAAAGTGATCTGCATTCTGTCTTGTGACCAGCAGGGGGTTGTTGTTTTGGTTACCGGAATGGAGGCAGTTGTGTAGAAACCTATAGTAAAAGTAATTTAGCTTGTAAATCCATTGATATTTTCAGGTTTTTAAATGACTATTAAATGAGTTTATGATCCTTATCATCAGGTACACATCTTTTTTCAAAGCATGTAATCAAGATTTTAATAATGTTACCATTCAGCAAAAATAGAAATATTGAAGTGTTATTTTTTTTTTAATGGCACAGACCTGTTGGAGTGTGCAGACTCTACAGATGGAATTAAGTGCTTGCTCAGGGGAGAGCTAAATATTTCAAAATGTAAACTCACCAAAAGGGGGTGACAGTTAAAGTTCGTTTGGCGGTCAGTGTATAAATGTGTTAGGTGATGATGTAGACACGGCTGGCTCTGAAAGTCTGGACCATGCTCAGAACATTTCAGGCTGGTCAGGAGTTTTGTCTTCTGTAGGTGTGCAGATTTTTTTCCTGAGCACAAACAAACCATCCCCCAAAAAAATAAAACTAAAAGGACACTTGAGGACGGGACCAAAAAATAAATAAATAAAAAAAACAGCATAATGTGCATTTTTTTAGTGCTGCAGCCGAGTTAAACCAATGTTTGATCAGTTCTACCTTTGCAGATGTCAAAGAAGTTCATGGACAAATGAAGCTTTTGTGTGTGTGTGTGTGTGTGTGTGTGTGTGTGTGTGTTTCTGTGGCTGAATTTCTCCTAACCCAGAGCTGTTTCTTCCTTTATCTGCTGTTAACTTGTTTGTGTGAATTCCTCCGGTCGGTGAGAAGACTCTTTCACCACGGATGTCACCTCTCGGACCGGGCTCATACAGCAGGAATAATGAGACGCCGCTCTGTTCCGTCTCCACAAACCAAACAAGGTTCACAAGAAAAGGACAGACTCCGGGGTCATTCCTCATCTCCCACACACACACACACACACACACCCACATACATGCAGACACACTCTCTCTCACACACTTTCTAATTTCTTACATATGTCCCTAGTGTCTAGAGGTCACCATGGCAACCTTGTTTCCTGCAGCAAATGGCTTGGATGGTTTGATGGGGTCTTGACTAAAGTGTATTGATCTGCATGATTTGATGCCTGTTGCACATGGAGAGAAAAAAAATCTGCCTTGTTGAAACATGTGATCGATTTTGGAAAAAAAATAAAAAATCCCCTGGAAACAAACTTGACAAATTTATCCTCTTGAGAAATTCAAAGTATATGGGCTGCGTTTAGAGCAGTTATTTCTGGCCTGTTGTTTGTTCCAGTAGATGACTCTCAGGGCATTTGGTTATGCTTTGTATACGGAGTGTGTGCATGTATATGAGTGTGTGTTCCATGGGTACTTCCTGTGGTTACATGTGTGTGTGCAGCAGAGATGATTCATGAGTTTCATTGTTGCTGCAGAGAGAGAAAGAGAGAGAGAAAATTCACACTATAAATTTGCTTCTTTCCAAGACTTGGTTTCACACAGAAATATACAAAACACACACATGCACACACACGCGCGCGCACACACACAAACACACACACCAGCTCTCATGCTTATAGTGTTCCAACTCCCACACAAACATGAGTACATCTCCGTTTATGACAGAAATGAACCAAAAATATTTTTCACATTCACTCATTTCATACTGTCTGACATGTGGCTTGTTGCAGCTATAAAGAAACTTGCTTTTCTTAAAGGAATGCAGATCGCCTGCTGCCTTGCATGCCAACGTTTTAAACACAGAAGTTGCATGACCTGCTAGCACTTGGAGTATGTAATGGGGATGACTTTCAGGTACTACCACACAAAAGTTTAACTCACTGTCTGCACTTATTTTTGTGTTTGCTTAGGTCGATTTGCTGTGCTGGTCATCTTGAATCGAGTTGACTCCAAAAAATAATCAGTTGTAGATGTACTTTGAATAATTACTTTCTGAGAGTTTCACAAAATCTGTTCACTGGTTCATGCAATATTTTGCTACCAGACAGACAGGATTGACTCCAATAGTTAATGACAAAGTTTTAAACAAACCTCTTACCTCTTAGAGTATGTATTAGAGATGAGTCTTAGCTGCAGCCATATTAAATTTGAGCTCAATATAGATATAATTGACTGAGTTATAGGTAGTTTTGTTTTTTAGGTTTGATTATATGTGGCAGCCATCTTGATTCAGGTTGACTACAAAAGGCAATGAGTTAAAATAAAAATATTCAGTGATTACATTCTGATGGCTTCATTAAAACCAGTGCAATGATTCATGAGGCATTTTGCTAAGAGACAGACAGAGTAGAGTCCAGTATATAATTGCAAAGTTTTAAACAAAGAACTCCTGTTATCTGTTAGCTCTCAGAGTATGTGTTATGGATGACTCCCAGCTACTACCACATCAGATTTTAGCTCGCTAACTGTAAAACTGACTAAACTATAGCTCTTTTTGTGTTTTGTAACCCTAATTAGGTTTGGCTGCCATATTGAATTGGGTTGACTCCAAACATAATCAGTTGTAGACGTACATCTAAGGATTCCTTTTTGAGAGTGTCATTAAAATCTATCCACTGGTTCACGAGATATTTTGCTAACAGACAATTACACAATCACCTGCCTGTCATGGCAGTAGGCGATAAATACAACAATCACCTAATAAATAGAATGTAATAGTTTCTCATTGGTGTACCATAACGCATGTAAATAATTTTGTTTTAAATTAATTTCAGAAATCTTCCCTAGTTCAGTGCTTCATGAGGCCTTATCAGAAAAAGCTGGAACACATTTGTGACTATAGTACAAAGTCCTGTTTTATATGATGAAAAGGCTACTCAACACTGTGTGCAGCTCAGGCCACTGCAAACAATAAACCCCGTGAAACACGAGAGGCTGCACTGACACATGGTTTTGAAAATAAAAAGTGAGGCCAAATAAAAAAAAAAAAAAAGAGCAACGTGTGTGTGTGTGTGTGTGTGTGTGTGAGTTTGTCCACAAAAGTATAGGAATCATTGAGAGCCAAACAAAACTGCAGCTGTCTCAGACTGGGTCTATTGCTCAGCTTATCTTAACAGCCTATATCGTTATCTTAGAGGGGAAAGTCCACACACAGGAAACTTACAGTATCCATTCACAGCTCAGTCAACAATTTTCCTTTTTCAAACGCGGCCACAACTTCCTCATTGCTGATTTTCCTCGCCTCTCTCTGATGCGCTCTCATGTTGTTGTTTTTTTTTTTTTTCCGAGCGTTGCGTCACTGGGCTGTGGTTTTCTCACCACTCTCAGTGCACAGGAAGTGTGTTGTGGCAAAACAGGTCCCTGTCACTGTTTCCACTCCTCACAGAGGGCCACAGAGCTAAATTTAACACCAATAACAAGATCACAGTTGCTCAAAATACTCACTTCCACATTCAGAGAGGCTCGATTTAACTACTATAAGTTATTTATACATTGCCACGTTAATACGCTTATGTCTGAGGTTGAGTTTGCCGTGTGACGCAGTCAGCCGCAGAGGAAACAGCCTAAGCCAATTAGCTAGCTTTGAGTTAGTTTCTAGCCAAGTTTGGACACTTTGATGATAACGTGAACAAAATCTGGTGTGAAAAGTGTTTAGATTATCATCTAACTGAGAGCCAGCGGACAGTTTGGGTTCAGATGTTCGAGACAGAAAAAAAGTCTGCTTATATCACAGAAAATGCTTCTCAACTAGCCAAATACACTTGCAGCCAGAAGTTTGCAGAGTCAAAATAAACACCCCCTCACTAATATTTGCTTTAATGTCCCTTAGCAAGTTGTACCTTGACCACATGCTGTTTGCACCCATCAACAAGCTTCTGGTATGGTTCTAGCTGAATAACAGGACTGGAAGAGTTTTTGTTGGTTTTCTGGCATAGACTTGGCTTTTAATTGCAATCCACAAATTTTCCATAGAGTTGGGGTGTTGATAAAACCATTCCAGCAGCTTTTTGTTAGCCTGTTTTATCAAATCAGAAGCCACTTTTGATCTGCATTTGAGCTCGTTGTCCCGTCAGAACACCCTGCTCTGTCCAAGTTTCAACCATCTACCTGATGAAATGAGGCAAAGTTAAAGAATTTAAGGTGGTCCTCTTTCTTTATTATTCCAGGCATTTTGTACACTGCACCACTACCAAACAGCAGGAAAACAGCCTCACAGCGTGATGCTACCACCACCATGCTTAACAGTGTTCTTAGGTTTGCAGGTATATATGCAAATACATTTGAGTCGGCGTAACTTAGAGAAAATCCACAATAAATTGAAACTTGTGCACCCTGTTCTTGTTTTCAAAAGCCATTAAAGTTGTATGTGATAAAATCGTTCCACCCTTGAAAAAGAATGGTCTAAATAAATCATTAACAACCCAAATAATTACGATACTTATGTCCATAATAAGTCTGACCGCAACTGTATAATAAACTGTTATGTCTACTACCACAATGCCTGTTCCAGTTTTAGTCATGTGTTGTTGGTGTAAAAATAGAAGATGATAACTTATTTTGATTTTGTGATCGGCTTGTGACTTCACGTGAAAGAGAAATGGGGAACCAAAACACAGACTTTTGCCATAAATAGGTAGGCGTGAATTGAAACCAGCGAATGGAAACATTTAAATATAACACAGAGAGAAATACTTTGTAAAAACATAAACATTAACGGTTTGAGTCAACAGACCATACATGTCAAACCATTGGGGAAATATCGCTCACATTCAGATCACAGGCAGGATTTTACGGAGAAAGGAGCAGCGGTATCGGTATCAGCTCCTTTATCTGGAGTAGATCCCTGCCTTTGTGTCCTTGGTATTGTGCGGCCTTGAATGAACCCTCCACTGTACAGTGGCGGTGCACGCTCAGTATCACTAAAAGGGGGGGGTTGAGAAATGGGGCACTGGACCTGGATGGAGGCCAGGACGAGACTTGTTTTACTCCAGCTGAAGTTCCGCTCTGCTTCCTTCTAGCTCTTTGTGACCGGGAAGCCAACAGTGGCACAATTACCGGGACAGTGCTGGGTCACGCTGGTCAAAGTTTGTTCTCGCACGCTTTTACACGTGTACTCACATGTGAACAAAAAAAATCAGTTAAATCTGTATCGTGAGAAAGAATAACTGTTAATTTCTCCCCTCCTATTCATCGCTCCCTTTGCAAGTGTGAGTCTAGTTAAGCTGATGAAAAGTAGATGTGGCGCGACGTTGACGAAAGGAGATTAGCTCTTATTGTCACCAGTAAACACGAGCCGAAGGGGCTACTATAAATAGGCAGATTTACTCCACCCCACTTCTCAGAGCTCGGCAGGAGATTGGGCTCAGGAGTGCAACTTAAAGGCTAGGGTCAGCGTGTTACCATGGTGACATGGCCACAAGGGTATGTGTGAGTGTTATCAAAGGATGTGAATGTTAACCATGTGTGTGTATGTGTGTCTACTCTCTTGATTCCCCTGCAGCGGCAGCAGTGGGTCTCACAGACCTCGTTGACAGAGAGCATGTTGGGTAACAGCAGCCTGGAGTTCCCCTGGACTCGCTCCAGGACTGCTCTCCCTCTATCCCACAGTCCTTCTTCCCCTTTTCTCCCACCCGCTTCCCCACTCCCTGCTGCTTGATTCACTTTAGATAAATCTGTGTGTGGGTATTTGTTTAAACACTATTCCCGATGCTCCATTCAAAGCAACAACTAGTTTATTTGTCTTCCTCTCAGCAGCCGGTCAGCTCCTTTTGACATTTTCGTGCTTTCAACCACACCCTTCCTCGGATCTTAGACAGTTTTTCCATTAGCCCCGGCAAGGCTTCATTTCCCCATTAAATTGTTGTTATGTAGAACTGGTTTCACTTCAGTGTTTCCTGTCCTCACATCTCAGAGCATCTTCTGTGACTCATTTTCTCTTGTTCCCTTTTACAGAAAATGAGAAATAAGAACAACTTCCTTTACAATTTGTGTCTATTTGTGGCTCTGGCTTCGTCACAGTACCATCATTAACTTGATCATCATCATGGTAGCAACAAATATTGAGCAATAGATGATGAAATGCTGGTCTCAAAGTGGATGCGGCAGCTTTTAGGTGGGTGTTAGGGATCATTAAAGTGGGCTTCAAACAATTCCTTCAAAGAGTTTTACAGTTACAAGATTCCAGTGCTGAGTAGGACATTGCCTGTTTCATCATTTTAAGGTCAGCTCTGGTTATTAAACATGCTTATTTTTAGTTAAAGTCCAGTTGTGTTTCTTTTTTTGGTGACTCTTCATTACTCACTGCTGAGTGGAAGCATGACTCCTCAAACCTCCAAGATCACCAAAAAACAGTAGAAAAGTCAAGGCAAGGGATGATAAAAGGTAATGAGAAAAAAGTGGGCGTAGCAATGTAAAAGATGTCAACACTGTAGCTCAGCTTCTGAGACGGCCTGTCTTAGCATGTTTACCTGCACCCACTCCATTCAGTGCACAGCCACGTGTCGGAGGAACAAGCTGCTGCACGCTTCTGCCACAAAAGCACACAACAGTAACTAACCCTTCCTTGCACCCTGCGCTGACAAAGCACAGCGTCACAGTTTCCGAAACCTCTCCTTCCACTTTTGCATCACGTTGCATGCATTAAAAAAAGAGAAGAAGAAAAAAATCCCTTTATGTTCAAAAATAGGTTCTCGTACCACATTATTTAAAAGCAGATTTTAAATATCGCGCACAAATGTTTCACTAAAAAAAGAGAGTTATGCTTATACTTATTTTTATTTATTAAAAAAAAAGTGTTCAATTAATGAAGTGTTTTAATTAAATGTATTATTTGGAAAAACAGTCAAAATGAAACCAGTATTTTTTGAAGGAATGCATATTGTCTGCAGGTTCGCAAGTTTAAAACTAAAATCTTGTGCATTCTAGGCTTTTGGGCTATGTATTGTGGGTGACTCTCAGCTACTACCCAACCAAATGTTAGCTCGATATTTGTAAAATTAGCCGAGTTAGAGCCCTTTAATATGTTTGCTAAGGTTGATTAGAGGTGGCAGCCATCTTAAATCAGGTTAATGCCAGAAGATAATTAGGCGTAATCGTACATTCAATGACTGCTTTCTGAGACTTTCATTGAAAATCATCTGGTGGTTTATGAGCTATTTTGCGAATAGACAGACAAATAAACACACGCACAGACACAGGCAATTACATGTCCAGCTGCTTTTTATTGTGGCAGGTAATAACAATAACTCATGGGAGTAAAATGCAACTTTTAGAATGAAGCCCAATAGCAGAGAAGTTAGAGTGAAAATGTTTTCAACAGGAAGTATCTAGTTTAATTCCCAGCTGGCTCGCCTGTTTTACACATTCCTTGTCTTTTTTCACTATTCAACAGAGACATAAACATGTCCACAAAAATGACAAATAGTTTACGAGTGTAGTTCGGTTTACCCTGTATTAGGAAAGAGAAGCAAAAACAAGAACTGTGCAGCATTGAAGACACATCTAGCAACAGTCTAATCCAAAAATATTTAGTTAAAAGATGTTTTAAAATATATAGGTCGGTATGCATGATTGTGTGAGAGAAAAACAGGAAATTAGGACCATGTCTGACTAAGAAGAGAAGTAACTAAAAGTGAGTATTTTTATTGGTCTGTTGGGCCTTAAGCAAGACCACAAAGTGGGATGTCTGAGCCACAGCTACTGAATAAGAACAAAACACAGACAACTTCCTCTTTCCATGCATCAGCCTTGCTGCTCTGTGCCTCTGTCTATTTTCTTCCTTTCACTCTGTTGTTTCGCTCCGACTCGGAGCAATGATGTCACTTCCTGTTTGGTTTTCAGCTGCACTGCCAGCGACCAAAGAAGCAGCAGCTTGATGACAGCTGTGAGCTGTGCTGGAAACATGCAAATGAACAGGTTCAGAGGTTTGAGCTGACTGAATCACTGAATCTAAGAGTTTATGTTCTCACAGATGTTTATTTTTTTATTATTTTTTTTACAGTGCATTAGAACCACTACATCTTTTTTTTCCCATTCATTGCTTTGAATCATCATGAATCTTTTTACTCTATTGGTTGACTCTAACAGTCAATGCCAAAGTTTTTTGTGAAGTTTTTGCTTGTTTCTAAATCAAATGTTGCAACAAAACAGGTCTCACAAATGTGGGTACATTTTCTGCATAAAGTAAGGCCACTTATACTCCCTTTTTTACAGTTATCAGTTATATGAATATTTAACCCCTAGGTCTACCAGAGACCTTGAAGCATGAAGATTCTGCTCAATATCTTAGCTGTTCTTAGGACTGTGCTCTTCTGGACAGAGATCTCTGAGGTTGTTCCTGGGATCTGTTGGAGCCACTCTTCCAGTTTGGGGGTCACAGCCACAAGCATCACTGAGACCTTAAATGTACACAGTTTCTCTATTTCCCTTTTTAGTCTTTGGTGTTTCTCAAGCTTCTCGTGTTTCTTCTTCTTGATTATGATGTCTCTTAGAATCTCTACATCTATCACTGCCCTCTTACATAGTTTGTTGTCCACCACAATGGACACTCTGGAACTGGAAGTGCCACGGTATCTTAGCCCTGTCAGTTTTTACCAACCTTGGTGGAGTCTCCCACCTGGACTGTGGGACCTCCTGTCCTCACTCAGCACAGATGTTCCTGTGCACTTGGTTATAGCGTTCCATGCATGCTTCGCCTGCCTGCCTACAACTTACATACTGGTATTTTGTGCTAAACTGTCTCAGGGGCTTTTTTGCACAGCCTGCATATTGGGCCATGTGTGGTATGATAGACTCTGGCGTCTATTGCTCTTTAGTTGCCATGATTAGTGCCTCTGTGCTGTCCTTGAGTCTAGTCCTCTCTAGAGGCTGGTAGGATTTCTTGATATCAGCCACTTCCTCAGTCTGGCAGTGATACATACTGGGCTGGGGCTTATCTTTCCATGATGTTTCCTTTCGTTCCTTCTATATCTCCCACATTGGGTTTCTGCTATCTGAGACATTTACTTAGCAATTCATCATTGGAGGCTTTCTTCCCAATGTACTCCAGGATCTTAACTGTTTTATCCTGACTCTTCTGGACCTGCCTTACTCTTTGCATCCTGCTTAAAGATCTGACGCTCACTAGTTCTCTGTTTCCCTTTATTCTCCTAGCGTACAGTCTCAAGGTGCTGGACTTAGGGTGAAACCTTCTTTGCATTGTGAGGAGCTCTCTAGTTTTTATATCAGTGGCTTCTGTTTTGCCATTTGGCCAGGCTAATATACCAATGGAGTTTGGTATACGTATTGATGGCTTAGACTTTGTTCTTACCATTCGCTGGCCCTTTTAGGACCTGCTTTATTCTTTGTAAGTACTTGATTGTAGCTGACTTCCTTGTGGCCTCTTCTTGATTGCCTTTTGTCTGATATTTTTGACCAAGATTTTTGTTCCTGCTCATGAACATCTAAAATGTTAGTAGTTTAACACCTTCAATTTCATCTGGTCTTTCATCGGTGCCATCCATCATAATTTATCTGGTGAAAAAGATCATTGTGTCACTTCATTCCTACGGCTTGGTGTCGTCCATTGTTCTACTGCGGACTATGCACAAACTCAAGGTCGCCCCCTATGGGTATAGTTGCCCTTCAATCTCTGGCACTTCACCAAAAGTCCAGGTACCTTAGGGTTATATTTATATGTATTTCTTGTTATATTTCTTCAGCCAAAAAGCAGCAGGAAGAAAACTCCAACTCCTTTGCCTCATCATCTGTTGTTAGTTGAGAGTCTCCTGGTGACAGACAGGCAGGCGCTGTGACACCCAGCCCTGGTAATAGAAGGCAATTATAAGCCCTGGCGAGAGCTGTGGCAGTGGGGAAAACTTTTATACAGCCCCCCTCCTGGGGCGCTGACATGCAGACACACTGAAATTAATTGCTACAAAACATCAGACGAGCTTGACGCACACATGCACATAGTCAAACTCCTGGAAAGGAGAAGGATGAAACAATACACATCATGCGACTTTGCATTGATGCTCGTGAGTATGGAGAAGACGAAAGAAAAGACAGCAAAAAGAAGCCACAAAAAATAAGTAGATCCCTTACAACAAATCATGTTTTCATCTAAATAAAGAAGCCAAAGACAATAGACTCGGGTACCTTGGAGACCAGGAGGACTATTTCTCCATGGCAACCAGTGTGGTGTGTGACAATGCCGCAGTGCGAGGGTTTGAACTGCTAAAGCTGTCTGGGAATGCAGAGATAGATGGGGAAAGAGACAGAAACTCAGAGAGACCCATGGAGGGTTGACGGTGTGTTCGTAATGAGAGCACACAATGTCACAATCCTACTGTGAGAAAAATGGAAGTTCATGACTTTTCAACTTACCGTATTTTCTTCTGTTGACTCTTTGAGTCAATAAAAAGAGAAATCCTAACTAACTTACGACGCTGAGCCTGTTTATGTTACAGACATTCAAATCTGATCATACATACACAGTTCTCTGGTGTTGCTATGGAGTCGTTCCCCTGTTTGGCTGAACGAAGAAAATATCACCGCGTGGCCTTTTACAAGGTTTATTTTAATTGTGAGGTAGCTTGTCAGGCTACACACTGGCTGTGTGCTGCTGGAGCTTGTGCAGATACATGTACTGTACTTGTGTAGGTCCTTGTCGAACGTGATAGGGAGTGTGTAATTGAGTGTTTGTGTTTGATGTATCATGTGGATAGTGTGTTTGGATAACAAGACAAACACAAATCATGGAATGTGTCGGTGTGTGACTGTGTCGAAACACGAGTTAATGTTCTCGTTGAAAAGTGGGCAGCAAAGGGAACAAAAACTATATACCTCATGTTTGACTGCTCCTCTACATACACGTGTTTAACGCTCTTGTTGATTTTAGATTATTGTTCCATAATCTTGGCTTTAGCTGTCTGAGTTTTCCTCACTGTTTGGGGTTCACATCGAGCCTACGAAATCTCTTTTTGTGTGTAGCACTGCAAGTTACAACAGCGTCCTTGCCCAGCTTCTTTTTTTTTCCTGTCAGCATTACCCGACAACCATCAACATGCAATCTCCTTTGTGTGTCTTTATTTTTATTTGCAGTGCGCTTTATAGAAATTCATTACACTGTCTGCCGCCGGCGTAGGCAGAAAAATATTCCCCCTGCTCGGCTGAACTCTCACCCTCCTTTAATGTAAATACTGCTCACCAGTCACGTTTCTCCCATTAAGGTAAACGCCTGCTTCACGTATGAAACTCGTCTCCCTAATCCCGTTTCACCATTAACCTGCCAGTCATTTGTCCTCGGCCTGGTGTGAGGAGAGAAAGAAAGTGCCAACTTTAACCCTGTTAATTTGTAACAGATAATCTAAATTGAAAGCATTAGTGCAAATTAGATCACTTACAATTATGTGTCACCAGAGATGCTTTGCTGTCTGGCTGCAGAGGAGTTTGAGTTTATGAAATCTATTTGCAGATCTTCAGTCTAAGTGACCCAAAGCGACATTTGGCCCTCGAGTCTCAGCTCATGAAAAACCCATTGTTCCATAAGCCAAATGCTTCTGACAAGTTATTTATTTATTCATTCTCCCCTCATTCTGCTTCTTGTTTATTTTTTTGTTTTCCTTGGAAGCATAAAACCGGTGCTGCTGTTTCTGTTGTTCGTCGTCTCGTCTATCTGCCTCATCAGCTGTCATGCCTGTTGACAAGCGGCACTCCAAGTTAAATGATTATCGTATGATTGTAAAGGGTTGAGGGGGGATTCTGCTGGAGACCTGTCTCCCCAGCCCTGTAGGCTATCTCACATCGGCAGTCTCCAGCTGGGTGTACGGCGAAGGCTTTGGAGTTCGGGGGGTGAGGAGAAAGGGGAGAGGGAAGGGCTTACGTGAATCAGCCTGTCGTACCTGCCCTCGGGCCCACCTGTCAACAAGCCACTAACAGTCTCTTTCTCTTTCTGACTCTTCTTTTCCATCACTTCCTCTTCTTCAGAATCTCTTCTTACCCATTTATCTCTCAGCCTCGAACCCTCTCAACTCTGTCGCTCTACTCCTGCTCCGACACTACAAAACAAATAAGGCTCTCCTGAGCAGATGTGTCTCTCTCTGGCTGTCATTTTCACGTCTCAGCAGCTTATTGAAAACAGCTTTGGCCATCAGGCCCAAGGAGACTCTTTGTTTTGGCAGCTTCTGATCTGAATCAAAACCTAATGAAATGATTGGAAAAGAAAAGGCTTTGGACAGGAGGTCATTTGTTGAAGGTATTGATGATATCAGGGTAGATTTAGTGAATTTTCAGAAGCTTGGGTTTTGTGTTTATAGCTCTTGGTTCAGAAAGCCAAGAAAACCAACAACGTACCAACCTATTTTTTGTCTTTCTCTCAATAAATAACATGTCCTACAGAGTTAAACTATAGTTCAGATCTTTTGAAACGGGGTTCTACTGAAAGGTTATCTTCAGTTTGGAGAAATAGAACTTAATTCTGCAGTCAGTTTTTCATTACACAATTATTTACATTGAATTCTCTGTTTATTTGGAAGCGCAGTAGCTGCTAGCTTTAGCACTGTAGCCTGGGGCACATTCAACAGGAATATCTTAACATTTCTGCCAGATTAACCATGCAATGATGTAATGTAATGTTTTAAAATGGTAGCAATCAACTTTGATGTTGGAGGATTAATCATTAGCTTGTCATTTTAGTTAAAATTAAGCCTTGTTTCTCCAATTAGAGGTAAATCAAAGAGCCATCTACAACAAGACATTGATTGTTCAAAACCTTTCCCACAGAACCCCACCTCAAATAAATTGAACAACAATCTTTAACATGATGATAGCTGTCTTGCCACATAACTGGCAGACCACTGCAGAGTCGAGCAAAGTCTAAATTCTTGACAAAAAGAGTCAGAGAGCCGCCGGAGATTAAAAACACGTATGTAGGCCTGGATAATATCTTTCTGCCTTGACTTCATAAGTGCATGAGTCACACCTAACAAAGCAGTTGGCCCTCGGTCTGGATGCTGAGGCCACATCTTTCTGCCTGCCTCTCTTCCTGTCTGTCTCCCTGCCTGCACGACGACGTCAGCAGCTCGAGGAGCCGTTCCAGTCAGCTACTGTAAGACAGTCAGACAAAAAAAGGTGCTTTTTGGGGCAGCAAGACACAACACTCAGGAAACTAGGAAGTAATCTGCATCTTTTGCGGAGTTTGCCCAGTTTCATTGCAACAGAAATGGAGCTGATAAAGTATCACTTTCTCCCTTATCTCTGTAGCCCTGCGTCTATTGGTTTTTGCCGTTGAATCATCAAATTTTCTTTTCATTTTTTTTGTAATAAGATGTTCACCCCAAATCCACTGAATGATATCATATCCTGTCTCTGATTTTTCACATTTACGCCAACAAATGTTGTCTTTACCCGTTTGCAACTAAGAAAGTGAAAATGAAAGTTTTAAACAAAGATCTCATATGATCTGTTAGTGCTTGAAGCACGTGTTGAGTTTGAGTCTCAGCTACTACCGTACCAAATTTCAAATCAACATCTTTAAAAATGACTTGAATTATAGCCATTTTGTGTTTGCTAAAACTCATTAGCTGTGGCGGCCATCTCAAATTGGGTTGACTGCATAAGTTAATTAGTTGTAGGTGTACATGCAATAATTACTTTCTGAGAGTTTTATTAAGATCCATCCTGTAGTTTATAAGATATTTTGGTAACAGACAGCCAAATGAACACACACTCCATACAAACAAAGGCAATTACACAATGGTCTGTCTTTCACATCCTTTTTTAGCCTTTGATTTAGAAAGAAAGAAAAGAGCTCAGAGGAAGATATTTGTTAAACAACAACAACAACAAAAAACATGTATTTTTATTTTTTTCCCACCACATTCAGGTTGAACAAAGTGAGACGAGCCACATCTCACGTCTCATCAGTCAGTAGCAGCTTAACAGGTGCATTTACTCATCTAGATGTGTAAAATTCAGGAGCATTTCAAAATTGATTTTTCTGTTCGAGCAGCCTCCTCAGCTGTCATTGATATTTTGTTTGATCTGGCTTCTGACGTCCTGAACAATTAATCAGAAACTACTTAAACACAGAAGATGATAAACTCAAGAGTTTACACGCTTGTGTACACATCAGTTCTGCCACTGAGATGGAGTCGCTCGTGAATCGTGGCGTACACCGTTCCAACCTTTAAATGTTAGCTACTGCTGCGGTGCTGGTGGGGGGGTGGAGGGTGTTTCTCTCAGTGCGCGGTAAAGCACCAGTGACTCATCGGGAGCTGAAAGGTCAGGGGTCAGACCTTTTGTCACAGGCATCAAACAAACAGACCGGGGGACTCTGTGAAGTCATATCCTCTGGGACAAGAAGGGGCCAGTTTTGGGTGGGCTCCATGTTCGGTAATTGTCTGTGTGTCACCCACCACCTTCGGGAGGCAACAACAGACAGAAAAGAAGCTGGAGACGCTATTTGATGCCGCTGCTCTTCTTTAAATAATAACATCAGCTGTGCCTCAAAGCCCTGGAGGAGTGGGGGCTAGACTACAGGGAGGAATGCCTACTGTGAGGTGAAAGTAGATTGTTTTTCAAATTTCACTGGGGCCTAAAGCTTCCACAGTAAACAAAACTTGCAATCCTAGAGGGTAATCATACGATAGTGACATAAGGCCTCCCTTCCACTGCGGCGTTCTTGGATTCCACATAAAAGACGAAAAACGTCTGACTGCTTGAAAGGAGAAACAGGTGTGGTGCGGTAATCTTCCGGATTTTATTGTCTTATTTGACTTAAATAAGCCAAGAAACACTGGTGTGCAGCTCAGAGATGTTTTTAAACAGTGAACCTCTCCATATCACTTCCTTCAAACCACATTATACCCATCTGTTTTTCTTTTTGAGGAAGTTTCTCAGCTGAGTTTTTGTCCCCAGTAAACCCTGGACGTCTCATTTTAACTGACAGCTGGTTTTTGTGTCCATATTTGGGTGAATGCTGACTCGGCATTGTTTTCCTGTTTTTCATTTTTCTGTCCTTTTTTTTTTTCGGAATCTAACTACTTCTGCTCACTTTGTGCTATTTTAGGCCTTCAAATATCAAAACGCTCTCCATCCATCTCCATTCAGGAGATGGATGTTGTGACATTTTGAGATCCTTCAAAAACATTATAGCATAAATGGATTTTTACACTTTTACCTAACCTTTTGCTACTTTTAGCTTTTATCTAGCTGCTTTTTGTTTTTGTTTTATTTTTGCTTTCAGATACCCTTTTGGATTTTAATTAGGATTTCATTAGTTTGAACTTCTTGCTAGCCTTTTGATGCATTCAGCTAGCCTTTTGGTACTTTTAACTTATAGTTCGTATTTGCTACTTTTAGCTACCATTTAGCTGTTTTTCAGTTTTAGGTAGCGTTTTGCTTCTTGTAGCTTTTTGCTAACCATCTGCTTCTTTTAGCTTTAACAACTCACCTTCGCCTTCCTCCGCAAATTTCAGCAAAGTCTTTCAGCTCTTAGCATTCATTCTGTGGTTTTGCAGAAAAGATGCATTTTCTCTGGTTCTGTTATTATCCATACTTTGTTCTGTTGTTGTGTTGAAATCGTGTACGAAGGGAGGCCCATGTGTGTTGACGAAATAAACTACTTGAATTTTTCAAAAAGGTAAACAAACAACCAAAGAAAAACAAGTAAGACAACTACAATTCAGGGACTATATTAAGAAAGTTAATGAGTAAATGAATACAGGTGTGGTCATCAGTAGACTGCTATTAGCAGTAAAACATGAACAGAATATTGTAAGTGAGAAAGTACTGTGCCAAATGTGTTTTCTGTTTCATTTATGTACTTTTTAGAGTGCACAGCTAGCTATTCAGTTCAGTACTAAATGTTTCTAACTTTTTCCTCGAACTTAAACACTCCATGGAGTTGCAGTCACTTCGCCTTGTCATTGGTTCAACATCTTCAAACCTGTTGTAGATAATCTGTTTCAACTCTTTTTGCATTTTCTCAAAAACCAACAAGTATTAATGTCACATTCCATAACAAAACAAACAAATATATAAAAAGAGAATTTTGCAAACACAACTGATCATGGAAGTTTCCGAAGGAATGAATAGACATTTGTTTGTTTTGCATAGTGCATGTACACAGCGTGCACAGCACTATGCAAATCATATGTGGAAACGAGTGGAAACAAGTTTTGAACATTGTTTTTGAGCATCTGCATGAAGTAATCTACACCTGCATCTGGCTGAATGTGGACTTTATTACTGAGCAGCTCTGTATTTTAAACGTTTTATATATATAAAAAAAACTTTTATCAAAAAGACAGTTTTGTGATCATTTTCTGAAGCTGTGCATTTTTAAGGTACTAGAACTGGAAAAAAAAGAAACAAAAAAAAGCTATGTAAAGTTTATAAAAAAAAATCATCAAGATTTTGGCTTGAAGATCCATTATGTTATTTATAAATGAGATCCATGTATATTCCAATAAAACTGAAGAATAGTTGTTTTTTTCTAAAGTAATCTTTACTGCATGGCACAGGTGCTCTAACACCACGTTTTACATCAGTGGACTCAAAGAGAACGAAAGATAAGTAAACATTTGGGGTTTTTTTGTTGTTGTTTTTTATATCAGGATGATTTTTCCACTTTGGTTGCAGCCTGCAGCTTTATGGCACGATATCACTTGTATCCTACAAAATAATCCTTTAAAATAAATCGTATTTTAAAATGATTGCCCGTTACATGGACCAGGGGTTTCTACAGAGATGTGTCCCACAGCAGTGATGTTTTCTGCAGAAACATTTAGTGGAAGCAATTTTAAAACCCTGATAACGAGGTCTGTTGGATGACACCACACCATGGAAAATGACATTAAAGAGCTACCTCCAGCTCTAATAAGTGACAGCAAGAGGTCATGACCAAAGGTGGATGTGTGAAGGAGTGAAAACAAGTTGTTTCGTTTAGGTTTCTAGGACATTTTATCTGTCTTCTGCCTGTTTTTTTCTTCCAAATGCGTCTCACGCTGCATCCAAAAGGTCAGGTCACACACTTCCTGCAGGCATTGCTTTTGAAAGGTGGGAGAAAATGACATTTTGCAAACAACTTCCTATCATGTTGTCTGCCTCTCTCCGTCTTGCTGTATGACTCCGGGTAAATATGATCAGGCTTCCGATCTCATCCTATCTGAAAATGAACTGATACTATGTTAAATGCTGGCCGGAACGCACCCAGATTTAACTGAAAATAACCCGGTCTTGTTTTGATTTTTTTTCCCCCTTCCATGCGTCATTTCATCGTATGATTATCTGTCCCTCGCATCTATTTTGCGACATCATGCAATAGCAGGTTTTGGGAACTGTTATCCCCCACTGGCTTGTGTTGTTCCGCCCACCACAGGAGGACACCTGTGTGCTTGCAGAGAGGGATTGCACCACTGCAAGGTGTGGGCAGGTGTGGAGCTGGAACAGAAGAGTCCCTTTCTCCTTGACTGACTTGTCTGGCATTTTGGCTGCATGACAAATGCCAACATGAAGCTCGGGATCTGCTCCCACGTCCAACATGTGGGTGCGAGGATTCCCTTTCAGACTTTCCGTTTTTCTCCATGACTTTCAACCTTACTTCCCACCTTTTCCATCGCCTTTCTTTTTTAGCATGATGTCAGCTTTTTATTTCTTCACAGCTACATTTATTTATTTATGCCTTTCTCACTTCTTTTTGCTCTTTTGTTCCAACTCCTCTTCTCTTTTTCACTTTCAACCTTTTTTGTGCCTACTTCCTCGTTTTTCTCTGCCTATTGAGGCATGATTAAATATTAACTTTGCTGCTCGTGCGGGGTAAGTTTGTGTGTATGAGCAGAGGCGTGGTGGCTGCGTAAAATATGGGAGAGCCTTTTTTTTTATCTCGCCTGCTGCGCCAGAGTTTCATCAGGCAAGGACTCCTCTGGCTGGTTTGTGTGGGCAGCACCAGGGAACACACAGATGAGAATAAACCAGCTGACCCAAACACACTTTACTAACACACAACATCTCCATCCACACACAGATAAATTCTCCTCCTCCTGCCCTTTCAGCATCTGTCTCCCCTCCATGCATCAGAGGAAGAGGGGCCCAAACAGCCACTGTGAAGTGTTTATCATCTTTATTACTTTATTACTTTTCTGAGTTTTCCCTAACCTGATTTTATTACATTGTTATCGGATGATGAGTTCTCTCCTCTGCGCGCTCTACTTTTTCTTCTTTGCCTTGCCGCAGATTTTTTTCAGGCTCGGTAACTGATGCATGGCAGCAGAAACGGATGCAGACAGGAGTTTAGATTTTGTTCAACTCGCCACACAAACACAGTCCTGAGCTCAGAACTATCACCTTTCCTCATCTTTCATCATTGGAGATAAATGGCACAAAAAAAAGCCAAATTTGAAGTTTGTGAGCTTGTGGGAGGAACACTTTTCTCCAAAACACCCCAGTGCAGTGCCACAAACTTCCAAAAATGGGATTTGATTTGATCATTATTGCTATTCTGTTCACAATTTGTGTCAGTTTTTATGCCGTGCAGTTTTGAAAATTAAAAAAACCAAACAATTAAATTGTACATAAAAATGTGCAGCTCGATTGTGAATAATGTGCTCTGACTTTTTGTAGCAGTACGTTGTACGATGTGGACAAAATTAGCAAAAAAATTAAATAATTTTCCCCATACATAGTAATAGGACTTTGACGAAACCGATGAGAAAACCCAGCCAGATTTGGAGCTCTGTAGCTCAGGCACACATTATTCAAAGTTTAAACGGATCTCAGAAAGTTGGACTTTCCATGACTGAAGTGGCATTTTGATATCTTTTATGGTTTTTGCACAATTGCAGTTGAAGTTAAAGGATTTTTGATGATTCTTTTGAAGAATGTTCATCTGATGATGTCACACAGTCTAACTTTTGTTTAGTTTCTGCCAAAATTTTCCCAAAATTTTACAGTATCTCCTTCCCCCCACCGCATTTTTATTATATGTACAAATTACACATCAACACATTGGCACTTTTGTCTTCTTTCACCCAATGTGTCTCTCAGTGCTGTGAGACTTGTGGTTTTCTGTCAAAGACTGCGAAGAGCGCACACCTAAGCTTCCACAGACTTCAGGTACAATTTAACTCAGAATTTTCTGCTCAAAACTGGAAGTGAAGTGTCTGTTTAACTTGTCATATCTCCTACATAACTGTTTGCTTGAGGCCTAATTTTTAGTCTGTGTTTCTGTCTGTCTCTCATTAAAAGACAGGGGGGGTTGCCATAGTGACTTTATTGAGCCACTGGTAGCAGCTTTAACACTTCCAGGTCCCATGTGGTTTATACATTAAAATGACAATTTTCCTTAGCCTAAATTATTACGAAGTTGTAGAATTTTTGAGCAGAGGCTGCCTGGGCACCCTTTAAATCTGCTACAATGTTCCAGTCTAATCATACAGTTTCTGTATTAACAAGCAATATTACACATCCACTAGGTGTGGTGCCCCCAACTTCAGGATTGTTTGGGTTTTGTGAAGGAGCCTTAGTTGCAGGTCATTTTTAATATATGGCAGAATTGGCCTGTCAGTCTAATGGGGTTTAACAGAGAGACTTGCCAGAGGCTGGATGAGAAACGCCTGGGAGGGGAGACCAAAAAGTCCACTCCAAGTATCTGAATGATGTTTTGGTTTGTTGCGACATCTTTCAGAATTAATTATTTTCAGAGAGTTCCGTCTCTGTGGTTTCCGCTGGGCTCGAATCTGTTGTAGTGATGTCGCTGCGCACTTGGACGAAGGGTGGCTACGAAGACGCACCAGCTTCATAACGCACAGGCAGCATCTCTTTTCTGTCTTTTCTTGGGTGGGAGGTGAAGGGGTGGAGGGGCAGGGTGGGGGCTCCTCAGAGTCTCCAGCCCACGATGTTTCCCAATGAGGCTGTTCTCGTATAGATCCGGTCAACAGCGAGGGAAACACATTGATTTCTCGTCAGCATCCACCGAGCAGAGCAGGGTGAGCGAGGCGAGGAGGCTGGAGCGGCCGAGGGGGGAGCATCGGTATCCCGCAGGCGTCCCCGCAGCTGCGCGCTGCGTTCTTAATGCGGCCCATTAGGCCTCTGAGTGGCAGAGAGATCCCCGGAATATTGAGCACGGGGTGGGGTGGGGTGGGGGCTCAATTAGACAGACCGGCCCCGCACCTCGTCAGCATCCGGCTATCTCCCTCTCATTAATCAATGACATGCAGGCGCCTGAGACCGAAAGTTAATTTAGAATAAGTTTTCCACCACCCAGCAGGGCTCAGACAGTCGTTCTGGGCCACGGAGCTTTTTAACTTTGTGAACTCCTGAAAAGGGTTAATAACAGGCCAATTACACGCGCAGAAATGAACATCTGTGTCAGCGCTGTTAGGTTAAATATTATCACTGACGGGCAGCTCTAAAGCGTGTAAACCAGAGCAGCACGAGCTGCCTGACAGTGTAAACTCTCCGGCTTTTCAAACAGAAAAAGAAAAGCCTCCGCTGCTCGCGTTAGTTACCGCGAACGCCCGGACACGATTTGCACTCTTTGCTTCTCATTCTCTGCCAAACAGGCGATCTGCCTCAGGAAGTCCCAAATAAGGACAAGGGAACTGGAAACCCACCGGAATAGGTCCTTATGTAGTCACGACCTTATAAGGCACGGCGGAGCAGGGCTTTCCGGCAGCGGCGCAGCCTGCTGCACAGATGGGAAATCCAAATCAAATCTATGGTGCGAGCGGGACAGAGCGAGAGTTATGCGGCTGTCCGCCCGAGCCGCTCGGCGATGAAGACACATCTATTCGGGACAGAGAGGAGAGCGCCCGATGTCTTTGCAATTTACTGCAAGCGCTTAATATAAAGTCTCACTTTCTGTCCCCCTCCTCCCCCCCTCCGGGGCCGGCGTCATGTGTCCTCCACTGCAGTGCCTAAATATGGGCTTCCTCTGCTCCTAATATGGACATCTACGTCACGGCGAGAGGATATAAATCTGCGGGGAAACCTCGCAGCTCAAAGAGAGCTTGGAGAGCCCACAAGAGCAACTGTTAGAGCAGAGAGAGACAGACAAGCACACAACCGAGAAACAAAACTGCAAAAGTAACAAGTCAATTCAAAACAACATCCATCCAAGAAGGTCCAAACCTGACTGGATGAGCCGCCTGATTTATTGCAAAGAGTCAAAATTGATCGGTTGATTAATTTTGATTCATTTTAGGGAATGAGCAAAAAGGACATTTTGATTTTTGGTTGAAAAAGACAAGTGGATTTTTTTATTTTTTACTCTACGAGGAGAGAGGGTGAAAACATCAGGAGACCTGGAGATCGGAGGAAGGCAGGAAACAGTGTCTTCCACAGCATCAGCGCTCCTTGGGTGATCTGGTCCACCTGCGAGGCTCTGCTCTGCCAGCCTCACACGCCCACCCCCCTCTGCACGCGACAAGCAGCCACCAGCCCTGCAGCTTCAGCACCAGCAGAGGATGGCTGCAGCCAAGACCGAGATGATCCTCCCTGCCCTGCAGATATCGGAGCCTCTGAGCTTCCCTCACTCCCCCATGGATAACTACCCCAAGCTGGAGGAGGTGATGATGCTCAGCTCTGCGGGGACCCCCTTCCTCACCGCCTCGGCACCCGAAGGTGCGGGCTTTGGCTCTGGCGAGCCAGGAGAGCAGTACGACCACCTTCCAGGAGGTAAGAGATGTGCTTCTTTGTACTCATTCTCTGTAAACTGCTTGTGAATCTGAGATAAGGCTTGGAGCATATTTACTGAACAAGAAAATAATATAAACAATCAGAATTATTTTAATTTTATTTTCATCCAGTTTCAAATAATCAAACATATAAAGCTTTTTATGTTTCATTGCAAGTTTATGGTTTTACAAGCTATAAGTTATTTTAAATTACAGCAGGTTCTGAATTAGTACATGCTAAATGCAAACAAAATAAAATAACTTATAATACATATTACTAATGGGTCCAGACCCTGCTCAGTCATCACATGCATTTAGTCATTTCTGCTCAATTCAGATCGCATACCTAAATTCAGCTGAGCTGCAGTTTCAGTAATTATTTGCCTCTGGCTCTGATGGTCTTTAAGAATCTGTGTGTGTGTGTTTGTGCAACACAGGAAGACAGTAAATGAGAGAAAAATCGAGAAAGTGTGAGAGAGTGAAACTGTGTGCTTGCACAGCAGCTTGTTGAGATGTAGCGGAGAGAGTTCTGAGGGGAAAGAGTTAGTTTTGAGGGTGTTTGTCAGCGTGGGCACCTGACTGATCTGTAACACAAACAGGGAAACACTCTGTCCACCTCTGTGGCAGGATTCTCCATTGTTCTTTATTTTTAAATATTGACATTTTGATTAATGTGTTTGGTTTCTTCTGTGCTCTCTGCAGATACATTATCTGAAATCCCCTTCAGCTGTGAGAAGCCAGTTGTGGAGCAGACCTACTCCTCCCAGAGGCTGCCCCCTATCTCTTACACTGGCCGCTTCACCCTTGAACCCGCCAGCACATGCAGCAACAGCCTCTGGGCGGAGCCCATCTTGGGCCTGTTCACCAATCTGATGGGCAGCGTTGCTCCCTCGTCCAACTCTTCTTCTGCCTCCGCACAGACCACCTCGTCCTCCTCTTCCGTCATACCATCGTCCTCCACCTCTTCTTCAACCTCCTCGACGTCTCAGAACTCCAGCCTCAGCTCCTCAATTCACCACAGTGAGCCCAACCCAATCTACTCAGCTGCCCCGACCTACTCCAGCCCCAACTCTGACATCTTCCCAGACCAGGGCCAGGCTTTCCCCCCCTCATCTGGGGCGGCTCAGTACCCTCCCCCTGCCTACCCCAACAACAAGACCTGCAGCTTCCCCGTGCCCATGATTCCTGACTACCTCTTCCCACAGCAGCAGGGAGAAATCAGTCTGGTACCCCCAGACCAAAAACCCTTCCAGAGTCAGTCAAGCCAGCCCTCTCTCACTCCTCTGTCCACCATCAAGGCCTTTGCCACTCAGACTGGTTCCCAGGACTTAAAAAGTGTCTACCAGTCCCAGCTGATAAAGCCCAGCCGCATGCGCAAGTACCCCACCCGGCCAAGCAAGACACCACCTCACGAAAGGCCCTATGCTTGCCCTGTGGAGACCTGCGATCGCCGTTTCTCACGCTCCGACGAGCTGACACGTCACATCCGCATCCACACAGGTCAGAAGCCTTTCCAGTGTCGCATCTGCATGCGAAACTTCAGCCGCAGCGACCACCTGACAACGCACATCCGCACTCACACCGGGGAGAAGCCCTTCGCCTGCGAGATCTGCGGACGCAAGTTTGCCCGCAGCGACGAGAGGAAAAGGCACACAAAGATCCACCTACGGCAGAAGGACAAGAAGGCAGAGAAGGCAGGAGCTGTGGCAGTGACATCAGCGCCGGTATCGGCTGCTTCGCCCGCCTCCAGCTACCCCTCTCCCATCACCTCCTACCCCTCTCCAGTGTCTTCTTACTCCTCTCCAGTCACCTCCTGCTACTCCTCTCCAGTCCACACTTCCTATCCGTCTCCTTCCGTCGCCACCACCTATCCGTCAGTGTCCATGTCCACCACCTTTCAGTCCCAAGTTGCCTCCTCCTTCCCGTCCTCGGTTGCATCGAACATCTACAGCTCCCCCATCCCCACCCCGCTTTCAGACATGCAGACCACCCTCTCCCCAAGGACAATCGAGATCTGCTAAAAAAAGACGAAGCAGAAAAAACTTTTTGTTCTCTCTACGCACTTCTGCTTCTGCAAGAGATTTTTTTTTTTTATGAGGGGAAAGAAATCAGCATCAAAAAGACTTTGTTTTCTTCCTCCAAAAAGCACTTTCCTGCTCCCTGTGCAGTGTTAGGTGAATCCTGAGATTTGCCTGAAAGAAAGAAAGAAAAAGACACATATCAAGGACTGGGCAAGGACAATACAACTTGAAAAGGGATTTTTTTTCTCTCTCTGTATTTGTAAAACAAATAGAGCACTTCAAATGCATAAGGGACTCCTGAAACAGGGAGTAGAAAGCAGCTCTGACGGGTTTGTGCTATTAGGTCTGACCATCCTCCCCTCCTGAAAAAACGCCAAGAGACAAACAGATTGCCAGCGTTGTAGTGCTGAGGCACGTCTGTCCTTGAGGCATTCACTCAAAAGACATTGAATAATATACATAAGCTATCATGTATGTATATTGTACATGTGCCATGTTTTGTTTCTATCATTCTTTGGTACCACTGATGTGAACAATTCTTTGCATATTTGCATTGTATTATTTGAAGTGAGCGGGGCCATATTTTCTACATACTTCTTCTATTCTGTAGTGATGATGCTGTGACACGTTTTGACATTGTTTGAAAAAAAAAAAACAAAAAAAGAAAAAAAAAAGAAAAGCACTTAAGTATTCGAGCATGAGTAAGAGTGATGTTACTTTCTGTTTGTAAATATCATCCCACTGGTACTATCTCATGTGACATACCGCTTGGTTCTATGAAAAAGACAACAACAAACAAAAAAAAAAAAACAGAAATTGGGGAAAAAAAAAAAGTTTTAATTTTTCTATTTTTTTTTCTTTTTGGAAAAGAAAATTGAAACAAGACAAACGCTCCTGTTATTCGGTGCCTTTTGTGAAGCCTTGCAGATGTTGTGACTCGGCTGAACGCGAGAAGAGGATGCACTGCATCTCGCCTTAAGGGTTGAGGGAATATTTTTGTTACAGAATGTACGTACTCAGAGAAAAGAGGAAGAAAAAAAAAGCAGGGGATGAGCTATGAGGGCACCGCTTCATTTTGTCAGAATGTAAGCAAAAAAAAAAAGATAAAAAAGTATAAAAGTATATTTTTGTAAAACTTACATGTAAATATCCACATCTTCAAGAGCTGGAATGTTGAAGTTACCTACTGAGTAGGCATGGGATTCTTTTGTATGTTATATACATGCGGTTCATTATTTTGTGGTTTATCTTTATTTTGTATTTGTGTTTGTTAAAACAAGTGACTGTTTCTGGCTTCTAAACACATTGAATGCGCTTAACTGCCAATGGGATATTTGGTGTACAAGATATCCTTCCAGAAATGAAATATAAATAAAAATATAAATATATATGAAGTGTTGTTTCTAGAATTTTTTGCTCAACTTCTGTTTTTTAAATGTTTTCATCCCACCATTTACTTTATTTCTTACATGAATATCACATTTATTATCACTCCACATTGAATTTACTTGCAGATGCTCAGATTTGTACCATAACTTCACATAACAGAGGGCTTTGCTTTAATTTAAGGAACGTATGCACATCAAACTCTACTTCAATCTTGATTTTTTTTCAGAGCAAAATAACATATTAATGATAAGAGCAAGGCATAGCAGTAAATTCTGAGGATGAACAATTTCTTATCTAGATCTAGCATCCTCTTGAAGATATCTCGCTTATCAAAATTTCCATTTTATTTCAGATTTCATGATAAACTGTTGATTAAACACTCTTCCCTCAATTTGGTCTGTGTGCTGACAGAGAAATGACGTTCAGATGGGGTTATTTTCTTGTCCTTAGGCATGCACCGGGTCATTTTCACGGGCTGCAGGTGAAATCCATCACACAAATAATTGCCCTCTCTTCCACGAATGGTTGGCAAAATGTTGTCACCTCTTAGTGAGCGAACTCCAACACTCAGCTGGTTCATTTCCACGCACGTTAACATGAACTGTTCGGCAGAGCAAACTGGCCCCAAAACTTTAAAATCTGTTCTGTTTGGTTTTTCAAGCGGAGCATAATAACAGTTTGTACGCAGCATCTTTATTCGGCCGGCGCTAAGTTCCCAAGGCAAAGGAATTCTTGCTCCATGTTTAGAAATAAGACAGCTCGTAATTCTTGGCCAACACGAACCCCCTTCTTCGTGAGCTTTGGAGTAATTTCATGTTGTGAAATGCACAAACCAAAACACTTACAAATGCAAACACAGCTAAAATAGAAAGCAGGAAAAATGTGTAGACGAGAGTGAAGGAGGGAAGGGGAGAATAATTAAGATAATTGGTCTCTTGATCCTGAATTTCCAAACTGAGTCTGATGAGTTACTTGTGTTTGTATCCGTGTGTGTTTGTGTGCATGCATGACGCTGATGTACAGGAGTGTAAATGCCTGAAATTATCGCTATTCTTTTCTGCTTGTGAGATCAAGCTCAGTCGCTTTTTTTGTTGTTTAATAAACCTGGACACAATTTGTGTGCATGTGTGCATCAGCCAAAACAAAGAGAAAAAGCATAAAATAAAACATTAGTTCGTTTTCTTGCATGCCATCTACGCCACTGCCGCTCTTTTATAAATATTTGAGATGCACACATAAGAGGAGCGCATCACACAAACACAAATCAGCATCGTGGTGAGATAAATCATCTTGATGTTTAAATCATGACGCTTCTCACTTCGAAGCTTATCTAGCTCTTTTGGGAAAATCTCAAGGCTTCTTGTGTGGCTTTTTAAAAAAAAAAAAAAAATCTGTCATGTCTCGTCATTGTTTGTAGCGTTATTTTGGTGTCTGGCAGCAAATAAAGAGCCATTCAGCAGCTTTTGCTTGAAAAACTTTTTCATATTGCCACACTTTTGGAAAGTCTCGATGAGAAAACCACAGACTGTGCTCTCTCAGCCCTTTTTTCGTAGTTAAGAGACAGTATTTCACCCACTGTTAGTCATACATGGGGAGGCTGTGGCCTGACTTGGAGTACGTAAGCAGAACGCAATAAAGACTTCAAGCCAATATCGCTGCGAGAATGTAGCATGTCCCGTCACATCGTCTGATTTGAGGATCCTTATCAAAGCTCACGTGCTGGGTGTGTTCGGTTTAGGGAGGTGTCAGAAGAGTGTGAGAGGATTTTGGGGGTGCAGATGCGTTGTGGCTTCACACTGTTGTAACCCACAGTGGATCCACTTCGCACACCCAGCGGTCCTCCACTTCAAGAGCTCCTGCCTTTGTTCAAAAATCTATTTGTTCTCATATTCTTTTTGGGAACGTTGTAAAACAGAAAGAAGCGAATATGGAAGAGAATCGTTCTTTCTCCCACAGCCCTCCGAAAACCCCCATCCCAATGCCACCTCTCTGCCTCTATTCCCCCCTCTCTTTGACTGTACCTCACTCTCTCCCTCTCTCTGTGGTAATGCATACATTGCTGGGGATGCTAATGATCTTCCCCTGCTGTATTCTGATGCAAGGTCTGTCTACACTTTTCCCTTTCATCCACATACAAATGTGCTCTTATTGCCTCTTCGCCCTCGGGCCTTTTAAGATGCCTTTTTGAAATATGCCGTTTGATAAGCACATCATTGGCCAAGTCCCTGCAGTGATTAGAGCTCGCTTTAATGTGAGCAAGTTAGAGAGCAAACGAGGGACTCCGGGGCCGCCAGCTATCCATTCTCCACTACCCTCACCCCTTGACATCCCTCTCTCCCGGTCCACTGGGGAGAACCCAGTGTTGGGACCCAAATCCTGGCTTAAACACTGCTGGCCTTTGCCCATCTTTCATCTTAGACATGGAGATTAAGAAAAAAGACGAATGACACCAGAGGATCGCCTTCTTAGAAAAGTGACGCTGTACGCTGGAAGGCTAGAGGTTCCTGCGCTTTATCACACAAATGTGACAGTAGGACTGCTCTCTAATGTCTTTTAAATATGCTCCATTGATCTCATGTTCAGAGGCTCGCTCTGCCACGCTGGGATGTCTTTCTTATCTTCAGAAAAGGATCCGTCAGGTGCTTTCTTCTTTCACTCGACACCTGTTGCACTTTTTGGGATTAGCAACTAAATTTCAAGTAGACCTAAACATTCAAACAAACGTGTTCAGGAAAGATTGGAACAAGCGTGAGTCAAACACCTAAAGTCCGTCTTCATTCTGACAGCTTGTGAATGCTCTGTTTTGAATGTACTCTAGTAGGTATTGCGAACTTGTTCTCCATTTCCAGTTTATTTAGGATATGTGATTGTGTTGCATTAGTGCTTGCAGAACACTTGTCAAAAAACTCACAAGATGTAAGAGAAGTGCAACTCACAAGCGTCTTTGATTCCTTTTTATTTTATTTTATTTTTGTTACAAGAAACAGATTTTTTGACATGTCGCCTCCTCGATAATCTACAGGTGTCCTGGCAACTTTAGCTCTACTTAATAAGCCTTGCTTATTTGAAGTACTTGGCTTTGAAGAGACAACAAAACAGCACATGCTTAAGTACCTCCAAATATGACACCTCTTCAACTCAGCATCAAGTACACTACAGCTTTACAAAAGGCACCTGGGTGGCTCTGAAATGCAAACAGACCCTTATAAGTCTTTATGTGTCAAGGCTAGTAAGTAGGCTCCAGTTAGACTTTTTTTTCTGTCTGTGAGTCTAAATATTATATTCAGTTTTCAGTTACTGAACAGAGTTTGGGAAGCTAGATGAATAAATGTAGCGATTTCTCCCACATTATTCTGGTTTTATTAAAAAGGTGTGTGTTGAGCGGCAGATTTGTAAAGAGCAACTGCACAGCGGAGGCCTTTGACGGCGCAGTGCACAACCTCAATTCATGACAATAATTGTAGCAAAACTTTTATTCACATGTTGGAAAAAAGGAAACTCATGATGGTACTTCCTGTCTTTTTTAAAATTATTTAAATAAGAACTCCCATCTCCATTCCTTTTGTTTGGTGCAGAAAGAGGAATGTATTTCAGAGCCACTATTTTTTGCCTTAACTTCAGGTCAAAATATCAAAACAAACTTGTCACAACAGTGCAGATTAAAACAATAATTAAAATCTTTGGAAATGACATTCTGTGGAAAGGTTTTAAACAAAATAGCTCTTTGAACAATCTAACCGCTAGTCAGAGCGAATCCTAGACTGAAGTGGATTGCTACCATCTTAAAACAAATCTAATTTCTAAAAGATTTCTCTTGGTTCATGGGGTTGCTGTTTTATAAACATTTACATTAACATGAATTTTGCATTACATGGTTATTTACATAGAATTTTATGTAAGCAGCTATCTGTAGCACTTTCAGTGCAACCTGGGCACTTTCTACAGGAATGCATAAAATGTAAAACTGACAGCAGCATAAAGGTACGATGTTCGCATTAACCCCTGCAAAATCTTTAAGATTTAAGTTGTTTTAAGATGGCAGGAGATCATTTTCTAGGTCTAACTCAAGCTAGCCTTTAGCTCATCAATACAGTCAGAATTAAACTCTGTTTCTCCAAATTCAGGTTGTTCAAAGAGGCGTCTACAGCAGGTAAGATGGTTATTGTTAATTAACAGTTTCACAGAACACCTTTTAAAGGTGAGAGCCATAATGTTTAACTGTTTGAAGTTTGAAGGTTTTTTGACTGAATATTACTCAAACTGTATTTTTATTTTTATCTATCTTTTTCTTTTATCTGCTTTGGGGTATTTGTGTCATCCCCCACACCCACCCACCCCCAAAAAAGAGCTAAAAACAAACCCTTTTCTGTGATCATTTCACAGCATCCGGTATCTCAGTCTGATACATCAAAAGCTGGGAGAAATCGACTTAACAACAAATCTGTGTCTCTGCCTCCACCCTCCACATGTGCCCTGCAGTGACTTCACCACCTGTCATTCAAAAGGCGGAGGCCAGGTGTCTTTTCCAACGCTGCGGCCACCTGTGCTGAGAAGTAACACACACACACACACACACACACACGGCTTTTTCCACAGAACATCAGAATCATTCTAACTCTATAGGACCCAGTGTGTTTGCTCTGTGCACAATCCAAAAAAAATAATCCCTAATCCATTTGTTAGATAATACCTGTTGAATAAACCAACACTAAAGGATGTAATCTGCCACAGAAATGAAGTCACACATCTAAAAAAAAAAAAAGCAAACAGTAAATAAACAAAGCAGCATTAGTTCAGAACGAGATTTAATAAAATAAGCAGTGGTTGAAAAGACATTATTTGACCTGGAGTTTTGACAGCCGCGGTGCATGTTGTGACTGCTGTGCTTTCATAATGCAGCACCAAGGATGGAAAAAAAGCAGCACTTGTTATCTGGCTGTTCCAAACCCTCATTTAAATGCTGAGGCCCAATCACATATAGAAAAAAAACTCATGTAATAATAAAAATGTCTTTAAGTTAATCTGGTTTGTGTAAGCCTGTGATGGACTTGCGACCTGTCCCAGGTGTCCCCCTGCCTCTCTAACAGTGACTGCTGGAGATAGGCAGCAGCTCCCCGCAGCCCAGGAAGGAGAAGCAGGTAAAGAAAATGGATGGATGGACGGATTTCGTAAGCACATCACTGTACGGACATATACTGTAGCTGTGTGCCCATTGACACTATGTAGGCCTTTTTGGAGATGTCTTAAAGTGACATTTAAACTCGAAGAAATGGGAGAAGTGAGCACAGGAGATGAGGAGGGATACATTGAAAGTGTATCATCATCTGGCCAGGTTTCCTTTTCCGCCCCCAGTCTACAGCTGTCCTCCTGGTCTGATAAAAGCCTTGCGATGCTAAATTTGTCCCTCAGTGATGAGGTGGAACTAATGGCTACTTTCCACACCAGCTGATGTCATCAGTGTGCTGCAGGAAGCAAGAGGGGTGGGATACTTGCTGGGAGCTTCTGTTGTTCCTCAGCATGAACACGAGTTTGGTTGTATAAGCTGAACACGAAGAAATAGTTTAAATCTAGTCATCTGGTTCAAACCTGGTCTCACTGGGAAAACCGGAAGGGCATGTTATTTAAAGGCCTGATCTACTGCACTGTATATTGTTTTAAACTAGTACTTTACTCTATGTTTATTTAATTTAAAAAATGAATTACCTCGATGAAAACCAGGACTTTACACAACAAAGCAGAAATACCCATGCTACATAGGCGCTAAGAACATCAGTATTATATTAACAACATTAAAATACAGAGAAAGAACATTTTTAACTTGGCTAAGGAGTCACCAGAAACAGCTGTAGGTCTTTTTTTTATTACTTTGACACCATGCACAGTTTCTTTTTCACATTTTAATTGCTTAACAGAACATTCTAATCATGTTTGAAGCTAATTTCTGTCAAGTAGTTGTCAGTAGTGAGTACCTTATCCTTTATAGAGCACACAGTATGGAGAAGAAAGCAAAAGGCAGGCAAGGCTAGTGACTTGAAATGAGAGTCTGTTGTTTATCACTTTTTTAGGCTCCTGCACATCCAGTCAGTGCAAAAGTTTACACAACTCCTGGCGAATCGATTCATTCAGCAGCTTCATCACCATCTGCATAAACAGATTATGCTCAGCACACCTACATTTGAGTAGTAACTCGAATGCTGTTCAGCTGAGAAAACTACAACAAACTAAACAAAAAGTGTCCTGCAAAAAGTGTTCTTTTACGCTGATATGTTGTTTTTGAGAAAAGGTTGTTTTATAAGCCTAAAAAAATGATAAACAACGGGTCCTCATTTGGCTAGCCAGCTAGACTTCTGCCTTCATCTCCATACTCTGCTCTGTGAAAGATGTCACAGCTTATAAGGTACTAATTATTGACAACTATTTGACAGAAAGTGACCAGACTTCTCAAAAACTCTGTATTTCGAGACCATTTAGATACAGATATAGAACAGAGTTTTCAAACAGTCTCTACTTTGGAAAACACTTTGAAAAATCTAAAAATCTTTTTTTTTTCAGCACAAACCCAGTTTGCATGTGAGAAGTGAAAACACAGCCATTTTTTTTTTTTTTTTTTTTTTTTTTATATAATAAATATCTGAAGTAGTGTAGACGATGCCAAACTGTACTGGCTGGAAAAGGTTGTGCAAACAAATTCATAAGTCAACAACTTACACTTTTTAAAGTCATAAATGAAATACCAAATAACTTGTTTCCCTGTCTGTTCCACAACCCAGCGTTCACTGAGGTCACTAAGGTTTTCCAGCCCTTCTCAGGTCTCACTGTGTTGCATGCTTTTCTTATTGAACTTTTCTGCTCCGACACACTTGATTTATGCCACTTGCTGATAAGTTATTTCAATTACTTGACTCAGGTGTGTGGGAGCAAAAAATGTCTAAAACCTGAAGGACAGTAAGCCCTAAGGGCCAGGGTGTGGGATGCTGTCAACAGCAACAACCAAATAATAAAACTATTTGAACGTTAACTTGTAAATATAAAAAACATCTTATAATTGCTCAATTAGGAAATCATTTACATTACCTCTTCAAGATTTATGATATTATCAAAAAAAAGGAGAAAGTTTTGGACACATGTCTGGGACATGCAAGGATTAACTCACGGATAGTTTCACTTTCACAAACGAGCTGAGCACTAAACCAACACGAAGCCTGAGGCAGAGAAAACATTCTCCCTGCTAAGACGTCTGCGTCAACTTCTGGTAACACAGTAGTCGTTTTTCCAGCTACCTGAGCTTACAAAGGAACCAAATAGTGTCGCGCTAACTGTAAAACCAGATAAAAAATCTCTTGCAGCAATCCCCACACCCCCCTCACACACACAAACATATCTGAGTTTCTAAATATGAAGAACAACATTTAAATAAATGCATTTTTAAGTCACCTTTCTGGACTCACTTCCACATTTGCACATTACCTGCAATGCTCCCTTCTATGAAAGGAAATCTGACCATAAAGGCATTTCTGTTGTATATGTTTGCATTTTAAGTATTTCATTCTGAATGATTTTAAAAATGCCACAAATTTGGGGCCGAATTTTTGATTAAGCGTGAATAAACTCTTTGCTTGCTTTGCAGCACAAGTTCTGTATGACCCTATTACGGGATTACGATATTGTTTTCAAATAAAGTATTCTTCGGTTCATTAAGACAATGCCAAGTCACGTGTTTTTGCGTCAAGTCCCGGCAGCGTGGGTTGGAATGAAATCCAGGGTTCATTTGAGGTGTGCACAGTCAAAACTGTTGAGTTGCCAATTTGTTTTTTTATTAAGCAAGAATGAGTAAACATTTTGCAATAATAACTAAAAGTATTTTTTTTTTAGTTCTGAAATGTTGTAGAATTTTGTTAAAAAAAACAAACAAAACAAAACTGATGCAACATAGTGGAAAACATATGCTGCACAGGAAACAATTGTACAGGATTAAAAAAACAACAACACAAAACAATTTTGCCAATTCAATCTTCCTGTTGAGAATATCTTTACTTTTAAATGGGAGGGATAGTTGTTATCTAATTTCTATAAATACAAATTTGAATATTCCCCCCTCTCTTTTTCCTCTATATGTGTCCCTCGTCTTCCTCCCTAACAGCTAGTTAACAGTAAGCAGTGTGTGTGCTGTGGCAGGGCTGAACACAGCCACATCTCTGTCACATCCACACCATTAGGTCCTCATTTAGGGCCTGTGACTGCATGCAGTGGCTTGTCAGCATCTGTCAGCTTTGTCAAGTGTGGATGTAGACTTTTACATTTCCTAATGTGAAACAGTTGACAGGTTATTACTGCCAAAGTGAAGTCATGAGCCTTGACCACAGCTATAACCCAAACTTCAGCTCGGGAAATTTTTGGCTCAGCGCTCAAATGCTTTGACAAGGTGATAGGAAAGCAAAGTTTTTTTTTGCAGATATCGAGCCGCGGGTTGCAGCTGCATATGGATCTACGTTGGCTATTGTGCTTCCATTAGAATACATTAATGACCAGATCATGAACTCAGTGTGCTTTTAACGCTTCAATTGTGATGGCTATAAATACGTCAGCTGCCCCTTCAGTAAAATTACCCCCTTCTGCATCCTCATACTCTTCTCCCTACCATCATTTTTATCCTCTAATGTACATGAAGCTGGCGGTAATGGTGCTAGATTACAAAGAGTGCACATAGCTTGTGCGTGTGATTTTTTTTTTAAAGCTCAGAAATACCCCTGCAGTTAAGTGTAATTCTCACACAAAAAAAGGGCACACATTTGACCCATTCCCATACACACACACACACATTTTTCAGTTCTCTCTTTACACCTCAGGGTGTGAGAGTTTGTGCTTGTACGCGTGTGAATTTAGCTCTGAACACTGCTGCTTAATAGAGTCCTTCATTGTGAGTAATGACCCCAGAGCTTTTCTGTTATTCCGTCCAGACCAGCGGGCTAAAAGCTGCTGTGAAGATGAGAATGAAGGTCTCTCTCTCTCTCTGTTTCTTGTTTCTTTAAAGCGGTAAGATGAGAAGAAATCGCACCTAAATAAAAGGTTGTTTACCTTCCATGCTGGTCCCTAAACCTTCGTCTTAATTTAGGTTTGACTTTAACATAGTTGATTTTAAAATCATCAATATTACCTGCCCCTGAAAGGGAAAAGCAGACACTTATGTTTTTGCCCGTGTGTGTGTGTGTGTGTGTGTGCAGTAAGTCTAATTCAAGATGAATCTTAGCCAACACAAAAATGGCTCTAACTCAGTCAATTTTACAGCTTTTGAGCTAAAATTTGATGTGGTTATAGTCAAAAGTCATTCAAACACATGCTTTGAGTGTAACATCTCTTGATATTCCATGAGAACTCAAACAGCGTTATTTTACCTGAAATGGCTACAACTCCATCATTTCTCACCATAAGATGATTTTAGTTTGAAATCCTGTGCGAAAGGCGGTGGAGCGGCATGCATTCCTTCAAGGAATGCTAAGCCTTAATCTCAAATATGTATCACTCTTCTCTTTGTGTTCACACGTTTTAACAGCTCTACCTCTGTCGCTTTGTTTGAATCTCTTGACAAGAAACACTCACACGTTTTCCCTGGCAGCCACCCACGCCGCCGCTCCGTCCAGTGCTGCCATGAAGCTGCAGAGCTCTGCTGCCATCCTGGTCATGAGATAATCACCCAGAGAGACATAACAGCAGGAAAAATGGGAGTGTGTACATGACTTTTGAGTGCTGATGTACTTAAGCTTATTTGTGAGTGTTTGTGTCTCAGAGTTTATTTCACACCATGCCTGTCTACTGTCCATCCTCTTTCCTCTGTCTGCTGCTTTTCCTTTGTGTGTTTTTGTGTGTGTTTGCCTGCATGTGTGTGTGTGTGTGTGAGAGAGAGAGAGAGAGAGGGAAGGAAACCAGGTGCAGGACTTGTCACTTTTCAGATTTATGTCTGATTGGAGCACTTACTATTTACCAGGGAAACATGTGTCTGTGTTCGTGTCTGTCTGTTGTGAAGAGACAAATACAGAATCAATATAAAGTGAACCACAGACCCATCATGGGGCTTCAAACACTGAATGTAAACTCTCTGGGTTTGAGTTCTGGCACCTGTTTTCACAGCTACAGGAAGGCTAAAGCGACATTTGTCACCAGCATCACTGCACAGAGACGGAAATTAGCTCAAGCACAACAAGCAGATGTTTTTTCATTGCCTAAAATTTAAATGGAAATCAGAGCCACTTACAACTGCTCACAAGCACTAGTAAAGAAGTTGTCATGTGTTACGTTGCAGAAAGAAAGACCAATTTTCTATGAAATAAGGCAGAAAACCCTTTTTAGCATTATGCTGTTACTCTTTAAGCCCAGCACAGATTAGTGTTATTTGGGAGAATTTGGGGGGTTATGTTTTGTGATGCCTGATTGGGTTTCCAACACTCTTCAAAAGCCATAAATTCAATACGTGTTATAAGTTCATTCATAAAACCTAAAAAAACCTTAATGATGTTGCACAAAACTCTTTGGAAGGGCTGCTTGAGCCATGTTATTTTCAAGGATTTATAAATTATCTAAAACAAAACTTTCAAAAAGTTCTACCTGTCATAATGTGAGTATTTTTAGTTGTGCTTTTGTTTTAATATGTCTGTTTTTTTAACTCCAGACATGGTTTAGTCTAGTTTTGTTATGTTTCTAGTTAATTCAGTAAAGTAACACATTCTTGTTGACTTAAGTTCCTGTTTCATTTTGAAAAACCTGCTTTTAAGTCTCCTCAGTCAGTTTATCTCCTGTTTTCTCACACATCTGGTCCTACTTGGTTAATCAGCACACCTGTCTGGCATTTAGTCTTCATACATATACAGCCACAGCTCCTCTGTTACTGTCAGATAATATTTGTTCACTCAAGTTCTGCTAAGCCCAGTAGATTCTGTTTTTGTTTTTCTTCCTTTCCTTTCCTTTTTCTGGTTTTAGATTACCTGCATTATCAGTGATTCTGTGTTTTTCCTGCAATAAAGCTGCATCAACATGGCTGCCTTCAAAGACAGTTGTATGTTTTAATTTAATCAGGAGATAAAAACATTGGCTAGTGGTTCTAGATGAACATATCATATGGACAAAGAACCATCACACCAACAGGGACTTTATGGATTTGGTCAACCTGAACAGCTACAACATCTTCTGTTCTTTTAAGGTTTTCCACGAGATTTTGGAGCATTTTTTGGTTCATTCTGTTGAGACAGGGTTGCCAAACTTTGTGGCTTCTGACAAAATGATTGTTTCAAAGGCTTGTGATCCCATCTGTTGCTGGTTTAATAATAGTCTTTGCTAGTAACTACAACAAACAGCATTACCACTGTATTTATTCTCTGTGACAGTAATTGGGACAATATGCGATCACTTTTGAATGGTAAGTTGATAAAATTAGATTATCTAAGGACCCCCAACTGGTGCTTCATGACCCACAGTCTGCCCCCGACCACACTTTTGGGAACCACTGCTGTGGAGCATTTATGAGGTCAACCACTGATGCTGGATGGTGTCAACATGAGTGCTTTGTTCAAGTAAGTTTTTCATTCACACGGTGAATGTTATTTAAATGAACCATAATGAGAAACAATGTAAGAATAAGTCCTGAAGGTCTGTGATGTTAAACTTAATGACTGCTTCATGTTGAAAGCTAACATTAGCATGTTTACAATGTGATAATTAGACATCTTATTATTGTTTATTACAGATATTATTATGTACCCATAGTTAGGGTTAAAAATGTCAGACTTTAAAGTTGACATGTTAAGTCAAAGTAATGGGAAGACTGAGCAGTAGTTAACACATTTATCACATGGCAACAGGTCTCAGGCAACCTGTTTTTTCCCTTCTTGCTCCTTCTTTCTGCTACATATGTTGGTAGGTGAACAATAGATTTAAAAAGAGCTTTAGGAGAAGCCATGTCTGCAGACCTCTACAGGTAGAGGTGTTGTGGAGATGAAATGAATGTGAAACGCCAAAGGAGATGTTTCATTTTCTTTGTTTAATCAGATTTCAAACCCCATTGAGATCAAGATCTCATTTGCAAGGGGGACCTGGGCAAATGAGAAACAGACATCAGGATTTAAAAGCCTTTCAGATGTTTTAATTTGAAACAAGGTAGCAATTCAGAACAAGTGCTGTTTTATCGATTAAAGCGTCTTCTATGAAAGAATTCAAACCGGATGTTGAAAATAAACCCTTATGTAGACGCTATTCTTGTGTTCACCAGCAGTTTATCAGGATTCTACTTTTTCTTCCTCAGCGAATGAATCACAAGTTTTAAATAATACCATGTCGCATTCCTGACTGCATTGTAATCTGTCATTAGTGCCATGAATGAAAGCTGACCTAAAGTGCCTGCTATAGCAATAAGCAGCCCTAGCTGCAGGCTGTGCAGAGCAGAAAGAAAAGGAGGGAGAGCTGGAGCTGAAACCAGAGAGCGAGTCTGGCCCTTCCCAGCTGGCGGCCCACCGCCATCACCCCTGTAGTCTCCCTCAAGCCTTCATGTGATCCCTTCTCCAGAAGCCAACCAGCAGAGGAAATGTCAGTCTTCTAGCCAGCCAGGAAACCTCCATGCCCAAACAAGGCACTTCCTGGCCTGACACAGCTCTTCCTGTGGGCTATGTAAGGACTTTCCTGCTCGCGCTCTGTCTGTTTGTCTGTCTCTCTCTCTCTCCCACTCTTTTGGCAGGCTGCCCTTTAGCAAGCAGCCTCAATTCAAGCCTTTTTTTTTCCCTTTTTTCTTACTAGGTGTGTTTACTTGTGGGTGTATGTGGTTATATTTCATGCTGGTCTGTGATCTTGCAAAATAATCCAGTGAGTTGCAACATGACCAGAATATTTAACCTATGTTTTGACTATTTTATGTGATGAATAAAGTTTTAGATCTCCTTTTGTCTGTAGCATTTGGAGAATAGCAGAGAAGGGCCTCTTGTGTTGATGGGTTTTTACTGTCCTTGTAGAGTTCTTGCCAGATTTTTAAAACTTTTTAAAAGTTTTTAGACACACTGTTGAAAAGTGTCTTGATAAACGTGGGGGAAAAAAATAAAGTCTTAGATAGTTTAGACCACAACACATTAAAAGTTTACTAAAATGAAGGTGTATACTTTTCAGACTTGAACCCATTTCCTGTCCTGACAAGACCTGTTCAACATTCATAGTTTCACTTTCTGAACTAGGTGCTCATGCAATTCTTGGATAATTTTCTGTCTGTGTATTCAGACAGTGTGATAAATTTCTATTGAAATAAGTAAGTTGTGTAATACTTAGCATGTCACCAGTGGTAGACACTCTGTAGTTAGATGGAAACTATCACATTAAGACAATGTTAACAGAGAGCAGTGTGTCGGGCTCCTTTAGAGCTTAATATTAAAATAATCTACATTTAGCAACCACTCAAAATATCTCATGTACCACTGGTTAGAATTCAATGAAACTCTCAAAAAGTAAACATTGAATGTACATCAAATAAATAACATTTGGAGTCAATCAAATTCAGGATGGCCACCACAGCTAATTAACATTAGCCTACAAAAAAGGCACTAACTCTGTCAGTTTTACAGATATTCAGCTAAATGTGACCGAAATGACCATAATTCCATCTTTTTTTTTATCATAAGACAGGCAACGGGCAATATGCAATTATTTAAGGACTAACAGTCCACTGTTTAGGTTGTGATCATGCAAGTTGTTTCATAAAATGTGCACACTTACTGTTTGGCAACTGTCCATGTTAGAAATGGTGTAAAGAAATATCTAAACAATATCCTCATTAAAACACCTAGAGAGCAATTTTCTCTTATTTTCATGTTCAGAACAACAGTTTACAGAATTTGTTAAAGTGAAAGTGGCATCATGTAACAAGTTGTGACACCCAGAAGGTTTTTTTTTTTTTTAATAATCCTGGTCTAGGTGCACTGTCTGTCTTCTCTCTTCATTCAGAGCTCAATCTCTCATATGGTGACATAGACAGGCTTTGCTCATAGGCTGTGAAAAACTGTTGGAGCTGTGGTCTGTCAGGCCTACTGTTTCCAGAAATGTGTTGGTATTTTGTCTGGATTGGAATGAATTTGACTAAAATGTGCAAAGGACACTCTCCAAATGATGAAGCTGTCATTTATGTGATCCTCTGTCTTTGTTTGATGTGCCACTGTGAGCTTTGCATTCATGCTTATGAGTGAAGTGTGGTGTTGGTACAGCTGCTTATTGACTTGACATATTGACATATGACTCTCTCTCCAAGCATGAGACTTTATGATTTCTTTCTTATATCTTATACCTACATTAATGTTCTGATTTTCTTATCACCAAAGGTGAAGTGATAAAGTTTTTGCCCATATCTGCTTGTACATTTATCTGAACTCTTTGCAAAATACCTCATGCATTACTGAACAAACTTTAATGAAACCCTCAGAAAGTAATCACAGAGTTAACATTTACAGCTGGTTAACCTTTGGAGTAACTCTTTTCAAGATGGCCACCATAGCAGCCGTAATTCAAGACGTCTTTCGTGTTCATACTGGGTGTGTTTGCGTGAGGGTGTATGTGTTTATTTTTCACACTGGTTTGCCAACTTGAAACTTAATCCAGTGACATGCAAGAAGACACGAACATTTAACCTCATTTAACCTACTGTGTTTGACTTCTTTTGTAATGCATAATGTTTTATTTCTCCTTTTTTCTTTCTGTATCATTTGAAAGATTGCAGAGTGTGTGTTTTTTGTGTTGGAGAATTCCATTACTTATTGTCCTAAATATGTTTTTTTTTGTTTGTTTGTTTGTTTTTTTGCAGGCAAAGAAACCAAACTTGAATTACAGCTAAGAATGAGTCATGGAACTTTGATGTAGAATCGTCATTATTTAGGATACTTTGCAGGTTTTTGCTGTCCTTGCAGAGGTCTTGCAGGGTTTATTTAGTTTTTTAGACACCCTGCTGAAAAGTAGCTTGATAAATGTTGGATAGTTTAAATCACAACACATTCGCAGTTTATCAAATTTGATGAGTATATCCTTCAGACTTCCTGTCCTGACATGACCTTTTTGAAGCAGGTGCTTTGTCAATGCAGAATTTTTTTCTGCATTGTCTTTCTTTGTGCCTCCGGCATATTAAGTTGTTGCAGATTTCCAACGAAATATGTTAATTGTGTGATGCTTAGCACGCCTCCAGGGGTAGACATACTAACTGTCATAGCTACATGCAAATGTTCATTTCAAGACAATACTCACAGAGAGCAATGTGTGGTGCTCCTTACGGTTTTAAATATAAGCTATTGTTAATATAGCAACCATTCTTTACAAGTACATCCTGCATGTTGGATTACATTTCTTTTCCTTCTTTGTCTCAATCTCTCTCTCTCTCTCTCTCTCTCTCTCTCTTATTTTTTTAAGAAAATCACAAACCACGAGGCACTATTGTTTTGTATTCAGAGACAAATTAGATGAGTTTTCCTCCTTCGTCATCATGCACAGCTGACTGACAGCACGAGATAATTGGAGGTGACACAACTGGAGGGATTTCTGCGTTATTAGGAATTGTTCATACCTGATAAACATACCTTAACAATGTCATCAAAGCTTTAGTCTTAGGGTATGTCAGAAAATCCTAACAAAAGTGGACTTTTATTGAAGCTACATGGCTTAACAATTGTTTTTTGGCTTTCTATCACCTGCCGCCAAAGAAGCATGTTTTTGCTTATGCCTGTGTGATTGTTTGTTTGTGCTGTTAGCAAAATAACTCCTGAATGAGGGGACATAACGAAATGAAACTCTCAGAAAGTAACTATTGGCTGTACCTCTACAACTGCGTCAATCACTTTCAAGATGTTTGCCATGGCTAAGTTACCTTAGCCAACACAAAAAAGACTATAACTCATTCAGTTTTACAGATACTAAGCTCAGATTTCATGCAGGATTAACAGGGCATCATCCCTAACAGGTACTCCAAGCGCTAACAGATTGAGCATAAACTGCTGATCTGAGATATGTGTTTAAAACTTTGCTGTTAAATATATGGATCAAGTCTGTCTGTAAGCAAAATATGTCATGAACCACTGAGCACATTTTAATGAAACATTCAGAAAGTAAATCAAGATGGCCGCCACAGCCAACTGACTTTAGAAAACACAAATATAGATTTTAAGCTAATAATTAGGTGTGGTAGTAGTTAAGTATCATCCTCAACACATGAGCGCTAACACATTGTGACACATCGTTGCCTAAAACTGTAGCCTGTTGGAATCAACCTTGTCTGTTTGTAAACCACTCGACAGATTTTATTAAAACTCTCAGAAACTAACTCTTGGCTGTACATCTACAGCTGATTAACTTTTGGAATCAACCCAAGTCAAGATGACCACAGCTAATTAATCTTGCCCTATGCAAAAACAGTCATAACTAGATTTTGATCTAGAATTTGGTTCGGTAGTAGCTGACTATCTTTCACAACTTATACTCCAAGTAGCTACAACTCCATCTCAACATAAGATGATCTCAATCTAAAACTCTAATGTATGTATGTATGGTTACATTTGGATACTCTCAGTTTAATTTTACTTTTAAGTTAACTGTGCAAGAGGTCACATGTGGTTGCACGACTTTTTTTAGTGGGTATGTTTGAAACTGTGCACGGTTGTGGTCCATCACACAGAAATCACAGAAATACAAATCTGCGTCTGCTACCGTTCGGGCGTTTCAGTCGGTATTTATGTTCCAGCTGTAGTTAGCCCCGAGTGGTGCATTTAATCTGCACCACTTTGAGTTCCAGACGTGGGAGTGGGAGCACGGGGTTGCCTCGCTTTATCTGGATCTTTCTCTCTCCGCGGTGACATGTAACTGCTACATTATCTGATTTTTTAAAAATTTTTTTGCAGAGGGTGAAGTGTTACACGCTTCGGAGCTCAGAATAGGTTGGCAGCATATATCAACTGCCTCTTTTATACAAAGAAGTCAGATTTCTTTTTCTGAAAATTATAACTACAATAATTATTGTTAGATAGATAGATAGATAGATAGATAGATAGATAGATAGATAGATAGATAGATAGATAGATAGATAGATAGATAGATAGATAGATAGATAGATAGATAGATAGATAGATAGATAGATAGATAGATAGATAGATAGATAGATAGATAGATAGATAGATAGGAATGTTCAAGTAAGAGATGTTCAATATTTATCATGAAAGGCGGGCAATCATGTAATTTTTACATGTCTGTGCATGTGTTTGTCTGTCTGTTAGCAAAATATCTTATGAATCACTGGATAGACTTCAGTGGAACTCTCAAAAAGGAATCACTGGACATCGTCTACATCTGATTAACTTTTGGACTCAATCCAAATTAGGATGGCTGCCACAGCTAATCAGCTTAAGCAAACACAAAAATAGCTACAACTCAGGCAGACACTGAGCTAAAACCTAGTGTGGAAGAAGCTGAGAATCCCTCCCAACACATGCTCTAAGCCCTAAGAGATCACACAAGATCTGTGGTAAAAACTTTGGCCATAACTGGTAGAATCAACAACGTCTGTCTGGTAGCAAAATATCTCTTGAACGATTCAATGGATTTTAAAGAAACTCTCAGAAAGTAATCATTAAATGTTCATCTACAATTGATTAAGTTTGAAATCAACCTGATTCAAGATGGCCACCACAGCTATTAAACTTTAGCAAACACAAAAATGGCTATAACTCAGTTTTACAGATAACTTTAACTTTGTGTGGTAGTAGCTGAGTATCATCCCCAACACAAACTCAGACAGGTCACACAAACTTTGGCATGCAAGGAAGCGGGCAATAAGCATTTCTTTAAGGATTATTAGTTTTAATAAATAAAGCTATGCAGTAAATTATACTTTCATTTTGTTTTGTCCTGACTCTAGATATTTGATTCCTATTTTTTGCTTCCTTTTTCCTCTTGCAGCAGACTTTTCTGATAAGATGCAGGCAAAATCTAGTAAACAGACAAGTGTTATAAATTCCAGATAAGTGTGAGAGCAGGAAACAGAAAGTCTGTGATGACAGAGGGAGGCATTTTATTTGGCCTTGATTTGATTGTGAAAGAAGCAAAGGCAATCCATTCAGTTCTCATCTGAGCTGAAGCACAATTCTGTCTAGTACCATCATAATAATCAGGCTGTTTGGAGGTAAGTGCTCATATACCATTGGTAAGTCTGCTTTTAAAGGTTGAGATCTTGATTACCGCGATTAGTATTTGATGCTTTAAACTCCTTTCTTGCCAAGCAAACCTTTCTGATTCTGAAAGCAGCTTCAAATGTTGCCTGAATAGTTTGTAGGAACATGCTGACATGTCAAAAGAAAACTATAAGGCAAGACAGGCGAGGAATGAAAGCCACAAAACGGGACTTTACATCTTCTTTGAAGAGACACAAGGAGGATTTTTGCTTCAAAGTGACACAAAGCTCTACTGACCTCAAAACACAAATAGGCGGATGGAGAGGAGGATGTAAGGAGACTAAAACCACAGCCATGACACTTAAAGCAGAACGGAGTTTCAACAGTGTGCAAAAAACGAAAAAAAAAAATCATTTTTATCAAATTGATTTTTTTCACAAAGTAGTTAGTAGTCATTTTGCAGAATGCAGCTGCAGCATCAAAGCTGTTAGGATTTTGTTTTGAAGGTGTTGCGGTTTGACAGGACGTCAGTTGTGCTACAACACCTTGGAACCCATCACCATCCTCTCCTCTCTCTTACACACACACACACACACACATACACACGTATATATCCTGACGCACCCATACAGTAACATGAATTCTCTCATATGGTTGCCTGTCTTGGAGCAATTACATGATGTGCGGTAATTGCCAGTCTCTGAAGCGGGCTCTTCAGACACACTTCAAAGGGAGCGGAGCGCGTCCACGGACGCAATTAACAAGATCAACGGAGCCCAGATGAGCTGGCGGGGCCCCGTGCTCCTCTCCCCATTGTTCTCATTTTCACTCTCATTAGCGAGTGCGTGGTTGGGGGTGTGTGAGTGTGTGGAGGGATGGGTTGGACACCTGCGGAAAAGCGGGGTGCACGGTGCGCAGCGCGGGGAGGGAGAGCGGCACGAAGGAGCGCAGCACAGGGACACTACGTGTTAATGATGGTTGTCTAAGCTACTGGAGGGAAGGACACAAACAGCCAGCTGTGGGTGTCGAGGCATGCGAGAATTGGAGGTGTGTGTGCCTTTGTGTGTGTGTGTGTCTGAAAGAGAAGGCGTGCGTGTGTGTATGTGGGACTGATGCACCTGGGAGAGGATATCACCACGGCAACTGGATTGAGGCTGTCAGTGCACTAGAGAGGCACACACTTCTACACACTCCTGATAGTCAGCCTTGTCCGACCTGGCCCGTGAACATCTCTACTGACACCTAGAGGACATCAGACAGACAGACAGACTCAGAGAGAGAGAGAGAGAGACAGGTTTACTCTCCAACACTAATGTCCTTTCTAAACTCAAACCAGCCCCGAGTTCCATAGTTGTCCACATTTCTCTAGTGAGTTTTGTCATTGTTCCTTTATGCAATAACTGGAGTTGATCCTGAGAGCTGGAGACAGCATGTGATGATACATAACAGTTCATCAAAAACTCCACAAGACCTCCATTCCTCACTCATTGTCTTTACGGTTGACCAGCCACTCTCCTCCAACCCCCTTAAGATCTGAATATTGCATCTCCGTGGCACCAATTCAATTTCTTCAAGCAATAAACCAAATGAGTATATATATGTGGTACAATACAATGCATTTGCCGCCACCAAAGGGGAAAGCATTTAACTTGAGTTGTAGTATTCTTTCAAAGTTGGATTTCCTGCTGTCTAGACCACTTTAGTCTTTGTTTTTATTCAAATGCAGCCAGTAGGCTTGTAAAAGCCTATTGGTTAAAGCTTTTAAAAAGAGCCTTTCATTTGTTTCTCCTTAATGTTTAATGCTACGAGGCACAGCGGTGCATAAGACTCAGAAATGTGTGAGTGTGTGTGTGTGTGTGTGTGTGTGTGGTGGTGGTGGGGGGGTGAATTCTCAAGCGTAGAACATGTAGCAGCAGCACCTTTTATCATGTAGAGGTGCATTAAAATACATTACTGCTTTTCTGCTCAGCAGTATCTCTAAGGGAGAAAAATGGACCAGAAAAATGAAGAAAAACAATCTCACTGACTTAAAGGAATAGTCCGGTCATCTTTGAAGTGATGTTCTGTCAAAAAGGTATCAACACCTTATCAGCTGTGATGTCAGTCTTAGAGCACAGAGGACAAGAGAAAGTCCAGGCTAAGCTAATAGCTTTCTCCATACGCCGTGCTCTAGGACTGATGTCACAGCTGATAAGGTATTAACTGCTGATAACTGCTTGACAGGACATCTCTTAAAAAAAGAACTAGACTATCCCTTTAACACTTCCCAGCTTTAAATATCCTTTGTGCAATGGCAAAAGTGTGATCAGGAACGTTTTGTTCAGAAGCAAAAAAAAAAAGACCAAGCATTTATCCACCTTTTACAGAGCAAGCAAACAACATTAAAAAAATGTGACTGTTCTCTTCAGTCTGCCCAGTTTTGCATCATGCCAAACCACAAGAGTACAAAGAGGGTGGGGGAGACATGGACCACTGACTGGCTCCAACACACGCTCCAAGGAGACTTTAGTTTACACCAAAAAAAGGCTGTTTTTTTCTCATACATGCTATTGTTATTGTCATTTGGCTTTTATGAGCTGGAATGAAAAACTGTCAGTGTGAAAACAAGGTATTAAAACTTTTGGATATGTTTCGTCTTGGCAGTTGGCCTGTCAACAGCAATAGACTGAGCTAGCTATAGTTGGCTGCGATTTGTACAGCGAGACAAGTGCTTTGGAACAAATCGTACCGTGCCGCAGAGAGTATAGAATTTGCACCGTTATTCTGGCGTCAGAAACAAAGTCTTGGCTCGTGTGTGAGCATGCTTAATGTCTGCGTGCACTTAGATACGTTCACACACACTGAGGTGCATGATCACACACCGCTGAACTACTTTTGGCTGGTAGGGATATGCGACATACAGCACAGTTTGGTAAATGTCTGTCTCGGAAGCTTAGCGAGAAAGAGAACACTGTGTGAATGTGTGTTTACATCTCGACTCCAATGCTGTGAACTTTATTTCACAGCGGCCAGATGGAGATTTAGCATGTGAACATGCACGCCGCAGGGATGAAAATACTCATAGTGAATAGGACTAAAATCTGCCTTGCCACTCTAATCAGGATTGAAATAGTGGAGCTTGTGCAGTGAAGCAAAAAATGTCATTCAGTTACAAGAGTTTGGAAGCTCTGCCATCTCTGTGATACTAACATGTTTACTCATTTCATGTAAACTGAATAAGTCCAACCTGTTGATTACAGTACAATCTAAATCAATATTATATTATATCATTCATTATCACCTGCCCCAATAAAAGGAGGGCAAGAATGTAACTGCATGTGTTTGTTTGTTTGTTAACAAAATATCTCATGAAACAGTGGAAACATTTTAATAAATCTCTTACACATCAAACATTGGATGTACATCTCCTTAAATAATGTTTGGAGTCAGCCCGATTCAAGACGGCCACCATAGCTAAATGATTAAAAAACCTAAAAATGGTCAGTTTTACAGATGTTGAACTAAAATTTTGTGTGGTAGTAGTTGTGAGGTATCCCCAACATTTATTCTGAGCACAAATATGTCATGAAATATTTGTTTAAAGCTTCTGTATGCAATGCATTTGGCGAGATCCATTCGTTCAAGGAGTGCTACTTTCATTATGATGCATTAGGTAGAAAGACAAATAAGAGTATCAAACATGACTCTTAATGTGTGAAACATCTGCAAAGAAAAGCTAACAGACTTGTGTTTGTTTACATGCTAAAATTATGGAGCAGTCTGTGAAAGTCACATGGCATTAAAGTCCAGACTGATGTAGAAAACAAAACTTTTGACCCACATCCTATGTGTGCGTGTTTCTGTATTTGTGTGAATGCGTGCATGCCTGTGTTTGTATGTAGATGGGAGTAGCCTCGACTGCTAACGGTACGCGGAGTCAGACAGACAGAGAGCGCGCCCCAGCTTTAACAAGGCCTGTGTAATTATGGTCAACCACACTCCCCACCACCACCTTTATTTATAGGGCTGCAAACACACTGGGGCTTCAGATTGCTTTTCCTTTGCATTCCAGGACATTGGGACTTTTTAGAGGGGGGTGTAAACAAATGATATGTTAAATTTAGTGTAAGGGTTCTGCTTCAGTTCTTTTGTTCATTCAAATATATAGAAATTATTTGAGTTTTTCAACAAATCCACAGGATGTCATGAAAAAGTCTGTCTTTCACCAGCTGCTACCACTGAAAGGTCTGTTCAGTGGCTCTCATATGCATTTCTCTCCCTGTTCCCTGGCACTGGGGATAACTTTGATCAAGACAGAATGTAACTCATGCTAACTAAATCCGACAGAGCTCATCAAAGAAACATGCCGCTGAGGTTTGGTCCGAATCGACAGGGACAGACGGCCTAGGGTCACAAACCTCTAAGGACAGCCAGCCCATTCGCCCTGTAGCCTTTAGGCTTGAGCCGCAGTAGCAGAAGCCAGCCGTCACCTTGGGGATGCAGCAGAGCGGAAGTGAGCTAACATGAAGAGAAAAGAAAAAGACACAGGAATGTGAACTGGTCGCTGGCTGTATTTTCATTGCTTGACTGGGAGCAGTTCCAGTTCTACCTCTCTTTCTCAATTGCTTTGAGCCACTTTAAGCACATCTGCTGCACAACTGAAGGAAATGTAAAATGCTCAGGATATCCTGTTGCAATGAAAGTCCAGGTTGAAGGAAAGAAAGAAAGAAAGAAAGCCATGTGGGCTGTCGGCTGTGGGGGAGCTCATGTGTGTAATATCTGTCAGTGCGGACACATGACACAGAGCGGTGATGGGGCTGGGGGCAGGCTCTGCTGGATGTGTATTTAAGTGTGTGAAGTGTTGGGGAGTTGAGAGGGCTCATATTGAATGCAGGTGTGCTGTAAGGAACTCAGATGTGGGCGGGTTTATAAGATGTGAACAGTGAAAATTAGGGGCTTTGATGAAGACCAAAGACATCTGTGATTATGGTGTGTGTGTTCATGTGTGCATGGCATAAGTATGGCTCCAGTAAGCTCAGGTGTTTCACCCATCCATCCATTCAACCAACCAACCAACCAACCACCCAACAGGTGAAATGAAACATGTTGCATATGGTATGCAAAAAGGAAAAAAAACCCACCATTTTCTAAAATAGCTTGGCTGGTGCAACTACTAACTGTTTTACAGGGATAGATGGTCCTGCAAAATAGATCTCCTTCTGGAGTATCAGCACTAAAACCTGTGCTTTTTAAAACACCTTTATAAAATCATTTTGATGTAAATCACCCAACACTATTTACATAAACTGACACTATTTTCCTGATACTGGCAGACATTCTGGCTTCAAACAAGATACATCAGGGATATTATAACTTCGACTTCTACTAAAGTGTATCTTAAAATGATCTAAAGCATTCTTTCTCCAAGAAAATTAAATAACATGCTTGTTATTTGAACTAAATGAAATTTCAGCTTTGTTTGGAAGTATTTAGGACTCTACATTATTGTGCAAGAACAAAAAATGAGGTTAAAAAAAGTTGTCTTAATATTTTACAAAATTAGAGTATTTCACCTTTAACTTCAATGGATTTCTCACCTTAACCAAGTAGTGTTGGTTTTTATCAAACAGCAAGTTGTTTTATCTTTTAAAACGGTCTGGATGAGGTAACAAAAGTGCTGTCATATCATATCAAATGTTCTTGTGTTGTCATCATGGGATTTTGTGAAATTTATTTATTTTTGCTTTCTTTTCAAACTGTAACTAAGTAAGTTTGGTTTCTAAACAACAAGTTGTTTTCATGTGTAAAACAAATAAAAAGTAAAAGAAGTGTTATGGTAATATATTTTCACAAAAACATTTCAAAAACAGGATCATAAAAACGGTGCTCTTTAACATAATTATGACACTGTAAAAACTATATTTTATCACAATTATGCCTGTTTCTTAACCCTAACCTAGTTGTGTTATTGCCTAGATTTTACAACAAATTGACAAATAATGTTTGATCTGTTTTGTGGTGTTGTCTGAACTCCACTTGGTTTAACCTAGACTCATGCTTGCAGCACATAATTTAAAAAGAAATCAATAATGCACCAGAAACTAACCAAACAGTTTCTCACCTCTGTTTCTGCTCACCTCACACACCTGTTTTGAGTTACTCATTAACACACCTGCCTTCTTTTTTAGCCCTGTTCTTGTGCTGTTTTGTTCTCTCTTATTTCTGAAAGTCATAGTTTTGTTCTATGCCATTAGTTGTATTTTTTTTCATGCCTTGTTATTCTTTGTTTCTGTTCTGGTGTAATAGTTATTTTGTTCACATCCCCTGCCTGCCTCCAGACTGCAGCCTGCATTTGGGTTCTCCTCATTTACACCTCCTCATAAAGCTTTCTCGCTTGGCTGTGTTACAAAGTGCAAATTGGAGGAATGGTCACAAAAACTGCAGAAATGGTGGACAGCAGCACTCCTGCATCAGTTGTTAATAAAAAAAATTGCACTTCAAAAGCAACAGAAATAGCACAAGAACTAAACCCAGTTCACATTACTCTAACTTGAACATAACATTTGGAGGAAAGAAATGCATCAGAAACCAGAAAGGCAACTGGATATTTGCAGCCCTTTTTTTCTATAGTAAATTAGCTTGATGTTACAAATTAGCACAAACAGAAGCTTTTGTAACGTTTTTTAAATATAGAGACAATTCATCCATCCATACATTTTCTTTACCTGCCTTTTCCTTTCTGGGAGCTGGTGTCTCTCTCCAGCCATCACTGTGCGAGAGGCGGGGGACACCCTGGACAGGTCCCAAGTCCCTCACAGGGACACATAGAGACTAATGAGACAAACAACCATTCAGACTCTCACTCACACCAAGGGACAATTTAGAGTTACCAATTAACTGAACATGGATGTTTTTCTTCTGTGGGAGATGTGAACTCCATACAGGAGGACCGGGAACCTGCGACCTTCTTGCTGAAAGGCAACAGCGCTAACAACTGCTTTGCCGTGGTGAAATGTGTGTTTTGTTGTCATTATTAAACACGCCAGCTAAGTATTGTAAAACATTACATTTTAAACCAAATTGCAATATTTTCTTTTTTTCTTGTCACCTTTCTCTAAAATAGACAAAGGAAAGTCGTTTGTGAGGAAAAGACTGGAAGATGACGTCAACAGTTTTGCTGTTAGCACCTTTTCAAAAGGACATCTTGTGCATATTTCACAGACGCCAAGAGGTTCTGACAAACTGGCAGCTTTTCTTGCCCTGCAACAAGAGCAGGTTAATATTGCCAATCATCAAATAGATGTTATCCATCCCTCGGGTAAATGTTCTGATTTGAGAAATACACAACAATTTATGTTTATACTTCTACTACAGCCAAATTAAATAATTTAACTGTTTGATTTTGAAATTTATATTTTCCATTATGAATGGTATGTTTGACAGTTTCACTTCAGCCTCTCAATGTATTGAACTTATCTAAATGTATTGAGATTCTTCAAAATCAAAAATAATAATCAATTAAAGGCCTGCCTTTCCTTGAAGAAATGCATATCACTCACCACCTTTCATGACAGAGTTTTAAACCAAGATCATCTCCTGTTGGAGAATGATGGAGCTATAGCCATTGTGGTCAAACATTAAAATTACTTTATGCCAATCTCACACAACATCAAAATCTTGTAGGATCTGTTAGTGTTACAAGTACATGTTGGGAATGACTCTCTACTACTACCACACCAAATGTTATCTCACAATCTGCAAAACTGACTTCATTATACCTGTTTTTCTTTTCTAAGGCTGATTAGAAGTACAAGGCATCTTTACTTGTTTTCAAAAGTGATTCAGATTTCGATGCTCATCCAATGCTTGCTTTCTGAGAGTTTCATTAAAATCTGTCCAGTGGTTCCAGAGATATTCTGCTAACAGTCAGACAAATGTCCAGACACATAAATGCAGACAAAAACTATATAGCCCGCCTCCAAAAAAAGCAACAAGCTGGCATCCAGTCAAGCTGGTGCAAATAAGTGAGTCACTCGTGAAGTTCTGCAGTTTGCAAGCCTTTTTCTGTTTTTGCCACATGCTTCATAATCAGACAAATTGAGCAATCACTGTTTTCCAAAACAGCGCAGTAACTCATATTTAGAGGAGCTTTAAAGGGCTGCTGCTGGTGGTTTATGAATAAATCACTTAAGCTCAAGTTGCTTCTGTCAGTTTGGTTACAAACCCTGATCAAACTTGTTCAATCTGGTGGCATTTCATCTCAACCAATAAGCTGGTTGATAGTTGGAAGATAAAATTATTTCACTATTTCAAGTTCTTCCTTCTGCATCAAAATAGCTCCAGTTGTAACGTTTGATCCACTACATTTCAATATTTTGCATGTTTGTGACCTAATGCTGCTTCTTGTTGCTCACTTGGCTTTTTGTGGCAAATGCATAAAGAGCACATATGCAGTGTCTATAGAAGCCAGATGGCTTACAAATGAGGAGTCACATGAGTCACAGATAAACAGAGGAGGAAAAAGTCAGAAAAGACTTCTCACAATAACAAGTTGAGTGTTGTGAGTCTTTTCTCAGTGGTTGTGTTTACCCTCTTGCTCAGACCTCCAGGGGTAATTTGGTGAGAGGAAGAGAGACAGAAACTTAGACAGAGCACTGAGAGACCAAAAGTAGCAAATAGCTGTCAGGAGGCAGCTTGTCTCCTTCAATGTTAGGTGTTTGTGCTGACAAACACGCAGAGGCAAGTGAACAGCGGCACACTGATACATCAATGCGTGCACATGCGATCCTTTTTCTGCTTTCGGTTTTGTCGCTTTCCAGATACACAAATTCCTAAAAGTGAAGTTTTAGTGCAGAATTGGAGCCTGCCGGTTTGATTTGTTGTTGTCGTTTGGCAAAGAGCAGTTAACGATGCACCTTCAAATTGAAGCATCAGTGACAATATCTCTCACTAACATCCATCACTCGTTGCTGGCTTGTAGAGGCGGGAAAGGACTCGCACCTTCCTCTGTTGTTCTTAACCAGCAGGTGGATGAGAAAATACCCAGACCAGGGTCAGCAGCTGGGTCAAGCCTTGGCTGACAACTTGGTCCTATATATGTGTGTGCAAGCCAAGGTGACATGAGAAGGGCGAGAAGGGGCGAGGAGGGGGGGTGTTCTTAGTTTCTACTGAGAGACACTTAGCCCAGGGTCAATATTGACTGTCAACCAACCGTGAGTTTGGCTGGACACCGCTTGACTTCTCAGACTTTGGGTCAGTCTCGCTTATCGAGGGTCAGGAAAATAGGGAAGTCAGGAAGCGGGGACTTAAGAGCTCACACACACAGAGACACACAGTTTAACTTTGTGATCTGAGGATGATGGGCAAATATAAGGAGGAATTATCTTAAACTGAGCAGGAGTTGCAGGAGGTTAGGCAGAGTGACAAAACATGGCGACAGAACAAAGGAAGAAAAATGAGAAGGAAAAGGAAACACTGGAAAGTGATGCAAAAACAACATACAATGGACTTAAAGTTTCAGATCTTTTAAAATGAGTTCTGTGGAAAGGTTAAGAAGCCAGCTTTCCTTCCCTACTGTAGAGAGCTTTTTGAATAACCTCACTTTACAGAAATAGAGGTTAATTTTTACCAGACTGACGAGCTAATGGCTAGTCTGAGAAGTGCCATAATAAAAATTAACTGCTTCCATCTTGAAACAAAAAAATCTGTAATAGCAGTTTGAGCAAATGCTGTTTTATAGACTTTTAAACAACCACCAGTTGCACTTAACATGGTTATTTACATCCAATGCTATTGTTATTTGCTCAAACAAAAAGGGGCAGCAGCAGCTAGCTGCAGCACCTCTGGTGCCAGAATCCCCATATAATTCAAAATTACAAGAAGTGTAAAGTTTATAAAACAGTGTTTACATGGACCACTATGACATTTTTGAGACTAGAGGTTTTGTTTGTTTGTTTGTTTTTTTAATGAAGACAATATCTGCTTTGGTTTTGGCCTTCTCAGACTACCATTAGCTTGTCAGAATTATACTCTATCTCTTTAGTCTAAGGCCATTCAAAGAGTTATCTACAACAGGTAAGATCATGTTTACAACATTTCTATTGACTCCCACATTAAAAGACCCGAATTATCCCTTTAAAATGGTCTTTAATTAAGCTTTAGAAATCGAGGCTGGCCATTTTGTCTTTCTGAGCCCCATCCAAGACTGACCTGGAAATTTTCTCATCTCTCACTTTTCCTGCACACATACACATAAACAGTGTGGTCCTCCAAACCCCCCCTGAGCTGAATACTCACACCACAGTGATGACACCTCTGAGATATAGCTCATAACACTCTTCTCTCACTGGCAGGAAGACAGAGGGAGCCAGCTCTGGGCCAATAACAATACTACATGAAATCACTTCAGACACCACCACAAACCAGCTCCACTCAAGAGGAACTATGCTATGGCTGTGCTGTCTGGATTACGGCTTTTCTTTAAACATTACCCTGAGTAGGTTCTGGGATTCAAAATAAAAACGGACACGCTCCCTGGACATCCACAGCTCTGATCTGCAGACTTTTTATAAAACTCTTTGAATTCGGCCAATAAGGGCAGCTCAGACTAAACAAGTGGTTTGCTCACAGAATCATAAGAAGCTGCTGACACTACGTGACAGAACAGAAGAAACACATAAATATGAATCAGATGTTTGCAGATTTTGTTCTTTGAGATCATTTTGGAGTTGTCAACAGGAACAGAAATATCTAGAGTTGTCAAGACGTGTTTAATTGTAAATGGACTTATTAAGTCTTCATACAATTTGTGTTATAAACTGAAAGATGCACATATGAAATATTAAACAAAAGAAAAAATGTGGAGGAAGAAGAAAATAGGAAGAGAGAAGTTGTGATTATCTACTGCTCCTTTGTTCTGTTGCATTAATCTGCTTTTTTCCCGTTCCCCTGCTCCTTCTTTTGATCCACTGTTGGATCATCCCCTTGATGATTCACTAACAGCAGAAGAAATTAAATACATTGGATTGACGACCGACTCCCCCATAGCCTCCTCTCCCCATCCTTTGTCACCACAACCCCCCACCACCCCATTTCTTTCCTTCCCTCTTCTCCCCGAGGCCTCCACTTCTTCAATAGATAAGCAACGGATCTCTTCTTTATCGCTTCACTCTTCATCTCTATCCTTCTCCCCTCTTTTTTTTTCTGCTCCGTGTTTAATCCCAGCCTTGCGGTGGATGCATGTCAGAGATGTAATTCTATTGTTTAACATGCTCTTCTGAGCCCCCATCCCACCCCAGACTCAGTCACTCCCAGGGCCATATGAATATTCATCAGCTATCAAAAACAAAAGGCAGATCACACTGTTTGTCATGTACCACAACCGGCGCTATTCAGTTCTCTCCCCTCTTTGCTGCTTTTAGCAGATTAGTCATGTTAAACATATCTCAGACGCGCAAATGCCAAGTACTAACTGTTAGATGTTCAGTCAGAGAAAGAGTTTTCCCAGCATGCAAAAGCTCCTGTCTCTGAAGATACTGGGAAGTCTGGAAAGAGTTTGGAGTGTAGTGATTGTTAGGGTTTAATAAAACAATAAAAGAGGATTTAAAAGGATGGTTCCAATCTTTTATAGTGGAGTTCTGTGGAAAGGATATAAACATTCAATGTCCTACCTGTTGTAGGTAGCTCTTTGAACCACCTCAGTTTGGAGAAATACAGATTACATCGGATCAAAGTGGCAATCAAACAGCTAGTCTGAGCGGGACTGAGACTAAAGTGGATTGTTGCTTACTTAAAACGACTCCAATCTTAAATATTTCATACAGCAATTCATGCAAATGCTGTTTTAAAAACCTTCACACTCATGTTAATTTCACATTCAGTGGTTTTAATGGTGGAAATATTATGGTGTTCCTGCTGGTAGTGTCCCCAGGCTTTGATTTTTGCTATGTGTCATAACAAAAGGAGCAGAGAAAGCTATCGAAACGACTGTGCAGGCCCCTTCACATGGGAAGCAGAATGCATTGTGTGCATCGAGGGGTTACATCCCAGAACTGCGAGGGTGCACGTGCACAAACTGCGCCCAAGTTCAGCGGTGGTTGCTGGGAGACCAAATGTGTCTGTTAGGCGGTCAGAGGAAAAGGCGTGCCAATACATTTACCGATGAGGAGGACGAAAAAAAGAAGAAGCAGCAATGTGCCCAGAGTTTGTGGATTTGACACTTGCAAACAACTGCATCTATGTTTATCCTACACTGAATGTTTATTTATCCATCCATCCATCCATCCATCCATCCATCCATCCATCCATCCATCCATCCATCCATCCATCCATCCATCCATCCATTTGTCTCACCTGCTTTTTCATTCAGGGTCACGGGGGAGCTGGTGCCTCTCAGGGTACAACCCTGAACAGGTTGCAAGTCCATCACAGACTAAGAATCATAAAAATATAAAACAAATTAAGGTTTTGGAGTTAATCAATCATTTTTGTAGGTGAAAACACAAACTACAGTGTTTTTTTTATGTCTCTCGACTGTGCCAACAAACTGCTCACTTAGTGGCAAGTGAGCCACATACAAACAAGTGGGTTTAGAAAAGGTGGGCGGTGCTTTTTTTAAATTAGTTTTTTTAAGAAATGTGAGCTACTATTCATTTTTGGAGTTTATCAATTTTTTTTTATTTGACACATGGCCTGTAGGATACAGTTCAAATAGAATGAATAAGTCAACAAACTAACACATTTTTGGTGCACACAACCCAAGATTCAAGATTCTGGATCCTCCCCATTAACAATACTGTTTTTTGTCACTGGTTCTCAGAGGGTTATAAAACAAAAAACATAATTTGCATTTGTTTCTTTTTCCTAGGTTACCAAACCTATACACAGCTGTGACTTTGATGTGCTTTTACATTCCTAGAATTATATTTCTATTTCTTTAAGCAGAGGTTGTTTAAGAGCTTTCTGCAGCAGGGAATATAATAACTGTTCATAACTTTTCCATAGAGCCCTGTGTCTAAATGTCTGAATTATTGCTTTAGGAGCAATATAGGAAAAGGAGTCAGTTATGTCAATAGATCTGTAGACTATTTGACCCTGTAGAGAATTCCTGACACAGTCCCACACAGTTTCAGCCTGAGTGAGAGTCAGTCCTCGGGTCTGTCTCCAGTCCTTTGGGTGATGTCCAGGACGCACAGTGCACGGCTCCAGGTTCCAGGCTCCAGGTCCAGACAGACGTAAACACAGCCTGACCACACTGTGAGGCACATTGCCCGCCTGTCCTCACCTTGCACGTAAACAGCCGAGGAGGCCACATTGTGGGGCCTGGGGACAGACAGCACTGAGCTTGGCTGGAGGGAGGGGAGATGTGAAGAGCAGGAATGGAGCAGGGAAGGAAAGGAAGAGCAAAGGAGCACAAGGAAATGATTTTCTGCTTGTTAGAGATGCACACATTTTGAAAAAAAAAAAGAAAAACAGTGGCAAAAGCATTCCCTTGCCCTAACAATGTATACTTTCCATTGTTCTTATTATTTGCAGTACCTAATTGCAGTTCATGCCACCAGAATTGAGTGCGTTTGGGTGGATGTGCTCAGATATTTTTTCCAGCACCCTGTTGTGACAGATGCACCGGGCTCCTCAGCGCCTGTTTGATTTATGTGTCAGGACAAATATGGGTCAAAATGAAACATCCAACACGGTGGCTTCTTCATGCTTGTTCTTCTTTCTTCCTTTTCGTTCTCTTTGCGCTTTCTTCTTTTCAAAGCTCAGCTCAGCGGGACTGTATGTCTCTGCCGCACCAAACCCAGGTTGTGTGTGTATGTGTGTAGGTTTGCGTGATGAGACGTGACAATCGCCTTCATCTTCCCCTCAGACGCAGCATTCCACAACGCTCCGCCACTCGCTCTGTTGCACGCTTTTCATCTTTCCTCTAACCGTTCTTTTCCTTCTCCTTCTTCTTTTTTCCTTCTTCTTCTCCTCCTCTTCTTCGCTCTGCCTGCTGTTCCTCTCCTCGCTCTCACAGGTGGAAGAAAGGCAAATGGGGGAATGAAAGGGACAAGATTCTAATTAGAGGAGGAAGCTGAGACAAAAGCGGAGGGATAATGAAGGGAAGCAGCAATAACATGTAAAACACAAATCCTTAATCTTGGAGAGCGTTGTGGGGGGGGGGGCTCTTTTTTTTTCCTACAGTGAAGCAAAGAAGGGGGGTTGTGAGTCTGGGAACACGAGGGGATGGGATGTGATTATGAGCACAGAGCTGACAGACAGATTGGCATGTGCATGTGTGTGTCTGGGTAAGTGTATCCCCACAGGGGCCTTCAGCTCCTTCTGCTCATACAGACCAACCTAAAAAGCCACAACTGCGTAAAAACAAGCAGGCAGTTGCACTCTTTTTGCATTGTTGACCCTTTTGGGAGCCGAACAAAGTACCAATTTTTATAAGGAAGTACATCTTGGTTCATCACCTGTGAGAAAAAGTTTGTGCACAAAAGTTAAGTTGCTTTGCTTCACTGATCGTCAGGCTGTCGAAAAGGAAGCAAATGGCAAAACATAAAGCGCCGAGTGTATTTTTATTGCTGCCTCTCTGCTTGGCCACAAGGAACGGCTGTCTGCCTCTCTCCATCCATCCGTCCACTTCTTTATGCTTTGCATGTGGATTCTGTCTGTTTACTTATTTGTCTCGCCGCTGAGCTTTTCCAACATGCTGCTGCCCCTCCTGGGTCTTCTGGTGATATGATAGAGCTTGGGGACTTTGGTTTTCTTGCCACTGCTGTGAATCTCCATTCGGATGATGAAACTGCTGTGCAGCTGTGTCTGCAGCTCACGGTGGGACACTGGTGTCTTTGCGGCTCTCAGACAAGGCTCAGGCGAAATCTCCCTGATGAAAGAATCTGAAAATGTGACTCTTTAGTCCAGGTCCTTTCGATTTCTCACTGAAAAGCCACTTTGAACTTTATATGCATTTGTGTGCACGTGTGTGTGTGTGGCGGGGGGTGACTGTGTTTTTGGCCTTTCAGGCAAATGAGTTCACCCCAGATATTAGTGTGTGGTTCTGCACACAGATATCTGAGTTAATAAACAAACGGGAAACTTGCCATAGCGTTTTTGTGAATAGTTTTTACACTTTGATGCTTGAAAACCTGCAGGATTTTTTAAGCTCTATATTAAAGGGACAGTTCAGCTCTTTTAAAGCGTAAATATCATACCTGTTGTAGATAGTTCTTTGAACAATCTCAGTTTGAAGAAGTTTAATTTTGACTGGATTATTAAGGTATCAGCTAGTCTGAAGTAGGACAAGCCCAAAGTGGATTGCTGATGTCTTGAAAGGTATACCTCTTATCTCAAAAGTTTTATAGCAATTCGTTCTAAAACTTTTTCCTTAGGCTGCACCAAAAGTGCTGCTGCTGTTTGTGCTTACAAATTATCACCAAATTATTTGTAAAGAACCATGTAATGTAAAATGGGCAGCAAGGTAGAGGTTTATAAATCAGCATCTGCATGAACACAACAATCCACTTTGGCCATGGCCCGCATCAGCCTAGCTGTTAGCTTGTCATTCCAGTCAGAACAAAACTTATTCCTTCAAACTGAGGTCATTCAAAGAGCTATCTAGAACAGGTAAGATATTAACTGTTCATAACCTATTAAAAAAATACACTTCAAAAACCATAAGTATCATTTTAAGTCAAACCACAACCTTTTACTTTTATTAACTGAGTAGTTCTGATGTATTATGTTTTCTGGAAGCTTTTCTTTAAGGTGGTATGTACAAGAACAGTTTTTTTTTTCTTTTTGTGAATAAAGTCTTATGTAGCAAACATTTTACTCATGTAACTGATCACTCTTAACCTGTTTTTGCTTTCAGAGAAATATTGTGGCTCGTTATTGAAAATTTTCTGTTCTCATGACAACCTTCTGACAGTAATATGTAGGTTATTTTACTTGTTCCAGATGAGATGATGGAAATGTACCTGATGCATATTTCTATTCACGGAGACATTTTAAACCGAGTAAGCAAAAACGATGGAGGAGGATGTGCAGGAAAAATGTAAGAATCCATGTTTTCTGGGTGTTTGGATGAGGGGGGAAAAAAAAAATCAAAAAAGTCATCAAATTATGCCTGAATGCATGTGACACAAATGACAGGTGTCAGATTTTTTTTCTTCCGTAAAAATTACGGTGAAATTTGGATCTTGTAAGTCACGAGGAGACAGAAAAAAAAAACAGCAAGCGATAACCTGGCAAAGCACATTTCCACAGACTCTTCCCCGAGGTGATGCAAGACTTTAGACAAATGTCTTGTTTGTTCACCACTGAATGGCCATCTTTCAAGGAGGTGGCATGCCAGCACACACACACAGATAAACACACAAGAGCAGATCATTTTTCTCTCTCATGAAGTAGATAGAGAGAATATTACAAACAAAAATCATAATGCATTGCTTTCGGCCAGAGTTTGGACAAGGAGAGGAAAGGAAGCAGTGTGATTGAATTATGTTCTGAGAAACTAGATAGATAGATAGATAGATAGATAGATAGATAGATAGATAGATAGATAGATAGATAGATAGATAGATAGATAGATAGATAGATAGATAGATAGATAGATAG
>NC_051438.1:15246986-15265509 GCF_001649575.2 Kryptolebias marmoratus | reverse complement strand
CCTCCCCCACCTCACCTCCCCCCCGAACACATCCAAGACTTCCACTGTGTTCAGCTGCCAGGACGATGGAGGTCTTCCAAATTGACGCCTCTCTCCTTACCAGAACTCGCCTCTGGGCAGGTGTCTAAAAAAGCTAAAGTCAGTGGTGTTTCAGTGCAAAAAAAAGGCAGCACATTTAAACAGATTAGAAACCATGCCTCCGTTCAAAGCTCTGACACTTAATGCCGTCTGAATGAGAGGTGACGTGTGATATAAATCGTGCAAGATATGGTGCTGGATGTTCAAACGTTTATGGAAATATCTGAAAGCATTAAGGATTACGGGTGTGCAAAAGGGAAGCAACAAGCATGTCAGTATAGCTATTTCTGTCCTCAATAACTGGCTGCCAAATGCAATTTTTTCTCCAGCCTTTGACAAACTCACTACATCAACCTAAAGTCTTGTGTGTTTCTATGGAAACTTAGACCTCCGAGAAAGTTCAGATTTGACACTCAGCTCAAGATTTGCTGAACAGCAACACACTATGAAAAGTCTTTACAGCGGGTTCAGTGTGCATGTACAATCAGTTAAAAGAAAGCATGCAGTTACACTTAAAAATTGTTTTCAATCTTTGTTAATATTTCATGACATAACTAGCAAACTGTGATGTCCAAATATGCAAAAAACACCCAACCAAAGACATTGAAAGGACAGGTTATAAATTAAAGGTCTAGAATTCCTTCAAATAATGCATATCGCCCGCCACATTATGTTGAGAGAAAATGGCATTATTGCTGTTTGGGTGAAAAATTAAATTTAACGTTATGCACAATCTTATGCAATATTGGGAAATGTGATGATCAGACTCTCAGGTACAACCACATTTTTTTCTTTTTAATTAATTATTTGCAATTAATAATCATACAATCTCTACGGGGTCATTTTGAGTTTTATAGTGGGGTTTTTTGTGCATCCTTGTTGTTCATTTACATTTGATTTTTGTCACTTTTTTGGTATTGGTTTGTAGTTTGACTTCTGCTGCATTTTGCTTTTGTTGTTGTTTGTTTGCTTCATTTTGTTCATTGTCAATTCTGTTACGGCTATGTTATATTTCTTACTGGTAGATTTTCAGAAAGAATGTTTTTATAACGGTGGGTTTTGTCTCAGTAATCATTGTTTTTTTTATATGTGCATGTGTGTTTTAAATTCTCTGCCTATTATCAGTTTAGTAAATGATCCGTGGTTGCAAAAAGTCATGATGGCATGACGGTTTTGGATTTCTTCCAATATTTTTCCAATTATTTTTGTTTTTTTGCTCAAAAGGTTTTTTTTAAAGTTCCATAGTGCTGCATTCTTATTTAACTTATGAATACTTTGTCTGAATCAAATTAACCTTAATTCCCACGTGCATGTTGGTGTGTTTCTGCACACCGACATGCACACAATAGGTCTGCCAACAGGTCCCTCTAAGTACCGTGGTACAGTCCATTACAAGACTGTAGCTGGTTCACTTGAGCTACCTGGTGATGTCTCCATAGTAACTGTTAGCCTGACCTTCAGACATGTGTGCTGCCTTCTATCTGCCTCAGATTGGTTAATCAGATCACATTCACACTAATACAGCCTCAGTTCACATTACAACTGAAATGCGTCAAATCAATAATGCAATATTACTCAACTTCGTTACTAGTTCTTGTATTATTTTTCTAGCTCACACAAAACTTTTTGGTCTTCAGAATTACAACTTTGCCTTGTATTAATTTCCCCACTGACGGCATGTTACAGCTCTAACAAGATGAAAAGTTTCCTTAGAGCTGCTGCAGTTTGCAAGGGGCTAGAATAAAGACTTGAATCAATTAGTGGCCCTTTCATCAGCAAATAGTCCATACCTCAGTTCCCTCTTTTTTTTTTTTTGTTTCACCTCAACTCCCTTTTATTTCAGCCCTGTTCAATAACCGTCATCTGCTCGGTTTCTCTTGACTTCATAAGGAGCTCTGGAAAGGCCAACATCTGGCTGCTTCTTAAGCCCAGGGCTCGTGCATCCGTTCTGGGGCAACGAGGCCTGCAAACCAGCCCCTCCTGCAGAGCTCAGCCTTTGGTGTATGTGGGGCTGATCAGAGTCTCCGTTTCCTGAACACTGGTGCCTTGATGTGGCCAGAACCACAAAGCATGATTTATTACTGTACTCTGTCCCCAGTGTTACTGTCGTTATTGTATGGGCACTTCCTCCTCCGTCCTCAGTCTCCCACCTGCGTTTTGAAACTTCCAGCAGAGACAGCTGACACAGCTCTGCACAGCTTATGTAAGCTGCGCTCGGCTGTTACCTTTTTGGGTGTTTGGTCATTCAAAAAGAGCGGGAAGCCATGCTGCAAATGGAGTGACAAAACTGTTGGGACACTGTATGTAAACTCCCTGTGTTTTGTTTGTACATTGACTTCTTCTTTGTTGATTTGTGTGGGTTTATGGGTGCAACCATGGCCTAATGTGAGCCGATGACTGTGGAAGTGGAAATGGGGTGGGGGTTAATTGGTTTCTTGCTATGTGGCCAATCAAAGGGACCTCATCAAAGTCATCCACCCGATTCTTCCCCACAAACCTTCCTCGCCTCTTTTCTTCTGTTTATGTCAGTGCCGCATGGTGTAATCAGCAGGACATGAGCAGAGAGGAAGACAGATGAAACAGGGAAGTCTGGGGACAGCACCAGGATGGGAACAGCCACTGATATTTGTGTAAGCAAGGCCAGACTGAGGAGGCGAGAGCAGGAAAACGGAAGTGGACTACAGAGACGAGAGGAACTCAAAGTGATATAGGCGGGATGTGGTGGAGCTTTGTTTACAGGCCGCTGTCACACAGAGTACTGTGGCTCTGTTTGGTAGTTTGTTCAGAGTGCCCACTATAAACCAACAATAACACAATAATTATGTCACCATAGACAATTATTCTTTTTCTCAGGAAGTGTAAAACTTCAATTTGCGAGGCCGGAAACAGCAAATTCTGCTCCTTTGGCTGAAATGCATTTTTTAAAGAAGTAAAAGTTGAAAAGGAAGTCTTTTTTAAACATCTGTTCATATGTGTGTTCATTCATACACATATAAGGGTAGATCGCAGTGATCCCCATTGAGACAAGTGGCTTATAATCATTACACCCCCCCCACCACCACCACCACACACACACAATCCCCATCCCCATTAGTGGGAGACACCCTCACAGGCAGCTGTTTCAAAGCTCCACAGAGGTATCAGATCTCTCCCTTTTCCTCATCTCCTTAATTAGGACAATTAAGAGATTTACAGGACAGATGGATTGAAATCCAGCTGGCTGCAGTGTGTGCCCCAGAGGACGGCTCTGTTGACGAAGAGAAGATGTCTCTGAGAATGTTGGAGGGACTGATGGGACTCTGGTGTCCTCTAGTGGATGCAGGAGGATAATGGCTGGACTTTGAATGTATTTTTTCATCATTATAAACTGAACTTAAATGTCAAAGATGTGTGTGTTTCCAAACACAACAAGCAAAGTTTAGAATAAAACTCAAATGATTAATAATTGTTTCAGCCCTACAGAATTAAATCAGTTGTTGCTGGTTACAAACTGGAAATTGCTTTACGCCTGAAACTCCTCTATTTCCTGTTCAACAAACAAGATTTTTTTTTCCTCTAATTAATTTTAATCAACAACATTGTACCATTTATGCAGGTAAAATCATTGCATGTCTTATTGTTAAATGTTTTCGATCATTGATTTATGACATGTGCTGCTGACCTCTGGGATAGGTCACCCGTGTAAAAGAGATCTTGATCTCCATGGGGTTTTTATCTGGTTAAATAAAGGTGAACAATGAAAAAGAAAGAAGTATGCTGAATAGCTTTTTACATATTTCAAAACATTAAATTGCACCGTTTCTTAGACTTTAAACTCAGGTTGGACAGCTTTTGGAGTGAGGATTCTTCAGAATTTCTCTTCTCGTCTTCTCTTCTCTCCTTGACCTTCTTGACCTTATGATTATAATTTTTATGACTTTATAAAAAGTCATTTTTGATCATTAACATGATCAGACAACTTTTTTCTATGATGTACTCTTGTGAACAGAAAACGTGAGGATCAAAACAATGCAGGACATCCTACTTAGTTTCTATAAGACGTGATAATACAGAAAATACTCACATTAAAGTTGCCAAACGAGTAATATGATGTCAATCAACACAACCAGTTTTACCAGCTGACAGATTTAAATGAAACTCAGGAAGTAATTATTGCATGTACATTTACAACTGATTACATGTTTTGAGTCACGCCAGTTCAAGATGGCAGCCACAGCTTATCAACATTAGCAAATACTCAAATGGCTTTAACTCAAACAGTTTAACAGAAATGGAGCTATAATTTGGTGTGGCAGAAGCTGAGTCATCCTCAACACATACTTAGAGTGCTTTTCATTGAGGCAGGAGATATGCAATCCTTCAGGGAATTAAAGGCGTTTAATTTTATTAAACTCCCAATAAAACAAGAATCTACTCGCTTCCAGAGTTGTGATACTTTTGGCATCACGTTCCCACAATGTTCTCAGGAAAGTGAGTCTCATTTTTTCCCCCCTCCCGTCTTCTTACTTATAGTCATTAAATGTTGGCCATATATTTCAAATAATGTTTGAATATATATTTACAGTATACTGTATGGACTGCAGTAGCTTGGTAGTCAGTGCTGTGGTTTTATAATCCTGAGGCTGCAGGTTTGAGCCCAGGGTGCATCAGGATAGGCAACCGGTGTAAAACCCTTGCCAAATCTTTCATGCAAGTTTGCTCTCTGTGGCGTCCCCTGCAGTAGAGAACAGTCAAAACAACAACATATACAGCATACTGTATCATGAGCAGTTCAAGAGTCCGTTAAGTGTTGAGCAGAGCTTATGTCTTCCTGCCATGAATTAGAGCATTTACTCTAAAATGTTTTGAAAAGCTGTGTTCTCATTTCTTAATTTTTTAAGTTGTTGCTCTTGCAGGAAAAACAGTTACCAAATCAACAGAGGCTTATAGTGGGCTTTAAGCACATTTATTCTCCTTTCTTCATACAGAGATGTGTGATAAAAGCTCAAAGTTCTTCTGATCCCACAAAAAAGAGACACACAGAACCAAACATGCAAACTCAAGCCACTGGAAAAACATCCACATAGAAAACAGGAGCTGCATTTGAGTTTCACATTATCCAGGTGCATTTGCCTATCTTTCACCTTGCTGATGTATTTTTAAATGTTATGATGATGTTCTTAAAAAGATCCAGTAGATGGTAGTATGTACACAATTATTAACAATTCACAGCTATTCTTTGCAGGCATGAAGAGCAAAAAAAGCAAAATAATTCATCTGCTTTTTGCATCATCTCGTGTGTGTTTATCACCTCACTGTAAGCTGCTTTAAAGAAAAAAAGCGTGCATTTGAGTTGTATTTGTAGGATTTCAAGTTGTTAATTAAAAGATGATGAGATGGAGAGATTCACTACATGATAAGCAGCTACTTGTAGAGATGAATAACATCTGTTTATGTGCAATACAGTTATATCCCTTAAATATGTTTTAACAAAGAGAATGTCATCACTGTTAAAAGCTGGTATTTATTACCTTTGCCTTTGGTTAATTTTCATCAAAAAAAATCTGCAGGTGACTTAGTAAAACATGTTGTTTTGTTAAAAAAAATACTTTGTATTGTGAGTTTCTGGAGTTGGATTAAATGAAGAGCAGATTGCAAAATAACCCGGTGAAGTTTTCAAGCGGTCACCATAGCAACAATCAGCACAACCAGAACAACTGGAACAATGCTGGCGGCTGTGGGAACACCAGGACTGTTCTTCACTGTCACCTAGCAGAGAGGACATAAAACTTTACCTCATCTGACCAGTCTCCTGAGAAAATGTGCGAGCACCAAGGGCAGAAATCAGGCCATTATTTAAACAAGACAGGATACAATGTTTTATCCAAAATGTTTTATCCAAAATGTTAACAAGTACTAATTTGATACTTACAGCATCCGGATGAGTAGTTGGAAGAGTTTCAGTACCATTGACCTTTTGAGGAACTGTCAGACAGACCCGAATGATAAATCAGGCAGGCGGAAGTTATGAAAGTTTTTCACCTTATGACACTACAAAACAAGCTGAGACAACATATTTAACTAAACATAGTAACTGTAAAGTAGTTGTCTTAGTAACTGTCAGTAACTAAAACATGTCAGTAAAACTGAGATGGAAACATTTTCCAGGAGGAACCAGAGTAACGACACTGAAAACAGAAACAGACGTTTTCAGACTTGGAGCAAGAAACAACCACAGGAGGACGAGGTGAAAACACTACCTGCTTCTTCTATGGTTACAGTGAGAACATTGCTGGCTCGGCTGATGCTCATACTGTTTTTAGCAAACATGCGGATGTTGTACGTTGAAGGATTTATCTCGATTATTGTGACCTCTGTCTGATTTGGGCTGAAATCGACAACACTCTCAGTGTAATCCCATGAGGCTGTAGAAAAACAGGATAAAAACAGATAATGTTATCTAATGGATTAACAGTGTATTAGTATTTAATTATTCCACTGGACTTTTTTCTCACCATTGGCTGCTTTATACTCCAGGTAGAATCCAGTAATGGAGCTGCTGCCTTCAAACCCAGGAGTCCAGAAAAGGGATATTGCGTAGTTTTTCACCTCCTTCACCTCAATAACAGGTGGATCTGGAGGCACTAGTATGCACACAGAACACAAATGTAGTAATTAAAATGTAGTTTCACTTCCGTCCTTCTGCCCCAGGGTAGCTGTGGCTACAATGTGTGTGAATGTGTGAATGACTGATTGTAGAGTGAAAATACTTTGGAGTCGAACTTGATAAGCCTTTTACAAGCCACCATTTAGTTTTTGATATTTTTAACCCATAAAAGGTTTAATTATTTCATTCAAAAAATTCAGTAATTTATGAATCTTAAATAGGGAAAAACAGTACATTTGTTAATGTTTTGTTTTGTTTTGTTTCAAGTTCAAGAAACGACAGTTGCAACTAGCATGTCTTCTTCTTCTTCTACTAAGATGAGGACACACTTAACGAGTGTCACTCCAGGTTTGTATACTTAAGCTGATGACACTTTTCTTAATAACTAAAGACTAAAAGATCCAGTGCTGACTGTAATGACTTTTCTTTTCTGTTCAAAGTTTACACAACAACTTCAAGAACTGAGACAGTTTTTACATCCACAGTGTGGGAAAGTAGCACTTCAACTCTCAATATAGGTATTTTATGTGTTTTTGCATAGAGATTTTTGTCTTTTTTAATAATTTGGAGAAACTATTTAAAAAAAAAAAGTTTGTTGACATAGAAGGAACCTTGACTCTGATAAAAATGCATTAGGTGGCACTGGAATAAACAAATTAATTTATTTAAATTGTTCTACATACCTTCATCCAGAGTGGAGCACAAAGGCGCAGTTGAAGGAGGTCCTATTCCTGCGTTTGTTTTGGCTTGCACAGTCACTCCGTACTTGGTCGAAGGCTTCAGGTTTGTCAGGATGACGCTCTCCACTTCGCGTGTAGCTGCTACATTGAGCTGCTGCCACGTTTTAAACTGACTACCCACCGGGTCGTACTCCCTGTAGTTAATGCTGTAACCTCGCAGAACACCGTTTCTGAGGTCAGCCTTCGGAGGCTGGTCAGAAGAAAACAGACAGTTACTGTTCTGAGAAAACTACTTTGTATCTTGAATCTAATGAAGGGGTAATTTGGAGAGTTTAAAGTACGATTCTGTAAAAAGGATATGAACAGTCAGTATCTTACCTGCTGAAGATAGCTCTTTGAGCAACATCAGTTAAAAAATGAAATTTAAGTTTATTAGAGGTTTTTACCCCACAGTTGATCTTATATTTTATAGTTATTTACATAGAATTATAAAGCTAGACCTACAGTATATATAAATTTGCACTTCAGGTGCAATCTGGGGCACTTCCCGCAAGAATATCATAAAATTTCCTCCAAAATGATGGTGTAATTCAAAGCTGATGGTAGTGAAAAGGCTTAAATTATTGCGTTTGCATCAACCTCTAGAAATTGAAACTAATTTATGATCACAAAACCTTTTCAGCAATTTATGCAACTGCTTTTGTTACAGTCTTTACACGACCATCTGTTTCACATTTAAAGGTTATTTTGGCCAAATGATTCTGACATTCTTGCAGGAAGTGCTCCAGGCTGCCACAGAAGTGTTAAAACTTGGTGCCGATGCTGTTTGCACTTATAAATAACCACAAACTTCGATGTAAATGACCATGTGATGTGAAACTGATAGTGTAGTACATGTCTATGCGATAGCTTCTGCACAAACACTATGAAGTTGTATAGATTAGAGCTGTTCTAGGACAGCAGGAACACTGTGGTATTGGCCACATTCAGACAAACTGTTAACTCGTCAGTACAGTCAGAATTAAACTCTATTTCTCTAAACAGGAGACATTCAAAAAGCTATCTATAGCAGGTTCAAAACCTTCCCACTTAATCTTTCAAAATGTCCATTTAACTAAAACCCAGACTTTACCTTCCATGTAATTTTGATGCTGTGAGAGCTGAAGGCTTGAAGCTGCATATCGAGAGGAGGGCCCTCTGGTGCTGAAAAGAAATCAAATTTTAAAGAAGTCTCTAAACTGAACAGATGTCTTTTTAGCTTAAACCTACAAATACCTGCTTCTAGTGTTGTGATGGTGAGGATACTGCTGGCATCACTTATTCCCACAATGTTGACAGCAAACATGCGAACGTTGTAGGTCTTGGCTGGACGCAAGTCAACCAAAGTCACCTCAGTCAAATAATAACCAATGTCCTCAGATCTAAAAGGATTACTCCAGTATGCTGTGGGACAAAAATGCTAAGTTAGGGCCCAAACTGTATCATTTATAGCATGTTTAAACTGTTTGACAAACTGTTTAGTGCTTTTGTACTTACCATAATCATTTTTTATTTCAATTGTGTACTTTGTAATGGCTCTACCACGATCAAATGGAGGACTCCAAGTAAGAGTAGCAGTACTTTCTCTCACCGCTTTTGTCCATATGTTTGGGGGATTCGGGCGAGCTGCAAAGTCAGAAAAAAAATCATCTGCATTCTGCTGAAATGTTTAACTGACCACGCAAGCAAAAATGACAAAATTAGCATTTATCTTTAAGGCTTTTCAATACATCTGAGAAGCAGTAATATGAAATTATTTTGTCACAGGTTCTGTCGGATTACCTGGAAATACTAAGAGAGACGACTCCTCTTTTAGATCATTGAACCAGCCTTTTATTTCTACTCGACAGCCATACATTCCTGAATCACTTTCCACAAGATTTGTAATGGTCAGTGACGCATCACCCGAGTACAGATTACCATAAAGTAAGTAACGCCATGACGACCTCCTTGTCACTGAAGTCCCATCTGATTGGATCACCACATTGTCACAGCTAGTAGACTCTCTGCCCCAGCAAAAAGGCACTCTGCCGTCTTTGACATTATAGACGCAGCTTAGAGTAACACTTTCTCCCACAAATGTGTTATAAGATCTTGTAATGGCTGCAGACACAGAACCTGGAAAAAGGCAGTGAAAGATTTTCAGGAAATGTCATCAATTTATAATCATGATGAGAAAAAATATTAGTCTTCTTAATGGCTGTACCTGTGAGTAAACTAAAGTGAAGAGTCCAGCACAAAGCAATATATCTGCTCTCCAAATGAATCATCTTAAATCTTCTTTCCTGAGTCCGTAATTTCATTACCTGTTAACCAACATGGAATTGACCACAAAGTGTTTTCAACTCTGAGATCTCCCTGAATCACTTGATGCTGCTCTTTTTATGCTGAGTCCAACAATGGCTGAAGAAAAAGACAAACAGAAAAGAGCTACTTCCTTTTCTGTGATGTTTGGTTCCTTGTAACAGAAAGCTGCATCTTTTGTTGACCAGAATGTTTTGATGACCTTTAAAACAACACAAAAACCTTTTCTATAGTTCTGTACAATACAAGATGAACTTCAATTGGTGGAAGTGTTGTCATTGTTCCAGGACATTGTTTGTTTTAATGTAACTTCTGCCTTCTGTAGATTACAGTAATGCACATTTAAACCACTTGGTCTTAGGGCACAAAACACATGAATCTTTGGAGTCTAATGTTCCCAGCAAAATATTTGGAAGCAAAACAGACCCTCACCATACAACAAGACTAAACAATGTACGTTGCCCAAAAATGTTCATAAATCTGACAAAAAGAGAGTTACTACCACACAACATTTACTATTAGCCTGTTGTATATAAATGACACAAGTCACATAATTTTTAAAAAATCATATTAATTCTATTTTCTGATTATTTAAAACTACTTTTTTCCCCTTAGGCTCACAGATTTAGGGTGGCAGGGGTCTTAGTGTATTGGTGTTTTATCTGCCTCTTTTCTGCTCTGAACAGAAGACAGATTAACACTGCAGAAAACTAAGACTTAAAAGCAGATGAGATGAACATTTAATTGACATTTACGCCACATGGATGAGAGATATTCAGACCCACCTGTTAAATGTTGAATTCAGGTGTTTCAGGCAGGGTTTGGGAGGCCCCTGATCTCCACTGATGACCAATTGTGATGCTTCAGGATACCAAGACATTTTTTATGCACCCCAAAGTCTTGTGGAAAGCCTTTAAAAAAGCGTTCTTGTGGGAATTTGGGGCCTCTTATCATTAGGAGCAAGTACGGGTGTTTTTGTTTTCTATGTGCAACTCATATATTATAATTGTAGACCTTTGTACAAAACCCATAAAAAACTGTCTGTACCAATTATGAAACCCCACAAGAAGGACTTTTCTTAATAAACAAACAAAACACCTAAGACTGATCCCTTTGGAATTTCACCCCTTCCTTTGTATGCATGCAGGTGTTAATTTCATTGACCAACCCTGCTGCCTCAGTTAAAAAAATTTAAGATTTGATGTTTGTTCTCTGTTCTCTTTCCTATTTTGTTTGCTTGGTTGTTGTGTATTTTATTCTTTTAAAAAAAAACATAAAAATTAAATTTTACAAATTAACGTTCAACATGGTTTTCAATAAGTTGACCAAACCACTCTTGAAAACACAACAGTATCCGTATCAGTTACTTTAAACAAAAGCTGTTTTTAAAGCCATTGTGTGTATTTTTGCAGACTATTTCCTTATTCACTGATGCTTATAATTCCTACAGTGTTTTAAGGGCATGAGGGTAATGACTGAGCCACAGGTTAATTGATTTCTGTTCCAGGTTTTAAAAAGGGCTATTTGATTGAGAATGGCAAGGGAACAATACTTAAACTATTTTAATTTTAAGTTCGGAAGAGGGCTCACCACATAGTTTAAATCACTCCTAAATCAGCTGCCAAAACCTATGATATTTTATCAGACCAGATCATTTTGGGTTAAAGACTAGGATTTAAAAAGTATACTCTTTAAATGGTTTTTAAACCACGTAAAAAACTAAGATTATGACATAAACAAACTGATAAAACACAGAAGTACATCTGACACTGCTTTTTTGAAAATATAAATACAATTAACTCCAAAACAAGGGAACTGAAAGAAAACCACAATAAAAGCAAACTTTAGTACAATGAAGTTCTGTATTGTGGCTTTATAGTCACTTCTTCAAAACAAATTCAAAAAAGACATTAACATAGGAATTGTTTTTTTGGTGTCTTTTAATTTTAAAATGATCAAGAAGATATATTAATGTAGAAAAATAAAATCCCCTTTCACAAAACAGTTTTTGCCTGGCCATTCATAAATCACTGCATCTTGCCAAAATGTGACCTTTCATAAAAGATGCCAGCATTGCAAAACCAACATAGGCATGGAGAGTATCTATAAGTCAGCAACATTAACACGGTGCGCTACGTCTAAAAAGTGTGTCAGATATCTCTTATTCTGATTCCTGTGGCGCAGCTCACCTGCCATCACCACATCACATCACCTGGCTGTGGTGCAGGCCTAACTGTACACATATCAACCATTTTGGCTCTGTGACTACCTTTGTGGTGGCTCAGGGGCAGCAGGTTGACTTCAACCTCTCATGCCACGTCGGTCTTTTCATAAATCACACCGAGACGGAAAGGTGGCGTCTCAGGAAAGTGTTCTGTGAAAGGTGCTGAAGTAACCAAACTAGATTTGATTGTAGAATTTGGAAGATGATAGGTCTCATTTTTCTGCCAAGTCTAACTCTAACAAGTTCTTTGTTGCTAATCTTAATCTTAGTCCCTGACTAAACAACACTGAATTTGAATACAGTATGTTCTTATATTTATAATCTCTTCCAAACTACACTCCAGGAAATGTGTCTGTGGGTTTTCTGTGAAGCAGTGTGGGGAGGGCAAGCCCATACAAATGTCATGTGGGCCCCCATTTGGGTTAGTCTAGGTGAGGTCTACTGTCACTTATTTCTTCAGGGCCCCAGCATGGGCTTTTAATTATTTTACAATGACCTTTGACTCTTTGGGCCTCAAATTTTTTCCCTCCTTTGCCCTTAATTATATTCATAAAATAGTGGATGTAAGTATATTTTACGTAATGTTTGACTATATGTACACAATATACTGTATGGACTGCAGTAGCTTGGTAGTCAGTGCTGAGGTTTTATAATCCTGAGGCTGCAGCTTTGAGCCCAGGGTGCATCAGGATAGGCAACCGGTGTAAAACCCTTGCCAAATCTTTCATGCAAGTTTGCTCTCTGTGGCGTCCCCTGCAGTAGAGAACAGTCAAAACAACAACATATACAGCATACTGTATCATGAGCAGTTCAAGAGTCCGTTAAGTGTTGAGCAGAGCTTATGTCTTCCTGCCATGAATTAGAGCATTTACTCTAAAGTATTTTGAAAAGCTGTGTTCTCATTTCTTAATTTTTTAAGTTGTTGCTCTTGCAGGAAAAACAGAGTTACCAAATCAACAGAGGCTTATAATGGGCTTTAAGCACATTTATTCTCCTTTCTTCATACAGAGATGTGTGATAAAAGCTCAAAGTTCTTCTGATCCCACAAAAAAGAGACACACAGAACCAAACATGCAAACTCAAGCCACTGGAAAAACATCCACATAGAAAACAGGAGCTGCATTTGAGTTTCACAGTATCCAGAAAATGAAAAAACAAAAATCATCGTGTTAAAAGGGGAGGAAAAGAAAGATTAAAAATATATCCACCTTAGTGAATAGTTTTCACCCTTGAACTTTTAGATGTTTTGATTGATGCCATAATGTATTATCTAAGTTGACATATGTTAAAACCTAAATTATTTAAAATAAGTTTATTCCAAGCCCACTCCATGTGACTGACTGGATGAGTGAGCACCGATGTATACGCCTATCTCTCACCTTGCTGGTGTATTTTTAAATGTTATGATGATGTTATTAAAAAGATCCAGTAGATGGCAGTATGTACACAAGTATTAACAATTCATCAGCTATTCTTGGCAGGCACAAAGGGCAAAAAAAGCAAAATAATTAATCTTCAGCATATGTTTGCATCATCTCGTGTGTTTATCATCTCGCTGTAAGCTGCTTTAATGAAAAAAAGGGTTCATTTGAGTTTTATTTGTAGGATTTCAAGTTGTTAATAAAAAGATGATGAGATAGAGATATTTACTACATGATAGGCAGCTACTAGAGATGAATAACAACATTTGTTTTTGTGTATACAGTTATATTCCTTAAATATGTTTTCACATATTTAAGGAGGTTCACAGCTCCTGTAGTGACTCAGAGCCTCTGTAACGTATCGCTCCGTTGCTCAACAACCTGCAGACAAGAGAAGAAAGTTGCTCAGCAAAGGCCACTGTGGTGTCTTTAGTATTTTCATTTTACAAATGAATGAGAAAAAACTCACATGTTCAGACTGCCTTTCCTCTGTTTGATTTCTGTAAATGGGAAATATGAGGATCAAAACGATTCAGAACATTTTGCTTGGTTTCTATAAGAAGCAATAATGCAGGAAACACTTACGGCGAAGTTTCCAAGCGGTCACCATAGCAACAATCAGCCCAACCAGAACAACTGGAACAATGATGGGGAACACTGTGGGAACACCAGGACTGTTCTTCACTGTCACCTAGCAGAGAGGACATAAAACTTTATCTCATCTGACCAGTCTCCTGAGAAAATGTGCGAGCACCAAGGGCAGAAATCAGGCCATTATTTAAACAAGACAGGATACAATGTTTTATCCAAAATGTTTTATCCAAAATGTTTTATCCAAAATGTTAACAAGTACTAATTTGATACTTACAGCATCCGGATGAGTAGTTGGAAGAGTTTCAGTACCATTGACCTTTTGAGGAACTGTCAGACAGACCCGAATGATAAATCAGGCAGGCGGAAGTTATGAAAGTTTTTCACCTTATGACACTACAAAACAAGCTGAGACAACATATTTAACTAAACATAGTAACTGTAAAGTAGTTGTCTTAGTAACTGTCAGTAACTAAAACATGTCAGTAAAACTGAGATGGAAACATTTTCCAGGAGGAACCAGAGTAACGACACTGAAAACAGAAACAGACGTTTTCAGACTTGGAGCAAGAAACAACCACAGGAGGACGAGGTGAAAACACTACCTGCTTCTTCTATGGTTACAGTGAGAACATTGCTGGCTCGGCTGATGCTCATACTGTTTTTAGCAAACATGCGGATGTTGTACGTTGAAGGATTTATCTCGATTATTGTGACCTCTGTCTGATTTGGGCTGAAATCGACAACACTCTCAGTGTAATCCCATGAGGCTGTAGAAAAACAGGATAAAAACAGATAATGTTATCTAATGGATTAACAGTGTATTAGTATTTAATTATTCCACTGGACTTTTTTCTCACCATTGGCTGCTTTATACTCCAGGTAGAATCCAGTAATGGAGCTGCTGCCTTCAAACCCAGGAGTCCAGAAAAGGGATATTGCGTAGTTTTTCACCTCCTTCACCTCAATAACAGGTGGATCTGGAGGCACTAGTATGCACACAGAACACAAATGTAGTAATTAAAATGTAGTTTTTGCTTTGTGGCCCTAAATATGTTTAATCTATAAAAGCGTTATATTTTTTTTGCAATAAAATCAGTAATTTATGTGTCTTCAATAGGGAAAAACAACACATTTGTTAATGCATTTTTATCAGAATTAATGATATCAAATATTCTTTCCATGTCAGTAAACTGCAGTAAGGACTAAAAGTATCAATGCAAAAACACATAAAATACCTATATTGAGAGTTGAAGTGCTACTTTCCCACACTGTGGATGTAAAAACTGTCTCAGTTGTTGAAGTTGTTGTGTAAACTTTGAACAGAAAAGAAAAGTGATTACAGTCAGCACTGGATCTTTTAGTCTTTAGTTATTAAGAAAAGTGTCATCAGCTTAAGTATACAAACCTGGAGTGACACTCGTTAAGTGTGTCCTCATCTTAGTAGAAGAAGAAGAAGACATGCTAGTTGCAACTGTCGTTTCTTGAACTTGAAACAAAACAAAACATATTAAGTGGCACAGGAATAAATCCTAAATGAAAGGATTTAAATCGTTCTACATTTTCCAACAGACCTTCATCCAGAGTGGAGCACAAAGGCGCAGTTGAAGGAGGTCCTATTCCTGCGTTTGTTTTGGCTTGCACAGTCACTCCGTACTTGGTCGAAGGCTTCAGGTTTGTCAGGATGACGCTCTCCACTTCGCGTGTAGCTGCTACATTGAGCTGCTGCCACGTTTTAAACTGACTACCCACCGGGTCGTACTCCCTGTAGTTAATGCTGTAACCTCGCAGAACACCGTTTCTGAGGTCAGCCTTCGGAGGCTGGTCAGAAGAAAACAGACAGTTACTGTTCTGAGAAAACTACTTTGTATCTTGAATCTAATGAAGGGGTAATTTGGAGAGTTTAAAGTAGGGCTATTTGAGCAACATCAGTTAAAAAATGAAATTTAAGTTTATTAGAGCAGCAGTAGTAGTTAGCTGTAGCACTTCCGGTGCAATTTTCAAACTTTTGCAGCAGTTCATGCAACTGCTTTTGTTACAGTCTTTACACCACTATCAGTTTCACATTTTAAGGTTATTTTGGCCAAATGATTCTGACATTCCTGCAGGAAGTGCTCCAGGCTGCCACAGAAGTGTTAAAACTTGGTGCCGATGCTGTTTGCACTTATAAATAACCACAAACTTCAATTTAAATGACCATGTGAGGTGAAACCGATAGTGTAGTACAAGTCTATGGGATAGTTTTTGCATGGATACTATGAATTTTTTTCAAATTAGAGCTGTTCTAGGACAGCAGGAACACTGTGGTATTGGCCACATTCAGACAAACTGTTAACTCGTCAGTACAGTCAGAATTAAACTCTATTTCTCTAAACAGGAGACATTCAAAAAGCTATCTATAGCAGGTTCAAAACCTTCCCACTTGATTTTTCTAAATGTCCATTTAACTAAAACCCAGACTTTACCTTCCATGTAACTTTGATGCTGTGAGAGCTGAGGGCTTGAAGCTGCATATCGAGAGGAGGGCCCTCTGGTGCTGAAAAGAAATCAAATTTTAAGGAAGTCTCTAAACAGAACAGATGTCTTTTTAGCTTAAACCTACAAATACCTGCTTCTTTTGTTGTGATGGTAAGAACATTGCTGGCATCACTCGTTCCCAAACTGTTTGCAGCAAACATGCGAACGTTGTAGGTCTTGGCTGGACGCAAGTCAACCAAAGTCACCTGACTTAGATCAGGCGATACTTCTGTTCTCACAGCAGTATCCCAGGATGCTGTAAGAACAGAAATGTAGACAAGATCTAAACTGCATGATCTAAAATATGTTTTAAATATTGGATAGGCTGCATGTAGCCCAACTGAATAAGAATTACTGGCCTAAATTTCTTTTGCTTACCATATTTGTTTTTTATTTCAATGACGTAGGCTGTGATCGGTCTGCCGCCATCGAACGGAGGAGTCCAACGAACAGTGACCGTCTTTTCCTTCACCTCTCTTGTCTCCACTTTCACTGGAAAAGGGCGCCCTGAAAAGCCAGAAAGCAGGTCAGCGTCATGCTGAAATGATGAGCTGCTTATTCAGTTAACAAGAAAAAGTCAGATATGCGGCTCTTTCTCTTTTTTAGCATTTGTCACAAATTCTGTACGAGTACCTGCATTTACTGTGAGAGTTGTCTGATGTTTGTGATCATTGAACCAGCCAGGTATATCTACTCGACAGCCGTAAAGGCCAGAGTCACTCTCCTGAACCTGCCTGATGGTCAGCGTCACATCGCCCTCGCCGAGATTACCCCGAAGCAGGTAACGCTCAGACAACCTGCTGATCACTGCTGTCCCATCGGTCCTGATCACCTCGTTGGCGCAGCCCCTGTTTGGTATGGCCCCTCTGCCCCAGCACACAGACAGCCGGCCGTAGTATTTAGCATCATAGTTGCATCTTAGGGTAGCGTCTGTCCCCACGGTGGTTATTATGGTGTTTGCAGAAACACAAGCTGAAAAAAAGGAAGGGAAAGATCTTAGAAAAAATAAGTTCAGAAGTAATTATTCAACAAAAAACATTAAATTCCTGCTGTAGTGGATGTCTTACCTGTGAGTAGGCAAAAGAGAAGACTGCAGCACAAAGCAACACATCTACACCCAGAAATAATCATCTTACAGCTGTGGATGGCCTGAATCAGTGATTGGATCAACTGCTCATCAACACTGAACTGACCACAAAGTGGTTTCAACTCTGAAATCTTCCCAAATCACATGACTCTGCCCTTGATATGCTCACACCAACAACTTCTGTTTGCAGAAGAGGAATGCAGAAAGGAGCCGTTTCCTTTTCTACGGTTTTGGTTCCTTCTGCTCGAGAAAATGTTTCATTCTGATGAGTGGACAGAAAGTATCAGGGTTATCAATGTGCCATTTTCACTTAGACAATTTTGTTTTCTGCCTCTGCGTCTCATTCTTTCCTTCATTACCTCCCTGAATGCGTGAAACAAGTAACAGCAGCTGCTTTTTAATGCCAAAACCTCATCTGCTCAGGTTGAAGATTTCTTTTGTGAACTCTAAACTTTCTTGTGATAACTGTAATCCTAGCTTTATTATCAGTTGGTGAGAACAAACACAAGATGATTTCAGAAACATCATAGACTGACTGTGTCCTCTAATAGAACGCTGATAAAATTAGGCCTAGTTTACAAAAGAGCCATGGCCTTTTGTTTGTTTCTTGTACTGCTGAGTAAACATTTAGTCTCACAGATGTTAAGTTACCCTGCAGAGAACTTCCTCAAAAAACTCACTCACTTAAGAAACACATAAATAAAATATTAAATTTTCAAAACACACAGGAGCGGAGACACCTTCACTATGTTGATGGAGCTTTTAATACTTTACTGTGGCTGTAGAAACATCCATCCATCCATCCATCCATTCTCTTCCGCTTATCCGGGGTCGGGTCGCGGGGGCAGCAGCCTAAGCAGGGAGACCCAGACTTCCCTCTCCCCAGCCACTTGGGCCAGCTCCTCCGGGGGAATCCCAAGGCGTTCCCAGGCCAGC
>NC_051438.1:15212070-15244027 GCF_001649575.2 Kryptolebias marmoratus | reverse complement strand
CGGCCACTACCCATCCCAGATTGCACCCGACCCCTTTGGCCCCTCCCATAGGTGGTGAGCCCATGGGAAGGGGGACCCACATATCCTCTTCGGGCTGTGCCCGGCCGGGCTCCATGGGTGAAAGCCCGGCCACCAGGTGCTCGCTGTAGAAACATAATTCTATCATTTATTGGTGTTCATTATTACTTGTTAAGTTGAAATTAAAAATAAAATCCAAATTCAGAAGGATTTATGAGATACTTAAAGGACAGATCAGTTTTAAAGTGGGGTTCTGTGGAAAGGTTATGAACAGTTATTATCTTACCTGCTGTATACAGCTGTTTTTAATTACCTCAGTTTGGAGAAATGGTGTTAAATTTGAAGAGGCCTAACTATTACCAAGAAACAGTGAAATGTTATTTTGTTTCAATAATAATAATCAGTGTTGTGGTTTATTTTCTCAGTTCAATGCCAAGACATTCCAGTGTGAATTCATTTTGTACTTTGCTAGAGTCAGAATGTCTGTCTTAGAGTTACGTTTATCTGCAAGGACTTTGTCTGCCTGTGCATGAGTGTGACTGTTAGATGTCAAAAGGACGTGTGAAAAAGCATTAATTCAATTGTCAGCACCTCAGAGGGAGGAGATTTAAGGAAGTTTCTTGCTACTGTAATTCTGTAATAATGTAATCTATACAGTAAAATTCAGTTTGGTATCCCAAAAGGAAAGCAGCAGCAGAAAATTGTAACTAAACAACTAGGCAGCACTTTATAAAGCAGTAAATAGTAAAAGTTCAAATCAATAAGCATTAAAATGCAGTCAAGGCAGCAGCATCAGTTTATCTATATCCTATATAATAATTACATTAAATGTGTGTGTGTGTGTGTGTGTTGGGGAGGGTTGATGGGGGTCTGCACTAAAAAGAAGTTGCTCCTCATCCTGTTGGATTTAGATTTTAGGGCCCTGAAGGGGTACAAAGAGTATTCCAAGTAAATTTGATCCCCCTTGATAGACCTCGTCCTCCTCTGCAGGCAGATTGTCCAGAGTAAGGAATGGAGCCCCCACAGTCTTCTGGACAGTTTTAACCACCTCGGACAGGTCTCTCCTGTTATCTGCAGTGCAGCATAAACACCACGTTATGCAGCTTTAGCAGAGGATGCTCTCTGTTGTGCTTTATGAGCGGTTCTGAGGATAGGCTAGTCTGTTTTAGCTTTCAAAGGAAGATGAGTTTCTGCTGGACTCTCTTCATCAGGCTGGAGGTGCTCAATGTCCAAGTGAGGTCTTCACTTATGTAGATCCCCAGGAATTTGATGAAACCCACCTTTTTCTACCTCTTTCTCATTCATGAGGAATGGAGCCTGCGTGGTGACCTCAGATGTTCCAACACGCAGTGGTGTCAAAACACAGTTATTTACGCAATATTCCAGGATTATTTGCGAACACAGATAGCGGAAGCAATTATTCCAATGCAGCCTGAGACACTTCTGACAGAAATATAATGTGCATTATTTTGCAGTATAATGCATAATTAAATGTAGGTTCATAAACAGCACTCGTATAAACTGACGTGAACTTTTTAAGGTTAGAGATTGTTTTAGAATGGCAACAATCCAGTTTGGTCCTGGACTTGCTCAGACCAGCCATTAGATCGGGGGTAGGTAATCCTGGTTCTGGAGGGCCACTATCCTGCAGGTTTTACTTGTTTCTCTGCTCCAAGACACCTGATTTGAATCAATGGGGGATTGACAGGTTTCTGCAGAACATGAAGAGGTAATCAGGTGTGTTGGAGCAGAGAAACAAGTAACAGGATAGTGGCTCGATTGCCCACCCCTGCATTAGATCTTCTGTTCGGTCAAAGTTTAAGTCTAATTATTCAAACTGAAGTTGTTCAAAGAGCTCTCTACAACAAGTAAGATAAAAATTGTTCATAACTTTTCCAAAAAGAACCCACTTCAAAAAAGGGAAACTGTTACTTTAATTCAACTTATCAACTGAGACACAATTCATTCATTCATTGCGAAATTTATCTCATGAATCATTGGGCGAGAGCTGAAGGACGCCCTGTACTCATCGCTAGTCCATCAAAGGGCTTTCCAATAACTTCTTTATACTAATATGAGAAACAGGAAGAGATGGAGGAGAAAAAGGAAATCTCAGAACTTTTTCACTTTGTGTCGGTGAGAGCACTTTTCTCAGAAATGTGCTGATATAGTCAGGATTCAGGGAGATTCAGAGAATAAATCCCCAGCCCAGAGGTAGAATCAATGACGTTGTATTTTTACAATCAAAATTAACAGGAAAAAAAGGAACTGGAAGAGAAACAAAAACAACACAATTTCACAATTTTTGTGAAATGGAGTAAATTTTATTTCATGGCTTCATTATCACTTTCAATCAACTCATCATGAAAACTGAATGTAAAGCAACATTTGAGAAAAGGGAAGTTTCCAACAGCTTTGTAAAGTTTCTTTACTTTATAAATGAGAAAACATTAAAACTATAGTTGATGGATTTTGATGAAGAAACTGAGGCGTAGAAAACAAACTTATCTCCCATTCACCAGCCGAGTTTTGTTTGAACATGGGAGGAGGGGTTTCTGCTTATTGTGCAGTTTGAGCAGCATCTGAACCCTGTTAACACCCCACTCTACCAATCCAAGCAGATACTACTGAAGAGGATAAATATTCTGCTCAAAACTACGATTTTCATTCATTTATCACACTACAGTTTAACCCTCATGAGTTCTCCCAATCCACACAATGCTGCCTTCATATTTTAAATATACATTTTGCTGTAAATGATGATGAATAATGAAGAGTTTCTACTTGTATGATTGATGAAGACAAGTCACTATTCAAGGACGGTCAATGATGCTATCAACAAACCAAAGAAACCACAGTAATTGTCATGCTGGGCGGAGAGAGAGGCAAACCCAGAGTGCAGACTCATCTTGAAAACTTCAAGGAAAAACTATTTTATTTAAAAAATAAAGAAACAAAAACAAAACTAAACATATCCAAAATCCAAGAACGAGACACAAGACGAGAGGGACAAGCAGACAGCACATGAAGCAACAACAGGCCACTGAGTAAGTGGAGGAGATGACCGGGTTTTAAAGACAGGAGGTAATTAGGGGAAGTGGGCACAGGTGAGATGATTACTAAACTTGGGGCAGGTTTAGATGGGCGTGGCAGGCAGACAAGATAGACTGAGGAGAAGTGAATGATGACAGAGGCACAGAGAACAAGACAAAACGTGAAGACAACAATAAACCCAAACCAGAATCAAACACTAAATACAAAAAGAAACACACGGTAAAACCGAATATTCACTTCGGTAAATCATTTTGAGATTGGCTGAACCATGAGGTGACAAAAGTCAGAGATCTAAGGATTTCCTCTGATTCTTTATCCATGTTTAAAAACACTTTAAAATTGCAAATTCAGTATTTTGAAACACAATTTATTTTATATTGACAATCAGATATTGCAAACCATCAGCTGCAGCAAAATAAATGCTAAATACTTTCAGTGTTACAGAGACAAATGTGGCTTTTTAAACAGACAATAACTTCTTTTCTGTTTTTTTGACCTTCTGAGTAGAGTTCAAGAGTCCACTGTGTGTTCAGCAGACCAGCTCAGAGCTTCCTCTTTTTCTCCTAAATCTATTTTTTTCTCCCTGAATTCAAATGTTGAAATTTCACGAGCTTTAAAACGTGGAAACAGAGCAATAGCTGAGTGTTAGATCTCTGTAGTCTTGGTGAGTACCCAATCAAAAGAGATTTATAATCAACTTCAGGTACTTTTATTTTCTCAAACAAACCTAAAATACAATAGCTTTTTTTTTTTTACATTCAGCAACATTAAATGCATAAAATCAAGCCACTGTGGAGGAAAGCAAATTCTCAAAGAGAAAACAGAAGCTGTGTTTGAGTTTTACACTTCCCAGAAAATTAAAAACAAATATTTACATATTAGAAGGAGTCATTTGAAGTCAGTTTTATTATAAAGTAAAACATGTAAAAAGAAAAAAAAGGATTTATAATAAATTTATTTTAAGCATGTTACTCTACTTCTGTAGAGATGGATGAAGTCAGGTGTAAACTTTTTTTTATGCTCTGAATATAATATTCAGTAAGTCCAGCAGATGGCAGTGTGAACACAGTCGTAAACAATCCACAAACCTTTCTTGACACAAAGAGAAAAAAAAAAAAGCTGATTAATTAATCTGCTGGATATTTTTTGCAATTTCCATCTCTGTCCATCTCACTGTCATCTGATGGGAAACTACTGGCTCCTTTAGTGAGAAAAAGGGACACTTTTGGTTGTTATTTATCAGATTTTAAGTTGTTCATCACTAAAAAAGACAATGAGAAGGAAAGCTTTAGCACACAGCAAACAGCTACGTTGGAGCCACCAGAGGTGCTTCGGTCTTCTTGTTGCCACCATGCTGAGCATCATCTAACCATCGAGACGCTTTCATAAATATTCTCATCGGTGAAGGTGGTGCGTTGCAGCTTCTCCTTTGACAGAACTGTCCTTCCTGCTTTAGAGAGAAAGGCAATAATTAAAAACTATCTTTCAGGAAGATTACCATAAAATGAATCTGGATGGTGGGTGAGTCACAATCTATAATCCACTCCTCACGTACGGATAATCAAGACGAGGATTATGATGATGGTGAGGAAGAAAATAACTGCCATCCTTCCGATGTTCCCCACTCCCTGGAAGGTTTCAGATATTTCCTGCAGTAAAAGCAGAAAATTATCAGCAGAAACTGGAACGATTATTGATTAAATATAGTTCCTATTTGTGTCAAAATGCATGATTTGATCTTGTAAACTATAAGTATATTTATAACTTCAATACTCTGTGATTTCAGATATGAATCAAAATATTTACTCAGGTTATTTTGTTTGTTTGTTTTTTATTGCCAAAAATGTTAAAATGCCATGAATTACAGGTTGTAATTAGCAGGGTTCCTTTTTTCAAATCACTTTATAAAAACTAAATGGCTCTAAAAGGGCTCAGTGTGTGTAAATGTTAACAACAGGGCATGTTGGAAAAACATTTCCTACCATTAATTGTTGGTTGCACCTGATAAAATATTTTAATAAATGTTCAAGAAAACTAAAGGTTTTTTGTATTTTCAAACTCTAGTTGAGCTAAAAAATAATAAAATACCTGCTCATAACAGAGCTATCCTTAGAAAGAACTCGTAAAATCTATAAATAAGGTGTAAACACATATAGATCATTCATAAGCAGTTATAATATATCAAATAAAGACAGTAATATGACTCATTTTCTGTCAAAAAGTGAGCTGATGTTTGTCTCTACAATTAGACGAATATATTTTAGTCTGTCTTCTTTAGCAGCTAAATATTCAGTTCAAACATTAGTCAAAAATATGTTAATAGGGTTATACAAGTCTTGTAAGCTAAAGTTTTAAATAATTAAAGATCTCACACAATTTGTCAGTGCTCAGAGCATGTTGGCGATGAAGCAACTACTTTCTCACCAAACTGTAGTTTACTGTCTGTAAAATAGACATTTTTGCTATAAGCAGAACAACAATTGGTTAAAAAAACTATTCAAGATGGCCACTTTGGTGGACTTCTTGTGATTACCTTCTGAGAGTTTCATTAAAATCTGTTCAATAGTTCATGAGCTATTTTTCTAATAGACAGAGAAACCAACACACAAGCGGTTACATGATCACCCGCCTTTCAAGACAGTGAGTTCGAGTTAATTGGAAAACAGGAGAAATTTAATCAAGCTGAGCAGCAGGCAACATTTTAGATTTATCAGGATAAATTCAAAGTAAACAACTGATCTTTTGATCTATTGATGTTTAATTAGTAATTTATGAAGTATTTACAATATAAAAAATTATATTAAAGATTTATAAATTATCTGTAAGGATAGTACCATTATAAAGCAGAAACAAACCATATTATAATTTTCTGTAATTTTTTCTGTTTGCTTATTTAAACGTACCTTATCTGTTACACTCTTCTCCATTGTCGACTCTCGGACTTCCCTGTCATTCGGTGCTGGTGTTAGTATTTCTGTAAAGAGTTCAGCTTGTGAGTTGCTGCTTTCCACCAATACAGTTAATTCTTAGATGTTAAGACAATAATATGCTCCAGATATGTCTTTTAAATGAAACTTCTGTTTTAAAGCCTTAGCTTTAAAACAAAAAAAAGAAAGAGTTAAAACAGTTCATGTGGACATGATACCTTTTGTTGTTGCATCAGAAGTTGTAACAGGTTGTTCCACAGGAGCTGGGTTAAACAGTCTGATTATTTAATCTTAGAAAACATGACAGACGTTATCTTTTATATGGTTTCAGCATTACCTTCTTCTATAATCAGTTCTGTGTTGACCTTCTGGTCGTTAAATAAGCCAGGAACCTCCACCCTGCAGCCGTACACACCAGCATCACTCCTCTGAGCGTCGAGGACGGTCAAGGAAAAGTCGCCCTCTGCCACCCGTCCCAGCAGCTGGTACTTGGGGGACTTCCTGAAAACAACATTCCCATTCTTGGATGAAAGGACTAAGTTGGAGCATTTGAACAGGGGCACCTGCTCATGTCCCCAGCAGAAGCTGTTGCCTCCTTCGGTCTGTGCGTCATACATGCAGGGCAAAGTAACATTCTGTCCAATCCGACCAGTGACTCTGATGGTGCAGGAAGATGCTGTAAAAGAATGGCAAGGATGAGATGAAACACACCTACACCTACGGATCCACACAAACCCCAACACTACAAACAGGAGAAACCAAAAACAGCCTAAAATATTGACTTACCTTGGATCAGGATCAGAAGGAAAGAAAGCGAAAGACCTCGCATGTGTGTAGCATATCGTATAAACATGTTCTGAAGAGAGGATATAACGATTTTCTCCCTCCACACACACTCCATGTCAGATTGAGCAGAATTATACAAAAGCTTTCAGTTCCTTTTCAGAAAAAGGAGGAAGGAAATGTGGAAATGTGGAACTGAGTTCTTAAGATTTGCTCTTGGAACGTAATCTGTCACATCTGCTGCCATAAACCAACTCAGGCTCCGTTTAAACTTCAGCTTTAATATGTTGCAAAATAAGTCAAACAAAAAAACCTTGACGTTTTCTAAATTTAAACCCAACATTTAATTCTAAGTTTGTCGAGAACAGGAAGGTTTTAAAGAGGAAGATGACACAAACATCTACCAGTGAACATGATGTGTGACGAAGAGTTCTGACTAAAACAAGAAGTTATTGAGAAATTCGCTTTGAGGTTTTTAAAAATGATATGATCGGTGTGGTTCTTCTGCAATGGCATTGGGTTTGTTTGGGTTTTTTTTCACATTTCTCAAGATTTTTAAAATTCTCATTAAAACGTCACCTGGAATATGCTGCAGTAAAATTCAGAAACGCTAAAGATTGTTGCAGTAATTTGGCACACATGACTTTACTGTCACTGCCTGGCTCCTGCGACGATGTGTCTGCTGTGGTCTGTTGTTGTGAGACCGCTGTCTCTGTACAGAACTCAGTTCATTTACACAGATGGAAAAAAAACAAAACCAAAACGATGCTTTTCATGCAATCATTGTGTATTCACAGGCACTGTGACAACACTGTGTTGATGGATGCTCTACACATGAATGATATTTAGTCTTTGATCCCCATCGCTCGTCTGCGAACCCTGAGAGATGCTTTAAGAGGTCAGTCACATTTAAGTGACTTTTATGCATATACACTTAGTGAGCATACCCTTCATCGTCTGATTGACCCTGGAGGCACACTATCTCAAGTGACGGCCCTCTGTCGTGAACACAACCCCTCTGGGATGCAGGTTCTTCTTGGGGTCGACACCAGTGGTTTCTACAGGAAACTACAGAGGTGGAGAAGCTGGGTTGTTCTTGTTGTGGCCTCAATCTGACAATTATTGGGATTCTACCATGACACCAATCGATTTCTTTTAAATTGAATTTTTATGGGCCTATTGATTTTTATATTGTATACTGATGATCTGGGGTTCTTGTTCTTGTTTTTAAGGATTTTATCTCTCTATTTTAGAGGTTGTTTAATTTATTCTGTTCTATTCTAAATCCAAGGGTGAGCAGCAGCATTTTAATGAGGATCTCATTTAGGTGTGTGTGTGGGGGGGGGAGGGGGGGGGGTATTGTCGCCACATTAAGACCTTTTCTTGAATAATCACTGATCTTGCCAGTCGCCCTTATGGGGGCCAGCCCCGTCCTAATGAGGGTAGCTGCAAACGCTTAAGAGTTTTACGGTTCATTTGATTTTAGATGGTGTAATTTGGTTTTATGATGGGTAAATTAACTGATTGTCCCATCTTTTGAGGCTCTGTGTCGCCATTTCTAATCAACAATGTGCACCCTTGTGCAGATAGGTCTAACAAGTTTCTGCTTTTATTGCTCTCCGGTGTTTGTAAGCGCTAATGCCAAACTCGTTTACTTCATGTTAACACAAAAAGCTGACGCCAGCAGTGTCTTCACTCTCAGTGGCCTTTTAAAGGGGTTGACAAGATCCTCGCCTGTTCTTTTTTTAACTGAAGCAAAATAAGCCCCTTAGTCAATCACCTCCCTGCAGGTAACGCCCTTTAGGTTAGTCTTCTAATTTTAAAACTCACTCGGTTTTAAAATTAGAAGACTACCCTGAACATTCAATTGTTTTCTAAATGACGACACCATGTCAATACTTCTTTAAAAGCCCAGCAATTAAAGTGTTGCTGAAGCAAAGGTATGACAAGATAACTGGAATATTGTTCCTAAAGAAGAAGGAAGGTTTCCTCCGGGTTAGGGTGAATCTCTGTGGAGGAGGTAAAGTATCTCAGAGTGTTGTTCACACATGATGACAGGGTGAAGCAGGAGATGGATTGACAGATCGAGGGTGTTGCTCTGGTCTGTGGTGCTGAAGGAGCTGAACAAAACAGACGATGCTCTCAATTTACTGATCTGTTTAAGTTTCACGCCTCACCTGAGGTCACGAGGTATGGATCATGACCGAAAGAACAAGGTCTTCAATACAAACATCGGAGATGAGATTCCTTTGTAGGGTGTTGGGGCTCAGCCTTAGAGATGGAGTCAGGAGCTCCATCATCTGGGCGAAGAGTCGCTGCTCCTCTGCATCAAAAGGAGTCAGCTGAGGTGGTTCAAACATCTGATTAGGATGCCTCCTTATCTAGAGGTTTTCTGGACATGACGCTGAGCACTTACTGAGGGGGTTATCCACCTGAAGTTTATTTGTTTTTCTCAAAATTATAAAAAGCCTCAATATAATAGCTTATTTCTCTTTTTTTCCCACAAGAAGTTTCTTTTAAAACCCTCCAGCTTTCTCACATTCAGATGGTGCAAGTTCAGCCATCAACTTTCACCTGAGTGTATGTGTACTATACAGTTTGTGTGTGTGTGTGTTAAACTCTCCTTGTTATGGGCATTACTGATGGAAAGGAAGTGTCAGTGTGTGTGTGTGTGTGTGTGTGTATGAGGACAGCAGTCTGGGGAAAATATTCTGCCTCTACCGGTTTTTAACTGCCCTCTGTTCATGACTGTCAAACCTGTCTCCACATCCACTTGTCACCTCTGTCACCCCCTCGCCGCGCTGCGCTCCAGAGATCACAGTCCTCACACTGGAATGTGATGCTCTGTCTTTCCAAATACCGGTGCAGGGAATCGCGTCTTCGATTCTGAATCTCTGACTGGAAACAAACAGGATGACACCTGAAACAGAAAGACGCAGAAAGAAAAACAATATGCAACAAGTTTAGGTCTTGTGGTAGTTTTATTGGAAGAAATTGTTGCAGTTATTCATGAGGCAAGGCAAAACTGAACACAGGAGTTTTGGAGTCAGGATATTTTTTTTTTGTTTTGCTTCTTTTTCAGGTCGTTCAGGTCAGATAATACAGTATCTTCTTGAAGAGACAACAGCTTTATAGTTAATCGTTCAGCTCTTTCAAAGCGTGGTTCAATGAAAAGATGATAAATAATTATTATCTCACCTGTTGTAGATAGCTCTTTGAATGACCTCGTTTTGGAGAAACTGAGTTTCTCTTTGCCCAAATCTATGAGCTCACACAGGAGTCTTCAATTCAGACTCAGTGAGGCCGGCCTAAAGAAGTTTTTCTTAAGTAAATAAACAAATATAAATCTATATTTTGTTACATATATTTATATGCAATTTTTAATATAAAACCACTATAGTAGAAATTTGTTGATTTTATAATCTAAAATACAGTATTTAAGTTATGAATCATTGATAATATATTGCATAATATAAAAAATTTAAAAGATAATATTATTCATTCCTCTTTTTTACCTTTTAGTAAACTCAAATTAGCATTTAAAATTAAAATAGACCTTTTAAAATAAGCTTTAAAATAAGTGCTTGCTTTTACAAAAATAACAAACTGTTTTGTTTCTCTTTTTCTCATGTTTCACATGTAAACAGCAATAATCATAAAATCTGCACAGTCAGGCTGTTGTTGTTAAGGATTTTTATCTATATGTTATCAAGATTGTGCTGGTAAACAGGCAGTCAGTGGATCTGTCAAACTGGGTGTTTAGATTATTTATTTGCTGTGCTTTGATTTCAGATTTTAGTGGTTATGATTGCTCAAATAATTTGTGTTTAATTTTGGAGTAAGGCTTTGGAAAGCAGATTTTAATAATCAGCTCTGTTTCTGAATGAGGCAGATGGGCTTCAAACTCTCCACAGAAAGAATGAACACACAAGAGCTCATCAAGCGTGAATAAAAACCACTTGTTTCCCACTCATCTTGACAGCCAGTCTGATTTTCTTTACTCATGGTGTTGTTTTAAAGAGTTTGTACTTCGCAGGCTGCCGGCTTCACTCTGCAGCCGCCAGCCTGCGGACAGGAACAAAGCGCTCATTACTGTAAATGTAAAAAGAAAAAGCTGCATGGTCTAACATTATTAACCTTAAATGCTGGAAATAGTGTAATATAAATTAAATTGGAAATTATCAGCTGATCTGGGTTCAAATAAGATTTCAGTTGGGTCCAGAGCTCGACCACGGTCCACTAATTGGGGACCATTATTCTAACTGTTGGTCAGATGGAGCCAAACTGGAGTTTTGTTGCATTAAAAACAGCTCCATTTTCAAAAACTTCATAGTGGTTCACATAAACCTTATTTTAAAAACCTTTAGAACTTTATCAGGTTTACATTATATGGTTATTCCAGCAGAACTATCCTAATATTTTTGTTGGAAGGGCCACAGGATACAAAAAAAGGCTACAGGTAGCTGCTGCTACTACTATTTGCTCTTGCAAACGACCATGAAATGTTAAAAATAACTGTGTAATGTAAAATTTACGGGGATGTAAAGGTTTACAGAAGGCATTCCACTCCAGTGGGAGGATTGTGATCTCCAGAGCACAGACTGCTGTTCTCTCACACACACACACACACACACACACACTGACACTTCCTTTCTATCAGTAATGCACATAACAACGAGAGTTTAACACACACAAACTGTAAAATGCACAAACACACCGGTGGGGGACAATGGCTCAAACTGCACCATATGAACGTGAGAAAGCTGGAGGGTTTCAGAGCAAACATCCTTTGGGGAAAAAAGAAAAATAAGCCATTAATTAAATGGAGACTTAATGATGTCCAGCAAAACAAATAACTTCATAAGTGGATGGTGCTTTTATTCAAGTCCTGAGGCATTTGTTTCCATATTTTGATAAAGATAAAGTTACCTTACAAATTAAGATTTTGACACAAAAAGTATAGAAAAAGTTAAGCTGTTTGAGACACTACTTTTTCTACAGAGGAAGATCTGAAATGCCTGTTGATTGACCAGAAATTTGCAATTTCTTTATTCATTCCTGCTTTATTCTGTTCAGCACTGAGCAGGAGATGGGCAAGAGATGGGGTAAAGGTCGAGAAATGACAAAACAAGAACTCCTTCAAAAACTTTGATTGCCATTGCAGTTTATAATCGTGGTGCTTTAAGGAACGTTATTATTGTCCTAAAATCTAAAGCCATATAGTCATAAAGGAATGTATTTAACAAAAGTTTCTAAATGGTTTTATTCATTTATTTACCAAAATCTATTACTTGTTTAAACTCGGCTCAAAAGAAAAGAAAACCTTGATAATTGTGAATTTATTTTGGATCTCTAACTGGAACCACCATCAATCTGCTCTGAAGATAAAGGTTTAAAAATGGCATACGTAGCAGAAAAACGGGTCTAAGGCCAAAGTGCAGGCACTGACAAATCTATAGCTGGTTGACTTTTGCTGATGTCTGATAAAACTGGGAACAAATAGAATAGGAGAAGTGAGACTACTGAGGTCAGTCTGTGACATTTTTAGAAGTCATAAAGCAGGTCAGTTTGTTGCTGCAGTCAGCACCATTTCTCCATTTCCATTTGGTTTGAGGAATAATAACTACAAACATTTAATACAAAGCTTCCACTTCATTCTTGTCTTTATGGGGTTTACTATTATATCTGACACAAACATGCTGATCTGTCAAACAGCTTCATTGTTTAAACTCCACTTCCTCAGTGTGTTTAGTTGAGGCCAGCTGCTGGGGGCCGTAAATGAACTCTGATGTCATTCCCACTAATGTGTGCATGTTTCATGCAAGAGGGTCGTTGTTATTTTAACTTTAATGCTGTTAATGGAAAATAACCTACAGTTTTAGATATAAAAAAAAATCACAAAGTTCAATTCTTTTAACTAAAACAATCAAAAGCGGCAAAATGAGATCATTAAATGTGAATTTGAAATGTTAACTATTTATTGTATTCAACATTTCAGTGCCTCAATGAAAACCTTTTGATCACTTTGCTGAGAAAATATTTTGATTTGACAGCTTTTAAATATCCGGCTGCTGCCCTTTCACTTGTCAACACTATCATAAAGATAAAATACAATAATGATTATCAAATTGTTTTGTCCTTGTGTCTATCCTTTTAAGCCAGATTTACTGTGTTGCAAACATTTAACAACAAAGATCTGATTACAGTAAATATGTTAGGAGTGTCATGTTCAATGGGGGAGGTGATGGACCCAAACTTAGGACGACAGAGATGATGATGAACAGATCTTTTTTTCCAAAACTCAGGGAGCTTGCAGGTGCCAGCCTGAATAGAAGGTAACTTAAGGCGGTATCTCACTGAGCTGTGACTACTAGGCAAACGTAACTCATGTCAAAGCCTTTAAAATGTCTTCCAACTTTTGCAAGATTCTCAAAATCTTCACCTGAATCGTAGAGGAGTGCAGTCCTGTTTCTTGAGTTTACAACATGTGCAAAAAATCTGTGCAACAGATTTGTCCTCCAATTAGTAACAAATTCACACTACAGTTGTGTTCTGACACCTGCACAGGAGCTCTCTTTTGACAGAAAACCTTTGAGGCAAATGTCCAGGTCTAAAAACTATGCTGATAATAAAGAATAATAACTATTGGGAAACTGATCCAGATCGGCTTTTCTTCATTTCAAAGGTGAACTCAGGTAGATTAACTCATAAATGTAGGGGTGCTTGCCAAGGTGGGTACGATCTGGGCAGAAGCAGTCAACAAAATAATGTGCACAGCTGAGAATACAGTTTTGCAAACCGTGCAGACAAAAATAGGCTGTGATTTTCAAAAGCTGTCTGGGTAAAACATGTTCTCATGGCTCTCTGACTTACAAAGCTCAAAATTCAGTGGAACTGCAACAGAAAATTTTGTATATTCTCTTAATGGTCCTGCAGTTTTGAGTCATTAACTAGTCTCCCAACAGATGCAGCCCAGTGAGAAACCACCTTTAACAAAACTAAACCATTGTTAGCTTGTTCGTATTAGCATTGACATGAGTTCACTCTCCTTTAGGACAATCAAGTGAGGAAAAAACAAAATGCAAACATAACACATGACCAGACTGAGATCAGGGAGGAGGATGATAAAATGGCAAAGGAAACCTTAAGTGTTTATATCTGTACACGATGAGAAAAGTAATTACAGTGAGCTATAGGTTTGTTGATAAGAAACTGAATCCAGGTGTAGACAGAAACAGGATGTTCCCAACCAAAACCCCAAGGGGATCTTGTTTAACAACATAAAACAGGAAGCAGGGTACCAAACAGAGAAATGACTACAACTCAAGACAACAAAAACATAAATACAGAAAGCAATCATTTTCAGAAAACGAGACATGGAAACCATGAACCATGAATGAGCTAAATAAATTGTTTCAAACTAACAGCATCTGCTTTCTGAGGAGGACATTGTTGATGGATGTCAATAAAACACTGGACCTTAACCTAAATCTGTATTAATGAACCACCACAAGCCACAATCTTTCCTTACATGTAACTAAAAATGACTACATCAAAAACAGTTCCCAACTTATTGCAGACTATTTTTAGTTATTTGCCCTTGATATCTCAGTGAGTAAGTCCAGAGTCTTGTGCAGAAATAAACTGTAATAGTGCCCTTCAGCATGTGATGTTGCAGGACTTACTTTTCTCAATTACCCACATAAAAGGGGAGCCCTGCTGAACAGAGAAGTGTGCTTCCTGCCTCCGTGTTTTTCTAACCTTAGGAAGTTAAGTTAGGTTAAGAAAACTAACCGCGCTCTGAATGAAGACTAAAAATGCTTCACAAGAGTGTAAACAAACGTGTGACAGCGACGGTCAAATAACAGGATGTGCCTTTATGCTTTCAAACATCCTCATTTAACAATAATTTAATGTATACTCTCCTCCGTGCACTGATGTGTAACACAAAAAGTGTTACTACAGCAGGTTTGGTACAAGTCTATTCAGGTAGGTTATGAACAGAATTATTGTTTTGTTGTGTTTTGTTTGGAAGAAAATTGTATGAAATTAGAACAACTTTAGTGTCCTAGTTTAATTGAAAGGGTAGTTTTAGATGTTTTTTTTTCTTTAAAAAAAGCTTTTCTTATTTATACTGGTGTGGGCAAATTATTTAAATCTCTTGTTAATGTATTCCTCCTGCAAAGTGTAGCAGCAAGAGCAACAGTGCCACTAAAGAAACACAAACACAAACACAAGACAAAACATTACTGCTCATCTTCAACTACTGTTTTGCTCCAACTATAATGAAATTAAACCATATGAATGTAGTAGCTACAGACTTTGCTTCAGATCACAAAGAAACCAGTTAGGTGGGGGTGAGTCTCTGCCTCAGGTGGAGGAGCTCAGGTATCTGGGAGTCTTGTTCAGGAATGATGAAGCTGGAGATGGATCGCCAGATTAGGCCTTCGTCTACAACAGTGGTCTCCAACCCTGGTCCTCGAGGGCCACTATCCTGCATGTGTTACTTGTTTCCCTGCTCCAACATGCCTGATTCAGTGGTTAAATTACCTCTTCATGTTCTGCAGAAGCCTGTTAATCACCCACTGATTCAAATCAGGTGTGTTGGAGCAGAGGAACAAGTAAAACCTGCAGGATAGTGGCCCTCCAGGACCAGGATTGGAGACCGCTGGTCTACAATAATGAGAGCGTTGTTCTGGTCTATTGTGGGAAAGATTAACTGATCTGCCTACGTTCCAATCTTCACCGATGGTCATGAGATGTCAATTATAACTGAGAGAGCGAGATCCTGGACAGAAGCAGATGAAATGTGTTTCCTCTGTAGAGTCGTTCAGTCTTAGAGACAGGATGAGAAACTTCGCCATCCAGCCTCTGCTCCTCTGCACCAAAGGGAGTCAGCTGAGGTGGTTCGGCCGTCTGATCCAGATGCCTCCTGGAAGCCTCCCTCTGAAAGTTTTTCTGGGCACGTCCTACTGACAGGAAATCTTGGAGGCGACCCAGAATTAGTGGCCAGAAAATATTTACCCTCTCTGGCCTGGAAAAAACCTTGCGATCCCCCAGGAGGAGCTGGAGAAAAACAGCTGGGTTTCCCTCGTGAACCTGTTACCTCAACACCCCAACCACAGATAAGCAGAGAAAAAAATGATAAATGGATGAAGATAAATGTTCTCTAACACTTGAAAACCATGTTGTTGTTGTTTTTTTCAGAGAAAAAATAAAGAAAGCACCTGAAACAAAAGCATACACCTACCTGTCCGATGCTGCTGTCAAACCGTCAGCCTGATGATCCTCACAGACACATTATTACTTTACTTATTGATTTTATTTTAGCCCAGTGTTTTTTACCTTTTTATTTATTTTTCTGAAAGCAAATATATATATTTACATTTCTTTATTTATTTTACAATTCTTACATCTACCTCTGGTTCCTTCAGTTTCTTCATATTCCAATCATCGTTGTTTAATCCTTTTGCGTTTCATTACTGTTCTAACTCAATTTGCTTAGTGATTCTGAATTTGTTTGCTTGCTTTGAGTTTTAATTTTTAGCTCCTGTAAAACACTTTGGGTTACACTCCTGCTGTATGAAAAGTACTTTATGAATAAAACCTGATTTAAATCTGATCTCAGTAATCTGTTGCTTCAAGTATCAGTCCATTTGTTCTGTACATCCTACAAATAATCATTTTATAGTCATCAAACTTTTGTTAAAACAGTTGATTTTATAAAGAATGTGATTTATTCAGTGAATTTAATGACAAAAGTTAGTACCTTCAATATTTTACTTGATTATGTTTCCCCTTTTTTGCCTCAAGGCTTATTTAGAAACCTTATGGGAAAAATGAACATAAATGGTAATTACATAAAATATAAAGCTGATTTATTTTTATAATGCATGTTCTTGTCAAAATGTTTGTCCTCTGTGATTTATTTCCTATTTCCTACGATAAGAGCTATCTGTATTCTGTGTGTGTGTTTATGTGTGTGTGCAACTCATGTTTGATGGATTTACAACTGCTGGTGAACGTGGAGTTTTGGCCCTTTCCCCACTTCTTATACTTCCCACCCTCATCCCTCCAGGGAGTGCATCTCAGTGTCCCACTCCACTTTCCTATTAATATCCCACTGGGGAGACCAGATCTCATGGTGAGTTTGGGAGCAGAAACGCCCCCAAACACCCCTGGAAGAAAAAAAAATAAAAAGAGACAGAGAGAGAAGAAGAAGAAAGTGGGGTGAACAGAGAAGATTAGGGTGAATGAGGAGAGAGTTTCAGTCTCAATAGGATTAAGAAGTGTGAAGAAGGAGAGGAAACAGGGTCAAAGTAAAACAAAGTGAAGCTAAAATTCAGACGATGGCACAGGGAAGAATTTGGTTGTGAAATTTGACCCAGACAGACATGAATCTTGTACCCAGCAGCTAAAGATGCTTCGCATTTTAAAATACACACTGCAGAGTTAGTCTGAACATTCCCAGTGTTCGTTTTGCTCTCTTATTCCTCCCACAGCCAGCGTGTTGGGACGCTGCCATGGGCCCCGTTACCATTACTCTCTGCAGCATCATTATGGGACATCCATTTGCAAGAGTTTGTTCCCACACAGAATCATTTGTGAGTCAATGACTTACCACTTCACTTAAATATGATGCTGAGAGAGAGAGAGAGAGAGAGAGAGAGAGAGAGAGAGAGGGCGTGCGTGCTGACGCAACATGAGGAAAATGTGAAAATATTTCACGGAGAGCATTCACACGACTCCACACTCATCCAGGACAATTGAAAAAAAAAAAGTGCAAACATAAACAAACGCCTAAAGGAAGTAAATGAGGGACGGACAGAAGAGACGAATCTCTCCTGACCCAGAGTTGGTCCAGATCCAGCTCCTTCTGTCCACTGGGAAAAGACAGTCCTTGTTTCATTTCTCACATGGCCTCACCACCCCTGATACTAACACAGGACATTAGGATGCTGAGAAAACTGTCCGAGGCAGAAGCATGGGACCAGTTTGAGAAATATTACTGAATGATATGAACCTGGACAGCTGAGACGACATGCACTACACCTAAAATAGAAATAAAGTGTATGTCCGATGTCCTGTTGCTGGCTTATCTCCTACAGCTTCTATCAGTGTTTTTTCCTGTCAGTGCGCCACCACGGCAAGACAAAGCCTCATTCAGAACTGCCACAATGAATCAACTCCGAGCCACAAGTCCTCAGCTCCAAACGCTGCTGGTGTCAAAGTTCATGAGAACGTTTCAGTGGCACACACTCACACAGGATTTCTAGCTGCTGTAACGCTCAGTGCACATGATGTGATCAATCTTTTACCTTTTTGTATTGACTCCGGTAAATAGTTCTTTTTCGCTCGCAGTAATTTAAGCCTGCTTCTCTTTCAAACAGGAATAGAAAATTGTTCAATTTAATCTAAAGTTCATTAAGGGTTTTTGAAGTTTTTACAGATGGGGGTTTTAAGCAGAGGCAAGCAGAGATCGGCTGCATGACTAAAACCTTGTGAGCTTTTATAAATCTGTATTAAAACACAACAAACTCTCAACAAGAAGTACTCAGAGAGTGCAAGCATCCACTAAGACCATAGGGTCATTAAAAATTGTAGGATCCAAATTGTGATCTGGATCACAACCAAAATGTAATCACTTGTTTTTCATGACAACCCCAACATTTCCTGAAAATTTCATCAAAATCTGTTCATTAGTCTTCAGTAATCAGACAGACAGACACTACAGAAAACATAACCTACTTGGTGGATGTAATAATATCATGGAAAAAAGTTTTTTAATAAATATATTCCAATAATGCCTATCAGCCTGCGGCATTAAATTTGATCAGTTCTTCCATTTTGGCAAAGTATCATTCATTCCTATTCACATTTAATAAAAATTAAAAAATAATAAAACAGACAGAATGACCTTAAATTGAATTCTCATAAAAAAATACCTCCTTTAGCTCATTAGATTATAAAACTTATATTAAACTTATTTCTGCAATTTCCTGTTTTTGTTTTTCCAGTCCACGTGTTGTTCATGTTTCATTGTTGTTTGGTTCTGCTGTTCGACGGCGTACTGAGATATATTGTTTGTCAGGTGGAGGTCAGTCAGCCACAAACTGTATAAGAACACGAGTTCAGTAGCAGAAACAACCTAAGTTCGAAAGAAAAGCTGATGTGGTGCAAAGGCACAAAATTTGACAAGAGAGAACTAAACGCACCCAGCAAGCTTTTAAAATACACAATAAATATATAAGTTAGGTGAAACCAGCCTTCCTTGGAGGAATCCATATTTTCCGCCATCCTGCACGCCAAACATTTAAACAAAGATGTTGACTGGTCTGTTAGTCAAGTCAAGTCAAAGTCTAATTTATTTATATAGCACTTTTCAGCAACAGGGCAGTACAAAGTGCTATACAACATGCAAACATAAAAATACAGAGTCATAAAACACACAACGATATCGAAAATATAGAGCTAAACATATCTAAAATATGAGACACTAAATAAGACTAAGTCGTACTAAAGATAAGCCAAAGATAAATTGAGGAGAACCAAACTACAATATAACATAAACTAAACTAGAGTTTAAAAACCTCAGCCAAACAGAAGCCATGAAAACACACACACAATTTAAAGTTACATAAAAGTTACATAGTGACCAGAGTATGTGTTCAGGATGACTCCCAACTACTGCTGTGCCAAATGTTAGCTCAATATCTGTACAAATGACTGAATTGTAGCCATTTTTTGTGTTGGCCGAGGTTGATTAGCTGTGGTGGCCATCTTGAATCAATTTGACTCCAAAATCAGTCAGTTGTGTACATACATCCGACAGGTGCTTTACTCAAATCTGTCCTCTGGTTCAGGAGATATTTTGCTTACAGACAAACACACACACACAAACAGAGGCAGTTACATTATTGCCTGCCTTTAATGGCAGAGGATGATAAAAAAATTTAAAAACAAAACAAAACTTCAGCAAAACTGCAAAAAATATATGACAGGAAACAAACGTGGGACTCCCTGGACTACTGCAGGAAATATACAGACTCCTTGTAAGTTCTCCACACAGATTCACTTTTTAAGCTTAAATTGCCATTTTAAAGGCAAACACAGACATGGAACAGTGCTAGAACCTTCAAATCTTTGTAATTTAGATCCCTGACTTCCTAGGCTACTGTGTTTTCACTGCGAGCCGGCAGCTGTCACCTGTTTAAAGAGACACCGCTTTGACAAGTCCTGTTTCATATTAAACAGCAAGACTTTAAAAAAGAGAAAAAAGTCATTTAAAAAAATAACTTCTGACACATTTACCCAGGTAAGTCTCATTGATTTAAACCACACAGAGAAAAAGTAAAAGAGGAGTATTTTTTATGATAAAGGGCAGGTTGATTTGCTATAGTTGGACTCATAAATAAAATGTTTCTGCTGATGACAAACTGTAAACCAACAGGACAAACTGATAAGATCGAAAGAGACTTGAAAATAGAGGCTCGTTAAAAATCCATTGAAACGGAAAGGGATCTCTTTGATTTTCCGTTTTCCGGAGTTTATGTTAGGACGTGACATCTCACAGAGATTTAAAATGCCACTCAGATATTTTCATTGTTAAACTTTTTATCCACCCTCACATCGCGGCTGATAAGTCAAGGTCAGCAAAGGAATCTGTCCTTCATTAATTTACCTCCTCGAGGAATTTCAGGAATTTTTACAATACGCACACAAGAATCCAGATACTTGTTTTACTTTCAGCCGTCCCAAATGCAGAGCACATCATCCATCTTCAGTCAGTGATTCCTGATTATTGGATTCATATGGGAAACTCGAACAAAGACGGGAAGGAAACACACCGTCTGCATGAGCGAACACAATTAAGAACTGGAGAAAGGAACATGAGCCAGGGGAATAAAAAATAAACACATAAAAACACACCTGAGAGGGGGGCAAATGTGACATTCCAGTAATTATGTGACTTTATATAATCTTTAGCTCTAATGCTGTGATATTTATTTTATTTCTCTAAAACAGCTTACACTCATCTTATTTTCCAGTAGTTTGCTGTTCACTAAATGTTTTACAGAAATATATATGGAGCCAAGAAAGAAAATCATACCTATTAGCTACAGATGTTTAATATTTAAAACACCTTTTATAAACTAATAGAGTCATTTGGAGCAGCATGTCCAGATAAGCATCCTGTCACTGACAGATGTGCAAAACTGTAAAGAAAAATTAACTAAAATGTGCAATATTTGGCAGTCAGACTGCGACAGCTGGTCTTAAGATCCTACATCTATCAATCATGAGAGGATTACTGATGAAGATAACTTGAGATCACCTACACAAATGTTTTAATTACACTGCTGTCTCGTCATGCAGAGAAGCTTCTGCAATAAAAAAAATAGCGCAAAACTGTGATTATTTGGACGTGAAGTTTTTGTTGACAATCATTACTGTCCTGTAAGACTACTGATATGTAATAGTAATGTGCACTTCCAATGATCAGTGTTATTATTCTGTTTCAGGGTGCAAATATTTTAAATTAAGTGTCCCAGGTGTTCCCAGCGGGTTAAATAACCGTAAATAAACAAACCAACCCAAATCACTCACCTCCCCTTCTCCATCAGCCTCTGCAGCACGGACATTTTTCAGAAAAACTGTGTTGGTCTGTTAGTTTTCCATCAACAAACTGAGGAGATATGAAAACAATCCATCACTTTCCACCATTTTTAGAGAAAGTTTCACTGATACTCGAAGTGAATGAACGGGGCTCCACAGCAGTTCGACAGCATTAGATTGTGATGTTTAAAATACTTATGTTAGGATTTGAGTTTTTGTATTCGGTTTATTGTCTTCATGTTTCAATTTGAGTTTATTGTTGATTTTATTCAGTTATCTTGTTAGTCTGGTTCTTGTTCCCTGTGCCTCAGCCATCATTCACTTCTCCTCAGTCTCTCTCTTGTCTGCCTGCCACGCCCATCTACACCTGCCCCAAGCCTTGCAATCATCTCACCTGTGCCCACTTTCCCTAATTGCCTCCTGTCTTTAAAACCCGGTCATCTCCTTCACTTACTGGCTGGTTTGCTTGTCTATTGTCACTTGGTCTATTTTCCCTAATGTCTGGTTCTGCTTGTCTCTTGCCCATGTCTGTTTAGGGTTTTGTATTTAGTTTTGTTCTTGCTGCCACGTCAGCCTTTGTTTTTGATTGTCTTTTATTTTAATAAATTAGTTTATTTTTCATCATGAGTCTGTGCTCTGGGTTCGCCTCCTTTTCCCCACACCATGACAACTTAAAAGTTACAAAGTTTTTGTTCCTGCCACATCATTTTTCTAAGTATGCTCAGAGTATGCCACTCATGCTTCATGTTTTGGTAATGTTGTCTAAGCCATAGTTTTTAGTGAATTTATGAGCAACAAAGTTAAGGAAAATAATGGCACTGAGGCCAACACTGGAATGCATCACAATTTCCACACTATGGAAGTGTCCTGATTTAAGGTCAATATAAACAATGTTTTTGTTATATGTTATATAACAAAGTGTTTATCCAAACATCTGACCTGTAGATCAGTAAAATCTTATAAAAATCATTGTCAGGAGTATGCACTGTTTTGCCCCATGTGGATGGTGCTTATGTTTGCCTGCAAAAGAACAAATCAAACACTGAGAAGCTGAATAAAACTTTTTGACTAAACAAAAGGCAGCAACCCTGCCAGAGTGTTATTTGCTCTGATCTTTTTTTTTTTCAGCTTTGAAACCATTTTACCGAGACATACAATAAAGACATTTTTAGAAAACTGGCTTTATATGGTTGTAATTTCTTGTTTACTTAAATAAACCTGTTACAGCTATTTTTGAAAGCTTACAGACATCTCTATGTCGCTCCATCTCAAGACCCAAAATAGTTCTGAAATAAATTTAGTCAGACAAAATGATTTAAAGCTTGCCATCCAGCCAAGAGTGCCAGTACTTTGTGCAGACTAAACCCCCCTCCCGCCCCTGTATTTTCTGCTTCATGGGCTTATTATTGGCCAAGGATGCAACATGAATGAACAATCAGTGAAATTACTCCCAGGTTACGTAACTGACCAGTCAGCTCGGCTGCGTTGTGCTGCAGACAGGTCAAAAACATGGGGGCACTTCTTTATAATCACACTTCAATCTCCTTGGAGACTCAGTAGTTGCAGCAGCTGTGCAGCTCACTTGGCTCTGACTCTGGCGGGGGGGGACTACAGAGTTTCTCACAGACGCTTGTGGCATTTCAATTAGGGCCGAGTGAGATTTGTCCACTTAACAGACGTTCACCTTTCTGTTTGAACAAAGAATCGACAAGCTCTGTTTTTTACTGACATAAATTAAATCAAGCTTTTACATTTGCATCACCTGAATCAAACAGAACATCAGCACAGCTTTAACAATGTTTCTGTCACGTGTAGCATCCAAATTAATTCCTTGCTCTTTACAGCCTCGAATATGAAAAGGCCATCATTAAAAAAGGCATATGGACAAATTGCTGTCTGTTTTTTCCTCACAACAATTTCATTATTCATAAAAGCCCCAACCCCCTGAAGATACACCAGCACATCTCGTACTCTATTATGTTTTTATCACCTCCTAACCCAACAACCTTTCCTGTAAGAGCAGAGAGAGAGGGACAGTGAATGAGCGACGGTATCGCATGAGCTTCTATTGTATCTCTGTTTATTCTGGCTGAGGTCTGGGGATTTCAAAGAACACCGTTTGTACTCGCTTTTACATGATGCTGCCTTCAAGTTTAATCAAAAGAAGGATGAATGTGTATCGTATGGTTATATAATGTGGTTTTGTTCAAAATATTTTTAGAGCAGAAAGCTGAATATCACAGAAAATAAATTTAATTACACTCTGGAAAATAAGTGCCCAGTTGTACCTTTAGGAGTACAAAGGCTTTGTCATTCAGTAAGTACTTAGGTTTCCCTAAACAGTATTTAACCCCCTGGTCTTCCACTCCAAAGGCAACGCTACGATTGAGCTAACCTGCAAGCTACAATATGTGTTTAGGAGGATAAATTATGGAAAAACACATACACACAAACACACATTTACACAACTTTTGGTTAAATTATTACCAGGTCATAAATACTTTCTACTTACTAAGTTTTTTTATTCAAACACAAATGATCTCCTGACATTGTACAATAATAATAATCAGTACATACAGTATACGTACCTTTTACTACTTGGGAACATAAATCAACCTTCCAGGCCTTCAAAAAAGTCCCTCCAGGTCCAATATTTAATCCCACAGGGTACAAAGGTCAAAACTGTATTCTGGGGATAAAAATCGATTTCTTCTGTACTTTATGCTACTAACTGTCTTAAATCTTTGTTAGTAGATAGCTTGTTTTCATTTTACTGTTTTAAATCAACATGCTGATAAAGTTACTATCTTTACATTAAAGAAGAAACTTAATGCTGAGATGCAACTAAATCTTTTTAGAACAATTTCCTGTAATATCAGGTAATTTTGTAGCGTTTTATGTGCATGACAAGTGGCAGAAAGAAATAGGATTTAGACTCAGCTAATGCGCACGAAACATTTCAGAACTCCATTAGCTGTTTATTTATTCTCATTAGGAGATCAACAGAGCTGGAGACTGCATTACCCAGCAGGAGGCTGAAGGAGATTCACACAATGTTTGAAAAAGTTTATGGTTAAAGGCAGTGATTAACTGGGCCGGAGCATTTATCAAACAGTTGGATTCTCTCATTGTTATAAACAGAGGAACGATGATCGTGAGAACATTGCTGAGTTTCATTGCTGAGAAAAATGTATGTATTTAGCTTTTATGAACGCTTCCTAATGTTCCATAAAACTATCGTTCCTTGAAGAAATTTATATTGCCCGTTACCTTGCATGCCAAAGCTTTAAACAAAGATCCCCTATGAGCTGAGAGTACTCAGAGTATGTGATGGGGATGAATCTCAGCTACTACCACAGGAGATTTTAGCTTAATATCTGTAAAATTAACAAAGTTAAAGTATTGATTGTAAAATATTGATTAGGTGTGGCAGCACTCTTCAATTACGCTGACTCCAAAAGTTGATAAATTGTAGATGTACGTGCAACAGTTAACTTCTGATGGTTTCATTAAAATCCTTCTGGTGGTTCATGGGGTGTTTCGCTAAGAGCCAAATGGGCACACACAGAGGCATTTACATTATCACCTGCCTTCAAGTGGTAGACAATAATAAAAGTAGTCGTATATATTAAAGGATGCAGGGTGTTGTAATAGGCCCCTGTTACACAGGCTACCACTGTGAGTTCTTTTCCATTAGCACTACTGACAAAAGGAAATGAATCAGAAAAGATGTGGCAAGATTGCATCCCCAGGTCTTTACAAAGCTGTTTATACTCTTTATGTTCTGCAAAGCTGTGAAAGCATGCTTTAGCTCTCTATAATAAAATCAGGACTGAACTAAAATCTGTTCTGCTAGATGGTAACATCTGTAACATTTGTTAAATTGTAAGCATAAACTGGACATCTATTTTCTGTTGCTCATCCGTGGTTGATTTGTGGAGGCAACAGGTCCAGGTGGGAAACCCAGGCAATACTCTCCAGTTCTTCCTGGGTGATCCCAAGGTGCTCCCAGACCAGAAATGAGAGGTTCCCAGTAGGCATCCTAAGATGCCCAAACCACCTCAGTAGCTGACTCCTTTCAATGTGTGTAGGAGCAGGGACACTATTCAGAGATCCTCCTGGATGTTGGAGTTCCTCACCCTATCTCTAAGTCCGGCCATTCCATGGAGGAAGCTCATTTCAGCTGCTTGTATTCAGGACCTTATTCTTTCAGTCGTGATCTATAACTCGTGACCAAAGGTGAAGGTTAGAACTTAGACACACCAGCAAACTGAGAGCACCTTCATGACAGCCCAAAGCTGCAGATGAAGCTCCAATCCATGGTTCCATCACCCATTTCATCCTACCATCACTCATTTGCTTGAAAGACTCACCTCCAACCTGGGAGCATTCTACCTTTCTTTGGTTGAAAACAGACTTGATGAGGATAGATCATATTTGTCGTGATAACCGGGTCACCCACCTGGAGTAGGGTGGAGCTCAGCCAGGCTAAGCCCAAAGAAATGACAGGAAGCCTCTTCCACATGAGCCCACCTCCTGCAGATCCTCATGATCGGGTGACAGGCAAGGATGGGTCCATGGTAACACAAACTAGCTCTGACAGTTAAGTATATATATATTGAACCTTTACCAATGAGAGTAAAACATATATTTACTTTTCAGTGAACCAATCATTGTTGAGTTGTTGCTGTGATTCAAAAACAACTGATTAGATCTCTAGGTGGAACAAGCTCTAATGTTTTTTTAATAAAAAAACTTTCTGCTAACAATTATTAATTGCTAAATGCTTTTCTTGTTGTCAGAGCCATGCACAAAGAGCTCAGTCTGATTGATAATTTATCGAAGGACCGGGATCTGGGAAAAGCTTTCTGAACACTTTGTTGGTCCAAGTGAAAGACAAAGAGTAGAGCAGAGAAAGAACTCCCTACAAGTGTTTATTATTTCTTTTAATGACAATAATTACAACACAGAAAGAGTAGCAATTCTGCTTGAACAACGTGCGCTCGAGCCCTTTAACAACTGTTAATGCTGGTTTAGGTTGTTAAGTGTTGCACTGAAAAAGGTGAACTGCAACAACTGTAATTAAAACAAGAGAGAAGCCTTAAAAAAGGACTGATTTCTATACTTTCTTTACATCTTTACATCCACCACAACCATGTCTACCAACAACAACAATAGTTTAGTTAACTTAACCTCTGAGTTATGTGCAGTTCCTCCTTCTGATGAAGAAAAATACATCTCTGTTGTTTTCTTTCCTTCTTTTTATTTGCTTTAAGGCACAAATTAAACAATAAAAGCAGACAAAAAGAACTAGGTCCAATTAATTGCAGCAAGTTTGGCTCTTGTACTGAGGTGACCCCAAATTGCTGGAGCACAGCTCATTAACTTTCAGCTTCTCACAGAGGAAATCTTATTTCTGACTTCCTATTTTGTTTTTAGTGAGCACAAGTTTGTTTGTTCTTCCCTGATTGTAATAATGTCTGGATTGTTGTTTTTGTCTCTTTCAGAAATACTTAAGGAAGCTATCTGACACCAGTTCAGATTACAAAGTAAATGCATTTCCAATCATTTTTGTCACTTATAATGAATACAGTATCATGGTAGCACAGGGGTTTATTGTTATTGCAGCAGCAGAGCTCACGTTACGCTCCAGTGAACCAGTGATGAGCAAATACCTTTTAGTGGAACTCAGGAGCAGCTCCACAGCCCATGAAAGTCTCCCATTTGCTGACCTACAGGTTATTTTTTTTTCTTCCACTGCAGCACTGATGTACAAAGTGAAACCAATCCTAGCTGTTATCTCACTCAGTCACCCGTCAGCGATGCAGGGTGCAGTCAGAAGTAAGAGTTAAACTGAAGCTTGAAACCCAATAGGACAACAAAAAAAAGTTTTTCGTCCTTAACTCTGTTCCACGACAAGAAAAGTCACCATGTTAACTGAGGTGAGCGAAAGATTTGTCATATTTATCTCGAATACGATCTGTCTTTACCTGAAAAAGTATATATTCTGAGTTTATATAGTAATAAATAAAAATAAATTTGCTCTTGACTTGTTATTTATAATGTAGTTTATGGAATAAAATTAAGTGAAATAAATAAACACTTGTTCAATGGGACAGAAGTCTAAAAATTAAAATAATATTTACTTAATTTAGAATATAAAACAATAATTATTTAGTTAACATACTAGTATGCCCCTCCCAGCCTAGATGTCATATATATATGACATATATATATTTCTTCCCTGAGAAATATGTGTATGGAGCATACTGTATGTTCTGAAACCTTTATATACTTTTCTTCACTGATGGAGCCTTTTCAGATGTGCAAGCTGCTCATGCCTTAAGCACTAATGCACCCCCATACCATCAGAGAGGCAGGCTTTTGACCTGAGAGCTGAACACAGGCTGGATGGTCCCTCTACTCTTTGGTTTCCAAAAATAATTTTAAATTTTGATTTGTCTGACCACAGAACAGTTTTCCTCTTTGCCTCAGTCCATTTTAAATGAACTTTGGCTCCAAGAAGACGGCAGCATTTCTGGATGGTGTTCACATATGGCTTTTTCTTCCCATGACAGAGCTTTAAGCAGCATTTTTTTGATGACACTATGAACTGTGTTTACAAATTTTGATTTGTAAAAGTGGAAGTGAGTCCATGCAGTGATGTCCAGGACAGAATCAGACCTGTTTTTACTCCAGTGCTGCCTGAGGATATTTTCCCACTATTTTTAAATGCAGTTTTATGCAGACTGGTGAACCTTTGCTCATCTTTACTCCTGAGAGATTCAGCCTCTCTAAAAAGCTCTTTTTATACCCAGTCCTCTCACTGAGCTGTTGCCATTTAACCCAATTTGTTGCAAAATGCTCCTCCTGCTGTTTCTTATTTTTACCTCTTACTTTTACAGCCTTTTGTTGCTCCTATCCCAACTTTTTTTAAAATATGTTGCTTTAACAAATGCAAAATTAACTTTTTAATATTGATACAATTTTTCGCTTTGAATATTTGATTTATTCACTATGTATAAGTGCAAATAAGACATGGGTTAATGAGGTTTTTAAATCATTACATTCTGTTTTTATTCACATTTTACACAATTTCCAAACTTTTGGGGAATTTAGGTTGTAAATGTACATAACATTTTAGATCATTGTTAATAATTTAAAAAATAATAATTTAATGTATAAGATACAGATCAGCCAAGTAATTTGTCATGGTGCTTTTGATGGAGCATTCTTATTTCTATTATTAGAATAGTGTGTCAGAAACCATTCAAGAATCTTGGAGCTACAAAGAGTTAAAGCTGCAACAAAAAGTGTTAATAAGCTGGGATGGTTGCCTACAATAAGTGTTGTTGACCATGCAAAGTGTAAAAATGTTTTGTTCTGAGTTTTCTTATATTTATTTATTTATTGCTTGAGAACTGTATGAAAAAAAATAGTTCCCATTGTCTTAAAAGTTAGATAAAAATCATTCATCATGAGCCCCGATTTATCATGTGTACATAAAATGCTTACTTGGTATGAGCTGATTGGCGGGACCAAATAAAACAAAATGTAATAACCTCAGGCTACGGACTGTTTTATCCACTGCTGTTTGTTTAAACTCACATTTTTAGCTCCACTAAAATAAAATAGATGTCCTCTAAATTCATGCTGGCACAGGGAATCACAAAATCAGAGGAGCAAAGACGATTTTCAACATCTCTGCACACACTTAGCACAGAGTAAACATTCTCAGAGCTGATTGAATCGACTCTGAGAGCATCTTCTTCTCTCAGCTGCTCTCTTTAGGGGTTTCTACTGCTAATCATCTGCCTCATTTCACTCTATCCATTTCGGTGTGTACTACAATAAAAAAAAAACTTTGTAATGATGTAAAAAGAATCACCTACAAACAGTTTACAGGCAATTAATCACATCAGTCTGAAGTTCCTATCAGTTTTACAAAATTATGAGTTTTGTTTGTCAAATTGTTGTCTAAGTCTTTATTTTCATCAACATCAGCAACAAGCTGATCTAAAACTGTACCTGCTATGAACAACTGACATCTTACCTGTTATATTGTAGATAGCTCGTTGAATAACCTAAAGAAGAGATTATAATTCTGACAGGACTGACAGTCTAACAGCTAGTCAGAGCAAGGCCAACACCAAAATTGATTGCTGCCATACAAAAAAAATCCAATCTTAAGTATGCCATTATTCTGACAGAAAGTGTCCCAGGCTGCATTGAAACTGCTATAGCTAGCTGCTACTATTTGCTCTAAATAATCATAGAATTCAATGTAATTTACCATTTAATGCAAAACTGTTGGCAGCTTAAAGCTTTAAAGTACCACCTGAAAGAACCGGTCTGAAAATGTTTGAGATTTGACTTGTTTTGACATCGCCCCACTCCTAATACCTGTTAGATCATCAATCTGCTTATAACCTTTCCACAGAACCCTACTTTATAAATCTGAACTGTTGCTTTAAGGTTTGGACTTTGTGGTAGCCAATCCACGTGTGAAAATGTCATCTCATCCTCTCTGAACCAGTCATCCACAATCTGTGACTGGTGGATCCCAGTATTCTCAGTTTGGAATACAATCTCCCCACGGATAAAGACAAAACACTGACAGGGAAGTTCTGATCATTCAGTATATTCAGGTCGCCACTGAATCGCCCTCTGACCAGCCGAAGCAACCTCAGACCATAATCCTGTCTCTACAGGCTTTTACTGCCGCTCTCATGTGCCCGGCAGGAACAATATAAATCTGGACTCATTAAACCAAGTAACTGTTCTCCATTCCTCCAGAGTCCGATCTCCGTGTTCAATAGTTAACTGAAACCTTTTTTTTTATGTCAGCCTCAATGAGAGGTGGTTTTCCTAATGCTACACAGCTGTTCAGTCCCAGTTTCTTTGAACTGTGCAGGTGGAAATGCTCTGGCTTATATTAAACACTAATATGTTTTAGTGTTTCTTTCAATTGGATTTTTCAAAATGTTTCAGCAAAACCTGATTACGATCAGTTTTCTTTTTCTGACCTTATTTAAAACAAAAGCTCCCCTTCTATCCTTCCAGGGTGTATTTATTCTTTGAACTTTTTTCTCTCACTTCAGTATTTTGAACGGTCTCTTGTTTTGTTTGCTTGAAGTCAATCATTTGGCCCTTCTGAAACAGGAAGTTTTCTAACAGGATTGTTTGACGCCTGAAAAGCTGCACAGTCCATCGGTTAGGCTTAGATGACTGTAACCATCTGAAACATATTAACCACTGCAGTATTTTTCCAATGGAAGCCTTCTGTCTATTTGCCCAGTTAAGTTTGTGAGGTGGGGACTCTTTTGTCCAATTTTACTCAAGGCACTTTAACAAGGCATCTCTAACTTTTTGTTGGTGTTTGTTTTTGGCTGAGTGCTTGAGCTGAACTGACTCTGTGTCTAAACAAACGAAACATTTTTCGATTGTCCATCAGCGTTTCAGAGTCGTGACACTTCTCCTCTTTTCTCTTTCTGTGAACAAACACCGCAGCGCCAACATTTTCCAGGAGAGCTCATCTGTGTATGAGAGCTTCGGCTTAGCGAATGAAAATATTGTCTGGAAAAGTACTTTGTGTTTACAGGAGCGGAGTAACAACATAAGTCCATGAGCAAACTAAAGCAGCTTCTGCACCGCCGTGTTATTGTGACACTAAGGGTAACATCACTGGGCCTTTTTGTCTTGGAACAAACCCAACATTACATCCATCCTAACATTTTAATAATTTTAACATTGATACACCATACAAGTACATTTAAAACCAAATATTTTGTGTATGACTCCTTCCAGGCAGAAAACGGACACAAGGCATTCTTCCATGGTTACTGGCATTTATTGACCATGCCGTGAGAACTGTACAACACAAAATATATATTTACAGAAAGAAATATACAACTATTACACAGCAAACATTTAAAATAAAGTGACTTAACTTACAAAAACAGAGACATTACGTTACCTTTAAACAGGTGACTAATAAACTCAACAAATTCAATAAAATAAACATTCTATTGCTATACAAAACAAAATACAAAAGAAAAAACGTATACCTCATTGGCCGCTTCAACCTGAAAGGGTTAACGTTTCCTTTTCACACGAGCCTCGGTACACGTCTCACCAAGCTTCTTTGCCAATTAAACAAAAAACAAGCATGCTGCCCTCTATCGAGTGCAGCGTGTCACCAAAAATATGTCCCCAAAGGAAACAACAACCCAAACACTGGTTCCACTCTGGCAACATTCATACAATCTTCAATAAACACAAAATACTTTCCATTGCTTTAACTTATCTACCAACTTAACCATAAAATTAACCCGAAATGCACAACTGCCGCTGATGGCAGCCACATTGTGCTTAACTGTTTATTAAGGGAAAAAAGTGCTGTGAAACACTGTGGAACACTGGACCAGCTCTATACTCTTAGCAGGGTCCTTGAGGGTGCATGGGAGTTCGCCCAACCAGTCTACATGTGTTTTGTGGACTTGGAGAAGGCGTTCGACCGTGTCCCTCGGGGAATCTTGTGGGGGGTGCTCCGGGAGTAT
>NC_051438.1:15210223-15211068 GCF_001649575.2 Kryptolebias marmoratus | reverse complement strand
GCTGGCCTGGGAACGCCTTGGGATTCCCCCGGAGGAGCTGGCCCAAGTGGCTGGGGAGAGGGAAGTCTGGGTCTTCCTGCTTAGGCTGCTACCCCCGCGACCCGACCCCGGATAAGCGGAAGAGAATGGATGGATGGATGGAAGTGCTGTGAAATGCAGATAAATGTTAAAGTAACCAAGCTGCTCGTTTGGTCACTTTCTGCATCATGTCAGGTTTTTTTTTTTTGTTTTGTTTTGGGGGTTTTTCTCCTTCCCACACAAACTGATTACAGAAACTAACACTCTGTAACAGAACATTTAGCCACATAAATATTTCCATCATCCCAGAACCAGAACCTCATACAGATGTGCGCAAACTGTGCCTGAGTTATGATCAAAACAATGTGGTGTTTCATTTAGTTCCTATGCTAAATTTTAAAATCCCTCTTTAAAGCCCCAAAAAGACCTTTACTTTGTTTTGACTGAAATCATAATTCTGTTGCTCAATAGTTCAGTGGGTTTTCTTTCTCGCTGCCACGAAAGGCAGGAGATAATGTAATTGTGTGTGCGTGAGAGTGTGTGTTAGTTTGTTGGTTTTATGAACCAGTGTATGGATTGTATTGACAATCTTAGAAAGTAACTAGAAAGTTCCTGGAGAAACTTTGACGGGGCCTGCCACGGTGTGCGTCCGTGCTGAACCAAGATGGCTCCAAGAGCTGATCAGTTTCAGACAGGAATCATTAAGGGCTGGTCCTAAAGATGTGAGGTGTCCGCCTCTGAAGTTTGATCTGTCTACTGTAAACAGTTGCAGAGTTGGAGCTCAAGGACTGTTCTGACCTTGACCTTTGACCTTGTGACCTTGAACT
>NC_051438.1:15163390-15207460 GCF_001649575.2 Kryptolebias marmoratus | reverse complement strand
ATTACGTCGCCATAGTAACACGACACGCGAATACAAATAGTAGCCCTCATGCCGAGACCGAGCCGGTCGTTCTGATATAAAATTTGTGGGGGTTCTTTGCCCAGTTCGGGCTGCATTAAGGGTAACGGAAGAAGACCATATAATAATAATAATAAAGAGACCTTATTCGGTGTAGAGTAATAGAGGCCTGCATGCATTGTACTGCTCTCTATGCACTGCTGGCAGGCCCCAATTATTAGATATACATCTACAGCGGATTTACTTTTGAGTCACCTTGATTCAAGATGACTGCCACAGATAATTGACTTTAGCAAACATAGAAATTTTCTATAACTTAGTCAGTTCTACAGACATTGCGCTAACAGTTGTTGTGGTAGTAGCAGAGTCACCCTAACATATACTCCGAACACAACAGATTTTGTGAGATCTTCGTTTTAAACTTTCCCATTACATGTTGGAGTTAACACTGTCCGTCTGTTAGAACACTGGATATTTCATGAATCACTCAACAAATTTTAATGAAAATCCCAGAAAGTAATCATTTGATGTACATCTCTAACTGATTACCTTTGGAGTCAACATAACTCAAGATGGCCGCCACCAATAATGAACCTTGGAAAATAAATAAATGACTAAAACTCAGTCAGTTATTCAGATATTGAGCTACATTTTGGTGGATTTGTGTCTGAGCATAATCCCCAATACATACTCTGAGAGCTAACAGAGCTGCTGTGATCGTACAACATTGTGTGGAATTAAACATGTTATTTTAAAGATTTGACCAAAATGGTTATACCATTTTATTTATTTACTTATATTTTCTCAACATGCAACAGTCTCAGTTTAATAGTCTAGCATGAAAGGCAGCAGGCGATATGCATTCCTTCAAGGAATGCTGGGCCTTTAATTTTAGTTCCAGATTGTCATAAATATCGTTGCAATAATACAAAACACGTCAGTTTACTCTATCACAAAGCATCTAACTGCAGAATGTTTTAGTTTTGTTGTTGCATTGTGTTGCTTAAATAAGCAAAACCTTTCCTGAAAGCACATTTTATAGATTACAGCATAGCTTCAAGGCCCGTATTCAGTGTTCAGCATTATTCCTGTCCTCACAGAGGTGCAGTCACTCTTTACCCCATTCAGTCACAGATTGTTAATTTGAACCTTCGAGCTGACACGTTCGATGTTCTCTCCCCTCTTTAACGCAGAGTGATGATTTCTAATTCGGATTTGTGACTTCCCAGGAGAAATTTCCTTCAACCCTTCCATCTATTTTATCATGTTTTCCCCTCTTTTATCTTAAACAGGCGAGCATCCAGAGAAGGTGGCAGCATTTTTAAATATACTTTAAATCTTTTGTTGTTGCTGTGTCTGTCATAAAGTTTTAATTCATGTTTGTCAGTGCAGAGTTAAACGGCTCTCAGAAGTGTTCCCGAGCTCCTGCAGCGATTTCCATTTTGTTGCATTTCTCAACTTGTTTTTGTCCCAGTTCAAACACAGGCATTCCACATTTTGCTTTCACCCTAATTTTTGTTATTTGCAACACTGTGTGCAAATTATTGCTTTTTATTTTTAATGCATTGTGCGCTGTAAGAAAGAAAGAGTTGCAATGTTCATCCAGATTTAATTGGATTTATTCCTTCAAGGAACGCTAGGCCTTTATTTGTTCCTGTTTTCTTTGCCCAAGAAGAATTTGGCTTAAAAAACAATGCAGTAAAGAAATACGATTTCCATTATAAAAAGGCGGCTCCTCGTGAGAGTAATAAGCCAATATTTCTGTCATGTACAGAAAGTTAGAAGCAGAAGCGATGATGTGCAAAGTGCAGCTGCAGTCTCTCACTGTAAATCAGTATCTCTGTAAATCCTCAGAGTAAATACACTCTTGTGTTTGGGGTAATGTAATTGTTTTATATAAAATCGAATGGTTGTGTTAACAAAAGGTCATTTTTCCATAATAATCATATATGTATACCTCGCCGTTATAACATTAAAGCTCCTCTTCTTTTGTGTTTAGTCTGTGGCACAAAACTATAATTTATGTGACATATCTACATCAGATGCCAAGTTAAACTTTGTCTGTGTTGATCTTGGATAACAACAAAATTCAATGAAAGTAAAAGTTGACCCCTCTTGGAAATGTCCATCAGCCCTCTGAATTTACTTATTGCATTCTCAGTTATTGTGTATTTACAGTAGTTTGGTTTGAAACATAAGACATTTGCTCTTAAACATTTTCTTAGCTTTGGGCTTTCAAGCTATAATTTCTTTCTAAATAAAACCCCAGTAATGACGATCATGGAAAACCTCTTTTTTTTTTTCCATATGTGAACGTACAATACATTCTGTACAATGTTTTCCTGGGGCCCCACTCATCCCTGTTGTATTTCACAGACAGGAAGACTGAGTCACTGACTCCTGAGCTGAAACCAAAAAGCCTGTTGTTTTTTAGAAATCAGAGTACAAATCAGGGCACTTTACTCACAGTAAGAGCAAAACAAACCCACATTTTGATTCAGAATAAATGTAAAAGTGGAGCCACCCAGCAGTTTTGAGGGTATCGAGAGCAGTTGTTTGACCTGCGTCTTCATTCAAGAGAGCACAGAATGTCCATGAATCCAGGAGGCTAATTAGTAAAACTGAACATAAAGTGCTGCATTTTGGTCCACTTCCAGAAGCCTCTGCTCAGTATCTTAGCTGTTCCTGGGACTGCGCTCTTTTGAACAAAGATCTCTGAGGTTGTTCCAGGGATCACTCTCCCACGGGGGTCACAGCTCTGAGGGCTCATTATATCACTTACATCACATTACTTTCTACATCTTTTCTGCTTCGTCTTTCATCCCTTGATATTTGTCGAGCTTTTCGTGTTCTTTTTTCCTTGATGTTGCGGCCTACATCTATCAATCCTGCTGCAGCTCGTCCTCCAAAAAAGTGTCCGGTGGGTTAACCATCACCTGTTTGTCAGTCTGGATCTGACCTGTGGGACCTTCAGCCCATTCTCAGCACAGATGTTCCTGCAGTTCTCCTAACAATAGGTTACGGTGTTCTGTTCACTTTGTAGCAGCCTACATCTTTCACACCGCCTTTATAAACTGGATGGTTTCTGCACCTCGAGGGATTCTGTCTGCTGTGGTGGACCCCGACCTCTGTTGCTCTTATGCTCAACGCCTGTTCTCAGCAGCAAATCTTGATTAAATCATGGTAAGAATGTGTGGCTGATTATATTATAAAATAGAGCAAACTTTGCAAAATACAGACCTGATTACAAATAGCAACTTGGATCTGCAACTAATCCAGATAATAACACGTCGCTCAGTGTAGCCGTTTCACTCACATGGATTTACAGAGGTCTTGTAATTGTGTGATCTGAATTTAAGCCCTACATTAGGACTCATTAACAACATTATCTCCCACCTTTCACCTTTCAGTGGCAGTGGATATGAGGAATGTTCTTTCAAGAAGGCCTTTTTTTATTTTGTGTTTAGTTCTTATTACTAACCCCTGTTAAACACAGATGCATGATTGGCAATAATGTTGGCATTTCCCAAACTTTCACTTTTAGGCCATATGTAGCCTGATTTTTATGGAAGTATTTATGTCTTCTTGACTCTGTGATGGTTACACGCCTCCTGCATGCATGAATGTCAATAAAACAACAGCGTGCAAGGACTTAAATTCCAATGATTTTTTTGTTTTGTTTTGTTTATCTTTTTGAATTAAAAGAAACTACATGTGTTGAGGTGTTTTTTGAGTCAACAAACCATAAGTTTGCACACTTTTTGTAAAAAGGTGCAGTTTTCTCCATTCATCAGGCAACTGTGATTATGGTCATATGTATGTTATTTGATCGCAGCCTTTTCCAACTCTGTAAAATGTTATAAAATAAAGTTCAACCTAAATAAAACAGCTACAGTCTTGTTTCAAACCATGAAAGTACAATGCAGCGTGACTTGAAAGACAAAGTAATAATTTACATTTTCTAACAGTCTTTTTCCTAAGCTATCATGCAGTGTTTGTATAATGAAAAATGCTCCTGTGAACACAGCAGAGCAAGTCATTTTGTTGCACCTCAACATAAACACAACTGAAGAGGCAATTTAACTGCTGCTATAGGGAATTAATTTTTAAAGGACATGGCTGGCTGTTTTATCCCAAAGCTTTTAAACTCACGACAGCGTCTTCGCTGAGGGATGGAGGTCAGTAAAGTGAGAGTCCTGTGTATGAAACCGCTCAGCTTCCATGTCAACAGAAAAACTCCAAACATTTCTTCTGACTTTGACATGGCCTGACTGAAGAAAACCTCGCTTAGTTTACCATTTGGAACTACTTTCTGAAACTACACAATTATCATGTTTATGTTCTTGCAAGAAAACCTCCATTCTTTATCGACTCAAAGGCATCAGCCATGCCAGCTTGGTCTGTTTACAGAAAAGGCAGCTATGGATTGTGGCAGCTGAACAAGACGGTCGAGACAAATTCACTGAGACAGCTGTGGAAAAAATTCTTCTCGCTGGTTGCCAAAATCTTGAGGCACATTCTTTTTCAGTATATTTAGGGAGATAAACTCCAAATATAAATCCCTCTTGGGAAGGCAGCACATGTTACATGTGCACGTAGAGTCATCTTCCTCACTTGGACACAACATGACAACCTCAACACGAGATCGCTCCGCTGCAGGATGAGCAGACGTCTGCTTGATCTGGAACTGGAGTGGTGTGTGTTACAAGCTGCAAAATCAAACACACACACACACACAGTATAAGGGTTGAAATGGAAAATATTTGTAGATAATAGAAGAACAAAATGAAAATGAAGAACACAGAGTAACAAATTTGGAAGATTAAAATTATGACATTTATGTAGAATTTGAGTTTTAACTAGAACCAGTGATGAGGGGTGTCATACTGATGTTGCATCATGTTTCTTCTGATATTTGGTTTATTTTGTGCACAAAAATAATTTTTATATTTGGTGTTTTATAGAGAACAGATGGACTTCTCTAAACAAGTGTCACACAACTTTCAAAGTCATGTACAGTACATTTCTTACTGAATCTCATCTATATTATATGCAACGAAAGGCCTGGAATTCCTTAAAGGAATGCATATCACCCACTTCCTTTTATGCCAGTGGTTCAGATAGCATCTTGTGTTTAGAAATGATGAAGTTATAGCTGTCTTGGTCAAAATTGAAAAATTAACATTATGTGCAAATGCAAGATGTAACACTCTGTGAATAACTCTCAGTGTCAGAGTTGGGTGAAGAGCTGGACCCAGAAATGCAAATTAGTACAAGGAACTTAAGAGAAAACTAAAAATCTTATAATATCAAAAACAAAAGGCTGACAAGGCAGCAAATTATAAAAAAGCAGAAGTACAAACACGAGGAGGATCATGAGACAGCCCAGACAGCTCATGAAAACATCAATGATTTGCTGAAGTGGAAATGGAGACAGAGCGGCTATAAGGACTGAGGCTGATTGGAAACAGGTGACTAATCACTAACCGGGAACAGGTGTGGATGGGCGTGGCAGGCTGGTAATGGAAAAGTACTGAGGGGAGGAAGTGGCTGATGGAACTGATGATCTCAGGACACAAGGAGCAATATGATACAGAAACACAAAAATAAGAAACTGTCATAACAAACAAAAACAATCCAAAACATGAACTGTGACACTTAGCTTCTACTACACCAAACTTTAGCACAATATATGGAAAACTATTTGAGTTGTAGCCGTTTTTTGTGTTTTTTAAAGGTCAGCTGGTTGTGGCAGTCATCTTGAATTGGGTTGACTTCAAAAGTTATCCAGTTGTTGGTGTTAAGCAAAGATCACATTCTTCAAGTTGTATTAAAACTCATCCAGTGGTTCTTGAGATATTTTGCTAACAGCCAAACAAGCAAACATGCAGGTACATAAACAGGCAAAAACATTATCTTTCTGCATTCACCACATTCAGTATTTAAACTGTTTGGAGAAATATTTTTCTTCTTAAAGTTATTTTAAACAATATTTGTGTTTCTGTATCCTCATAAAAAAGAAGAGGGAAGTAAAAGTGGAACAGCGTCTGTGTTACTCTTGTCCATTTAAACCTCACTATTAATTAATTATTTTAATTAACTCTGATTGATACCTCTCTGATTCCTTTCAAAATAATGTTTCAGTACTCTGAGCATCACATCTGGACTTTCACACATTTTTTTTTAAGACATAAAAAAGTAATAAGGACAAATGTATAGTCTGAGTAAAGTTGAGCAACAAGACCTCAGATTCCCGCTTGGCAAAATGACTCTAAAGTTAATATATAAATGAGGTCATTACTCAGAAAGATGATTTATATCATTTTTTAAAATTAAGTATGTAGTTTAGTTAAGCTACGCTCTGTTTGCTTTGAGTACTAATAATGAACAGATTGAAACAGATATGTAAAACAGAATGCACTGACGGTACAGAGATGTCTCTAAGGCTGCAGTCGTGAGGATGAGGTAAGTTTGGTTCAGTTTAAATATACAAAACTCATTTCTTAGAGAAAAGCAGAGACTGTCAGTTCGTGTCAAACCCACCAAATTATACTCCAGAGAAATATTTCTCACCAAACAAGGCAAAAACATTCAATTCTGCCAGCAACAAAACTATATAAACATTTACAACAGCTTGATAAAATTTTGACATAAAATGCAACACTGATGTAAAATAAAAACAGCAACAAACACCAAGTCAAAGTGTGAATTCAGACAGTAATAGTTTCAAACATAAAGCTGCCAGTCAAACGTCTCTGTATGGGAGATTAGAGTTTGATGTGAATTCCACTTCAGCTTTATAGGAGGTTTTGTTGTCTCTTCTGGGTAATAAACTATGAGAAAATATTTTAGTATTAATATAAAAAGCCTAAAGACATCATTTGTTTGTTCCTTGAAATTACACTGAGCTGCTGATGCCATTCTGATTCACCATAATAACGTGAGTCAAAGCAATTATCATTATGTTTTCTGTGTGCCGTGACGTTTCTCTGAGAGGCTCTGCCTTGAATCACAAATGTTTTCAGCCTCTCTTTTGTTTCATAACAGAAGGTTGTAATGTTGTACTCAGAAAGTGAGAGGAGTGTGTGATGAATGGCCCTCTGCATGTTTCCTTCCTGTCTGCTGCAGTGTCGGTTCTGATGGGTCGACGCTGCAGCCTCTGCAGCTTGTTTGCACAGGCTGCATGTTACTGTGGATTTAAGATCCTAATAATCCCTCCTTGTGTCTGCTCTGGGCTTTCAGTGCCCTCGCGGTGTTGCACTGAATGAGGAGAGAACAGGGATGAAAGCAGATTCCTGACTCTGCTTTGTCTTGATTTCACACAATAAGTGTTGATGTTTAAATTGTAAATCCCACTACAAGACAGAAATGATCAACTCTGATTGCCTGATTTTTTTGTTTTGTTTTGTTTGTTGGTTTCTTTTCTTGTTCTTGGGTAAAGCTGACCTTGTTATTATCACCCACTTCCAAAAGGCAAAAAGCAGGTGATAATGTTTTTGGACATGTCTGTTTGTGTGCAGGCATTTGTCCAGGTGTTCGCTAAATATCTCATAAATTACATGTTGGCTTTTAATGAAACTCTCAGAAAGTAATAATTAGATACACACCTACATCTGATTAACTTTAAGAGTCAACCTAATTCAAGACGGCCAGGTAACAACAAAATGGCTATTACTTTGTCAAATTTAGAAATACTGAGCTAATATTTAGTGTAATAGTAGCTGAGAGTCATCTCCAACACATACTTTGAACAATATATCTTTGTTTAAACTTTGGCATTACCTGTTGGAGTCAGCTAATTGGTCAAAGCCAGCACAAAAATGGCTAACACTGTCAAAATTGAGAGACTTTGAGCGAAAATTTGAACTGGTAATAGCTGAGAGTCAATCACAACACTTCAAGTACCGACAAACAGCGCTTCACATTATTTTCAAAGTTTGACCAAAATAGTTATAACTCTGTTTCTTTTTTTCTCAACATAAAACCCCGGCACAGAAGATGGCAGGCGTTATGCATTTCTTCAAGTAATCCTCTTTCTTTCGTTTAAAGGGACATTGTTATTAGTTAAAGTTAATTGTATAGAAGGTTTAATTACAAACAAACAGTTGTTTCAGTGACTATCTGTAAATCTAAGATGCTTCTCAAAACATTTTTGGTGCAGCTAAGAAAAATATTCCTGTTTTTTTGCAAAAATCTATCAAATTTAGGCAAATAAAACAACTAAACATGACTGCAAGCATTTATACAAGAAGTCAGAGTCTCTTTCCGAAGCAGCTAAGTGAATGAGACTACCTGTTTTTCATCTAATACCAAATGAGGACTAACTGTTATGGTCCTAATGTTCAATTGTATTCATCACAGCTGAGGCACAGACGTGCTGACACATCTTCCTCGGTGTGTTACTAACTCAGACAGCACTGGTGGAGCAGAGCAGTGGTCCTCCTGGCAGACTCGATCAGTTTTTACATGTAATCCTGTCGCTGAAGCCGCTGGTTGAGACTCATGGGGAAGACAGGGAGACACAGGAAACCACAAATGTGAACAGAAGCTGTTTATATGGCCTTGTGGATGCACATGCTTGGATTAGCCTCTGGGCAAGTGGTCAGATGGCCCTGGGTCATGGACAACGGTTGTAAACAAATTTTAAAATGAAGCTCATACTCCCTGCAGATAAAATCACACTACAGCTTCATGGTTGGTTTGTACCTGCTGCTGTAATTCTGAGTGACTTTGTAGTTAAAGTAAACACATCTGAGGATGCAGTTGGAGACTTATCTCCTCCCGCATCAAGATCAGTGTACAGCCCCTACTTTAAAGTTTCATGAATAGACCAATCCTTAATTTAAAAAATACCTTCCACAGTTTTTCCTTCTTTATAGTGACGTTGTTCTGAGATTTTTTTCTGGTTTAAGCAGGAAGCAATTCTGAGAAACTTGAACCCCAGTTGTTCCATCGTCTTCTATTTGTGAAAAAAATCAGTTTCATGTCTTCAACACAGATGCTTAACAAACATAAGAATTTCCGTACTTTGGGGCCAGATGCTCTTTCAGGATTGCTTTCTCCTCAGGGAAGCAGAGTTTGCGTCCCTCTTGGGATTGTGTTTTTTTTTTTCATCAGCAATCAAGAATATTTAAAGTACGCAATAAGATATGTACATTTGCAAGAGAGAGAGAGAAAGAGAGCACCAAAAGAATAAATCCCAGATCCTACATGATGATAGATTGTCATGAAACTGTTGAAAGTCTAAAGTGATAAGAGCCTCTTCTGAAGCATCAAGGCCAAAAGGCTTTGCAGATTAGCATCAAGCTGCCCGACATTTATCACATTTCACCGAGACAAGCTGAGGAGGGAAAACCTAAACAACAAGCTGCAGCAGCTGCTGTGGGCCTGCAGAGTTCAGCCACAAGGACACGAAAAGTACAACTATGAACCCACTTTGAGCAAAAAGGGCAGATTAACTGTGACTATGAACAAACTTTTTCAAAAAACAAACAGTAACTTGAACAAGTTTTTTATTAGTCTACACCTTAAAATGATCTAAACTTATGATGTTCAGCCATGTGGCATCTTCTGAATCCTCAGTGAGAGTAATGCAGCGTGTTTATGGTCTCACTGAAATCAGTGAAATGAGCATGACCTGTCTAACACTAATATGTGGGGATGGAACGGTTTATGAAAAAAAACAAGTCTGAGCAGTACCATTCACTTGTCTCTGGTGGGGACATGTGTGTACCGTTCAGTTCAGCACATATGCCAAAAAGCTTTGTTCCAGTAAGCAAGGTCCTATGAGGAAAAAGAGCAGAACAATATCCAAACAGTGTCTAGGATTTGGGAGAACTACTTTTGAGTAAGTTTTGTCAGTAAATGATTGAATAGAACCACAAGAGAATGTGACAACCTGAACGATTCACTCACATCAGAGGAAACCTGCTCCTGCCCCACTTCAGCAAACTCTCAAACAAGGCGTGACTTTATTCAAGACTCTGCAGCGTTACAAGTGGAATAAGACCTTTGCTGTGTAAAAAACAATAAAGCTTTGTTCGTTTAGGTGAAGCGTTGCCGTATCAACCTCACTCTGCAGCATAAAGAAGGCTGAAGAAATTCTGATGGGGGAAAAAAACCAATTTGTCAAGAAAACTATAATTATGATACCATCATCATCTCCATCCAGTGAGTCAAGTAGGACACAAATATGATACTATTGTTTAAGATTTATTGGAATAATTAGGAAATATAATATGAATTTTAATTTCAAACGAGAAGCATATTTTTTGAAAGTTTTCTGTAAAACAAATACTGCAAAGTTACCATTTAGATAAATATAGCCTAAATATTTTAGTCATTTCAGACTTTTTGTGCTGAACATTTACAAATGGTCCTAAAATGAGAGTGACACTGTATTTTAAAGTTGTTCTGTTAAGACTTGAGAGTGAATAACGTTATGCTCTGAGCATTAAAATTTAATGCAGTTCTAAATCCACTTTCTAGTTCACAGAAAGTAAATGGAGAAGGATTCAAGACGGGTTCCAGACACCCATGACAATTCTGTGACTACTTATAGAGAAAATATGTCTCACTACTTTTTTGGAACTTCTTCGCATTTCCTGCAACACAAGAGCGAGGCCCCGAAACTCACACGAGAAACCATTGGAGACAGTTTGGGAATTCCCTCGCGATTGTCATTTGCAATTTGTCACCAACACTTAGAGCCCAGTGAGATTCAGACTTAGTGTCAAATTGTCTTATTGTTTTAGTTTTTACAAGACTACGTGGCATGTCCTTGACAATAACTGATATTTTAAAAAGTATAATTGGTGGTTTATTTACTATTAGTGTATGTTATTGCTGCAGTGTTTAAAAAACAGGAAAAACTGTGGAATTTGCAAACTATTGCACCTCTAATTCTACAGTATGTGTTGAAATAACATACAGGCAACAAGTCAAAGACAGCTGGCCGTTTGTTCTTTGTTTGTCTGTTTTTAAGTTATGGTGGACACAGAAACTCCTTTGCTGTAAAACCCAGTTATTATGCTTGATTACGTTCCATCTTAGTTACTTGGCTACCTTCATAAAGAAACTGCTCAAACATGAGATGACCTTCTGAAAAATAATTTCCGGTATTTAAGTAAAAAAAATAATAATTTCCTGAATTCCAGTCCACTGAAACGCCTTTTTGAGAGACGAACGTCAGAGCCTTAGTTTATTTATTCAGTCTAATAGATGAAATGCCCATGAGCAAGAATTATAGTTGATTTTTGTGCCCCATAGTCTTTGAAATAAGTAACTGAGCTCTTTTCCAAAAGCTACAGATCTGCTAAATATTATAATAGTTACTCAGTAGTTTTTCAGACCAACAAATCAAGAAAAATTAAATCTTGTTCCAGACCTGTTTTGTGTTTCAGCTGCATATTTATTCAAAAGTGTTCAACTCGGATTTCTTTAAGCAAAGCAAAATCTAAATATATGATCCAATCAAACCCCGGGTGCTTCCACAGACTTCCCAATAGCACACTGACCTACCATTAAAGCTCAGAAGCTCACTCATTTTCTGTGCTCAGTTAATCCTGTCCGGAGTTATTAATGGAGCTTATCTCACCGTTCAGCGAGCGTAAGGAAGGGTCACCAGCCCCTTACAGAGCCAACACAGACTCACAAGACAAACGAACTGGCGCTCACACCTAAGGTCAATTTAGAATCACAAATTAAGCAAACATGAAATGTTTTTGGGAAAATATGTACATTCGGTTCATTTGTCCTATAGCCTTTGAAATAAGTAGTTAAACATTCTGACAGTCGATCATTAGATTTTCAGACCAACAAATCAGAAAAACCTTAACCTTGTTCCTGGTCAAACCTAACCCACATATGCACAGGGAAAACATGCAAACCCTCCACAGGAAGTTGGGGTTTGAAACTGTGGCTTTCTTGCTGTGAGGCGACAGTAATAACCACCCCACCACCACACAGCATAAAACTACTAGCTATTTAAGAAAACAAAAGTCAAAACAACACATCCTATAGATTATCTTTGATTTAGGCACCAAAATGCTTGATTTAGGAGTTTTAAGGAGACACAAGGTTTGAAATGGCATAATATTAAAACGCTTTAATTTAAATCAAACAATCGTTAGTTGCCTCATAAAGATTTTATAACCACCATCCAGGTCATGGCTCATCATCAGAATCACAAAACAGGCAGTGGCGCGTTCAGATACTGAAACAAAAAGTCTCAAGAACAAAAAGTGATTATTTTTTCATAATGTCCCCTTTGGTGCGAAAGTATTGCCCTTATATGGGGCTTTAGTAGGAAAATGTGCTCCTGGATAAACGTTAGTATAGCCTTGAAAACTCAGACAAAATATTCCAGTGATTCCAGTGTGAATTTGCTGTAAAGTGTTTGTCCTTTTACACGGGCCGATTCAAAGAGGAGAAGGAACAGCTGTTCCCAGTAAAATTCAATTTAACTGTCAGAGTCTTGACAGCATAACGGTGCGTAATACCTGCCCCTGATAGTGGAGCACATTTCTAACATGACCTGTCAAAGTGTGTTTCATGGATAAGGGCAGTACGGTGTCTTTTAGGCCATGACCCAGTTTAGGAATGAGAGTGTAAGCCGCTATGGATGCTACATATGTCAAGCTGTAATTCAGAATGGCAGGTTTCAAGAACAGAAAATAAAAATGAAGGGCAAAGCGGTTCACTAAAAGCCTGAAAGGGACAGGAACGGATAAAAAGAAAAAGGAAAAAAGGTGTATGAGTCGAAGAAGCCGACAGACTCAGTGGAAAAAGTTGGGCTGTGAAATGGAGATTATGGAACAACATGGAGACTCAGAAATGCTCAGTTTTACTTTAGTCAGTGTTATTCCCATAATCTTGTTCACATACATGTTAAATGGGTTGTTCAAATGAGCCCAATTAGATCAAATTAATTACCGATTATTAGCGTTCACTCTGCCAACTCGATGTTCCTTGAAATAAGAAGTTTCTCATTTCCTGTCATGATGGGCACTGATCCATTACCTGAGCACAAATTGAACAGCACCATTCGACTCTAATTAGGAAAAGGCTTTGTAAGCACACCTGCCAAATGACAGAAACACTGAGCAATAAAGAGACAAAGATCTGCTTCGTATTAAGAGCAGAAAAAGAGGCGAGAAAGAAAGCAGTCTCAAATTGTTTATTACAAGGTGGACAATCAATACCAATCACTTTTTTCCATGTATTATTAAACCAAAAGCATTTTGTTGTCACTGCAGTGTGAAAAGCCTGTTAATATCTGTGTTTGAATAAGTATCTTTATATTTAATCTGCTCTAGAATGATCCTGCGTCATCCCTCATTTCCTTATATATTCCCTCCAACCAGCCAGACTTTCTTGTAAACCTTTAAAGTGGGTTTGATCATCAGTTCTTTGGGCTTTCTGCAGGTCTTTCAAGAAAAGCCTGGAAAGCTGTTGAACAAAACCATTTTAACAGATTACAAAGAAACTGTGGTGGTTTAAAACTTTTCCACAGTGCTATATAAAAATTTGACCGATAGAAGCAGATTCTGAACATCATAACAACCCTTTAATCTTGATCCGTTAACAGAACAACGTGACCTTTTGTAAAAAGTTGTCTTAAAAAGTAACTGTGGCGTTTTTATCCAGCAAACCCTCATCTTATCTTGGTCTAAAGAGTAAAAGCAGGGAAACACTGAGCAGTCCAAACGTAACATTTGTCCAACAGCATCTAGAGCTCAGTAATTATCACTTGGATCTGGTTTGTTTAACACATGCAGAAATCAGAACGTGAAAACAGTTGCATTTACAGCAGATTATGTTCTGGACTTTTCCGTTTAATAACTTCTGCTCACTGTCTGCTCATGCACATGTTCCACACGCACATGCAGCGAATGTATTCCTACTCAAATAAATAAAACGTTCCTATACAAACATGTCATTGTGCATGTTTAGGAGCTCCCCCAGCCTAACTGCAACCATGTGTTCTCAACATGAAAATAAACCTGTGCTTTTTTGTAAATAATTAGGATTCAACTTCTTGCAAAAGAGCCCAAACTGAGATTTGTTTTTAGTGGGTCACAGCACTAATAATGTTATGAAAGGTAAAACACAACGAGGTGTGCGAGCAGGTGGTGATAATTTTCTTTGACTGAAGTATTTCTCCTTCCTCTTCACTCATGAGATAAGGCTTAATTCACCTCTGTGATGAATGACACTAAACAGAAGTGGTTTTGATATCTTTGTGTGATCCCTGGTGAGAAAAAACACCTGAAAGAAAGTTCCGTGGGAGCCGAACTTTGGAGGCTTCACTTCGGATTTCTCAAACGATGATAATCCATCTCCTCCTTAGCATCTTTAAATGGGTCCAGACCAGACCTATTTTTCGACCACCAGCAAAAAAGCCCCCCGGTTCTCTTTCGCTGCCTGACGATCTCATGGTGCACAACAATTCTCAGGATGAAAATATCCCCCTCCTCGCAGAAGTTTGGCCATCGTCACTGTCAAGAGAGCTATCTGTTCGGCCTTATTTTGGGACTTATTTACAAACTTCCATGTGAAGTTTATTTAGACCCATGTTCTTTTCCCCCTTTTGGCAAGTCCCCCTGAAAGACTCAGATGATCGCAGTCCCTCAAACAAACTTCTGCGATGTTTGAATTCATGCTAAGTGTCCACATGTTTCTTTACATATCATATAAATAAACTAAAATATATAAAATGGATATTTCCCAGCTTGTAAGAGCGGCTCGTGATTGCTTTCAATTGCAGATTAGTCATTGCCAGACTTCACTCAGGATGTGCTTAATGTTGATATATTGGAAAATATCATCAGGGCTGTGATTTATAACTGCAAAAACAGATAATCCTATAAATGTGCCTTATAAATTATAATGCTGTCCAGCTTGAAAAGTTCTTTTGAGGCTTAACGTGATGAAGCCTTTCTGCTGGCACTCACGGAACATCAGAGTAACCTCTTTAGATTCATTCCAGGCATAAAATCCTGTTTCCAGGAGGTTAACCACTGAGGAGCTGCTGATACCTCTCTGACACGTGTGACTCTTACAGAGAGAATCATTAAAAAAAAGCTACAGATTGGAGGGTTGGAAAAATAAAAGAAACCACTATTTCAAACCTGGGTTCTTTACCAACAACCCCCCCCCCCCCCNCATTACACACATACACACAGACACACACATACACAAAAAACTTTAAGTCTGGAAAAACTGTTACATGTTCATCAGTGAAGGTGTTACTGGGGGAAAAAATCCTTCCCTGGTTTTGCAAAAGAAGGAGTGTAAATAAAAAATGAGTTGATGCACATCAGGGCATGAGTCGAATACAAATTATTGCTGACATAACAATGATGTTTAAATGATTTGTCACATGAACAAGGCTGCTTTTTCATTTTTAGAGGAAGAAAAACTGTCAGACAAAGAGAAAAAAACACAACATATCCAATTTGAACCAGTTTGCACATCCAATGATTACTTTCTGAAAGTTTCATTGAAATCTGCCCAGTGGTTGATGAGATATGTTGGTGGTAGACAGACAAATGCACAAACACACACACACACACACACGACTACATTATCGCCTGCCTTTCATGGCAGATTTGGATGGTGTCCAGTTAATGAGTGTAAATTATGTCTACAGGTCCCTGAACTACTCTTTCACAATTGGAACCTAATGATTCCTGGCATTCTTATCTTGGAGTTGGCCATGCCAGCGCACAAGGAAAAAAAATGTATTGATTGAAAAACCTGCAAATTCAGTAAATTCAGGATTTTAGCTGACCTCATTGCTGTAATGAGAGCATCACAATATCTGTAGATATTTTCTTATCCAGATGCCCCTGTGTCACTTTGGAACAGAGTAACTCTGGACTCATCAGAGCTCATTATCTTTATCTGTTGCTCCAGAGTCCAATCTCGATGCTCCTTAAACTACTTCAACCAACAGATAAGTTGTTTTAAGACAACGCAGTTATTTATCCCCGACTACAGAAAAGTTGTGCTGAAACTTAATTAGGTTTTGTTTTCTTCTGTTTTAGTGGGAATTAAAGGTTTTATAACTAATTCAGTACCTCACAGTGAACTCATATGGAGGTAAAATGTAAGTTCATGATGGAAAATGCAATGACCTTCAGTTTAAGCTAAACCACAGCTGTGTTGGGCCTGTGTATTTTTAAATCCAGCAGAGGCAGCAGGGAATTAGAGGAGCATCACATTTTTTCTGATACAACACCAGTTTTAGACGCCGACAGCTTTTCCTTCTCCACAGGAGGCCTGCTGAGACCACAGTGAGTCTGAGACCGAGGTCAGCCCATCAGTAATGTCTTGCTGCTTTCAAAGATTCGCTTCAGTGTCACATGATCAACCTGAGCAAACAGATCATGAAAACGTGCCTCTTCCCATAGAGATTAATAATTATCTACACATTTTCATGTCTGGAGAGGCATTTTGCAGATTTCAGTGACGCTGGGTTTGGGGGTTTAATTATGACATGCATATCCATTTTAATTGAAAGGGGAGGAACTCTTTGATGGGTTTTAGCAGCTCTAAATAAATTGTGATGAGATCAGAAACATGCGTATGATGAGCACAGAACGGCTGAATCTGAAGGACAACATGTTCCTTATCTTCAGAGAAGGAAATCGATTTTATCAGACTGTTGCAGTGGGTCATTTCTTATCCATCTTAACCTCTTAGCCTTGTTTGTTATGCTTGTTTAGCTGTGTGTTACACCCCACCTCAGGCTAAGGGATGTATTTACTAAAGCTTTCATGAGATGTTCTGAGAAACTGGGGCTATTACTGCTTGTTGGCTCGCTATTAATTGATTCAAACTCAATAGCTTTTGTTTAAGGGCTCCAAAGCCGTGTTTATGTGAACCATCTCAGCTCTGTGTTCTTTTGGATCAGTGAACAAGAATGAGATGACTCTGTTTTCTTTGCAAAAGAAAAAAAAGGAAGGAAAATCTCATATTTTTATTGCCAGATCATTCAATTTTGTGTTCACTTTTGAGCATTAGGGAAAACATTCAGAGAATTCCACCAGCGGTAAAATACAGAGAAACTTTTAAGAATAAATAGAACAAATCAAAAAAGCTGTAAAAGCTGTGAAAGTGACAAGAGTTGGGTCTTCAATAGTGCACTCAAAATTTCTTAGCTATGCGCGTTTCTTATATGGAGAAGTAAAATAGAGCATCCACAAGAAAAGGTGCAATCACCTCTGTTTTTATGTTTGGATATTGGACTATCTAAGAACAGCTGGTTGTTTGACCCCAGCGTCGTAGACGAGGAATAATAAAAGAGCGTAGACGAGGACAGACCATTAAAAACCTTAAAGACCAACAATGGTATCCCTCAGTCAGCCCTGTAACAAACAGGAAGTCAGTGACATGAGGTCAACACTGGTGTTATGCTCACGCTTTCTTGTTCTATTAAAGAACAAGCGGCAGAGAATGAAGAAATGACTGATCCATAATGGTGCACTCCTTTTGCACTCAGACAGAATTTCCAAGTTTCAAGTAAAGAAAAAATTCAACTGGAACACCCCCGAAGAAGTCAGAGGTTTTCCCACCAGCCTATAAAATCCAAAATGGTTGCCTCGCACAAGTAAAAAATAATCATTGCTGCAGTGATCAACTTTTAATTACCATTTTTGTCTGAGTAAAGTTGCACACAGTGCTGTTCTACCTCTAATAATGAATTTGCTGCTACTGTGTTTGAATAAATAAACACAGAATAACACAGGTAAACTGTAATCAGCTTTTATTGTTGTTAAGCTGATAACTAGCAAAAACCTACGAATTTTCTGACTTGCAATTGGAACACAGTTAACTTGTGATTACTGTTTTCCCCACGTATGAAAAATTATAGCACAACAAAAAAGGGTGAATAACTTGTGGTTAACTAAAAAAAAAAACAGAACTTGAGACAACTTTCTTACTTCAAGTCAAGAAGGTAAAGTGAAAGCAATGCAGAGAACAGCAACACACACTCTGGACTGCAATAATAACAAGAATGCAGGAGATTTAAGTTTTTCTGTTTCCAACAATTCAGTTCATCCATATATCCCCAGTTCACAACAAATAACATTTCAGAAAGCTATACAAAAAAGCAAATAACTTCATTTTAAATCCACCTAATCTCAATTTTGTCAAATACACTCAAGTTCAGAATAAAATCCAATCGCAGCCCAGTTCAATCCAATTTAGTTCATTTATAATACAGCACAACCAGAGTCAATGAACTACAGGTAAAAAAGTTATCTAAAGGAGCTGGTATATCACATTAAATCTTCACATTGATTCAGTTCCCCATCCTGAGCTCGTCTTGTCGGGGTTAGGTTTGTTCACACAGTCTGAATGCTGAAGCAGAAAGGACCAATGGGAGGCAAGTGTAAAAGGTAAGGGATTTTATTTTGAAGGGGAAGAGAAGTAGAGCCGGGAGTCTCTGTGGAGGGAGAGTGGCTGCAGAGTTATGAGTCAGAGGCAAGTTGTTCAGGTAAATAAATGCAGTAATAAGGGTTTGTTCTAATGTGGGGTTTTAAAAGAAACAGGCTCTGGGAGAGGTGTACTTTGGATTCCAGGCCGACATAATTTGTTTCTTCTGAGTGAGTACGGAAGGAGTGACTAGCAGGTCTGGAGAGGCAGACAGAGTAGGAACACAGAGTGTGGCACGGAGGGAGGGCTGAGAAGGAGCAGCTGAGTGACTTCTCCTTTTGTTTCTGGTTTTGGAGCCTGGATGACAATTGTCACAGCTGGGTTGAAGTAGGAGGGTCCAGGAAGCTGAATTGGCACACGAGAGTTTCTGTAGGGGAAGAACACAAGTAAGAACACGGAAATGTTTTCACCTAAAGAAAATGTAGATAATCACTAGACTTTCTCAAGAGGGCGGCAGGACTGACATCGTGTAACTTTATCAATCCCGCGAGGGAGTAATGAGTCACTCTGCCTTAAATAGAGAAAGTTCTCATCAGCCAAACCAGCTTCAGGTGTGGCAGCCAGCCACAGAATGTCCCAGCATCTAGCTCACCCTGAAAATAGGAGGTTAGTAAGGAGAAACACAAAAGCCAAACATACCTTAGGCATTTGTTAACCAGAATGGCATCACTAGGTACTCATAGTGTCCCAAGGGTGTTTTGAAAACTGTCTTCCATTTGTCCCCCTCACGGATCCTAACCAGGCAAAAAGCATTTTCTAAATCAAGTTTAGTAAAAAATCTTTGCAGACTGTAATTGTTCAAAAATGGAATCTATGAGAGGCAAAGAATATTTAGTTTTTACTGTTATTTGGTTCAGACCCCGATAGTCTATTCAGGGACAGAGTGTCTTGTCTTTTTCCATGAAGAAAAGTCCTGCGACCACAGGAGAAGTAGATGACCTGATAATACCTGCAGTTAGTGAGTTCTCAATCTACTGCCTCATGGTCTCCTTTTCAAGCCTGGACAGGTTGTAAAGTTGACTGGAAGGGCGATGTGGAGGTAAGGAGAGGGCTTTCTGTTTAATGAAAACTGCAGTTAAATCTCTATGTACTTTAGGAACACTGGAGAGGTCCGTTTCTTCAGGAGTGAGAGGGAGAGGAAGAATGAGACAGTGCAGCGTAAACATCCATCCATTTTCCTTACTCAATTCTCCTGGTGCCTGTTTCCAGCAGTCACTGTGCGAGAGGCGGGGGACACCCTGGACAGGTCGCAAGTCCATCACAGAGACACATAGAGACAAACAACCATTCACACTCTCACTCACACTCACCTAGGGACAATTTAGAGTTACCAATGAACCAAACATGCATGTTTTTGGTCTGTGTGAGGAAACCGGAGTACCCAGAGTAAACCCATGTGCACACAGGGAGAATATGCAAACTCCACCAAGAAAGGCCCCAGAAAGCAATCCTGCAAGCTTCTTGTTGTGAGGTGACAGCTCTAACCACTGCACTGCTGTGCCACCCGCAGCATAAACAGTTTGACAATATTTACTCCATTCTTCAGGTTTTATTGTTCTTTCCAATTCATGAATGAGTTATATTTTAGTAACCACAGAAATAAAAAAATCACTGGTGTCTGGGGTGATGAGATTAAATAAAGCTCACCTCTTTCGTGGTGGTTCCCAAATACAGTCGGGTGGATGAGCTGAATAACATGAGTTATGGTGATGATTATTTGACTGTTGAGAGCTGAAACAGTTAATAGTTGTGGAGATGCAACAACAGGTATTTGCAATTGCTTTACAAGCTCAGAATCAATTAAATTTTGTTCTCCTCCGGAGTCCACTAAGGCTTTAATAGGAAACAAAACCTGATTAACGTTGAGAACATAGGGTAGAAGTAGCCGAGAACCGAATAATGTAGATCTGGTACGATACGGACACTTGACAATGTAATGCCCTGTCTTACTACAGTATATGCACTCATTGGCCTCGATCCGTCGTTACTGTTCCTGAGGCATTTGTCGTCTTCTCCCGATCTGCATGGGCTCAGGTTCTGTTTCTTTAGGAGGAGGGTGAGGACGAGCAGTTGGTGCAAAATGAGTGACTTATGCGGAAGTTTAGGGCTCACAGGACTTGCGGTTGTTGTGCCAATTTCTCTCTCTCAGCCTGTTAAAAATTCTTATGGACAGATTTACCAGTTCATCAAATGTCTTTGGACCGTTTTGGGTGGCCAGCTGGTCTTTATCTGTTCAGCGAGAGAGAGTTGGAAAATGTACTTTTTAGCACCTTCTTGTTCCAACCCGTCTCAACAGCCAATGTACAGAACTCAACAGAGAATTCAACCACAGAGCGGGAGCCCTGTTTCAAACTTTGACGCTGGCGGGTGGCATATACTTCCTTCAGAGGTCAAAAACTTTATGGAAGGCAGAAAGAAAATCATTAAATGATAATTGTTCAATTGGATGTGAATAGAGGTATGCTTCAGCCCACCGTAGGGCTCTTCCTCTTAAGACACTAGCCAAATACGTAATCCTCGCATAATCAGAGGCAAGTCTCTGAGGGGCATGGGAGAAAAATCAAATTACATTGCAGGATGAATCCACCACAGCAGTTAGACTCACCCTTGAATGGTTCTGGCAGGGACAGGGTAAAATCTCCAGTGGCTGCTGAGCTGGTAGGAGGAGGAGGAGGGGTGACAAAAACCGATGGCTGAGCAAAAGAAAGCAATTTGGTTCACTTTTGGTCCATGGTATGTATGACACTGCCTAACTGTTGTAATTGTAGGCTGGTGGCTTGTTGTTGTTTACTTAGATTAAAGAGTAGCATGCCATCCTTTAGGAGTCACTCAGCCATAAGTAAAGGGAGTTCTCATCAGCCAAAGCACCTCCAGGTAAGGCAGCCAGCCACCAGATGTCCCAGCAATGCTCTCTCGAGGAGATTAGTAAGAAAAACACAAAAGCCAAATATATTCAGAATCTCAGAGCTGCTTCAAGAGTTTACTTTCACGGAAGTCTTTAGCCTCAGCTGGAGAAATGTTAGACTATTTTTGGATATCCTGATAGTAAAGCCTTACCGCAGTCCAATTTACAAGCAACAAACGCATGAAAACAAGAGGTTCCTGGTTTTGCCAGTCTTGCACAGATGAAAGGAGGATGTAAAAGAAATTTCCTTGATGTGTGTGTTAAAGGACATATCCTGGTTGAGATCATTCCCACGTTCTTCACATTAGGACTGTAGGTCAAGTTAACTCCACCCAGAGGAAATGAATTACTACACAGTTAACATCTAAAAACAACTACATGAATCTAACTTTAGAAGCAGAAAATTAAACACTGTGTGAGTTTTTGTTTTTCTTTAATTTATGCTTGTAGTCTGATTAGTTGATTGGCTTTAGATTGAATAAAAGAATAGCGTCAGCATAGCAATAGAAATGTGCTTTGTTCTATATGATCCTTTTACCTAATAGTGATTTAAGGATTTTCAAGTGAGGACACCTCGATGATGATGACGGAAAACTGAGGAGAAAAGCAGATTTAAAATGTCTGAGATGATGAGACCAGAAATGTGTAGATTATGAGTTAACTGTTTATTAAATGACTCAGAAAAGCTGGTAATTTACCATAATTGTGGTTTTAATCCGTCAGAAATGTTCAACACTGCAAGAAGCTTCAAACCCAAAGATCGTAAACTTTCTGTTTTTAGTATCAGGATTCAGTTTCTTTTAGTCAAAAATGGACCTTTAAAGGAAAATATACATTTTTTTTTTCAGTATGTACTGTACTTTGCATTGAAGGGGTATAGAGCAACAGCAAGAACGAGGATGAACTTTACTCTACTGCAGGTTTCTGTACTCTCAGCTCAGCACTTTTCTTCTTGGTGTAGAGTTATTTTTTTCTGCTCTTTGATGGTCATTAGTCATTCTGGTCAAAACATTCACTACAAGCATGATGTTCTACCAGGCGCAGTACACGGACAAGAATGTTTACATCCATTTGTAACACATCTAACTCCAAGTTCAGTGTGCCTAGATCCATATCTGGAAGCATGGATTGACAACTTGTTCCCACAGTTTACAAAATCCTAAACGCAAAACAATGTTGGGTAACATCTACACTTCCCACAGCAGCTCTTTTATATCACTCACATTCACCCTCTTTTTCTTACTACAGTTTTAGTCAAAAAGCTGTGAGACAAAATTAAGCCAGTTAGTTTTACAAATGTGTACTTTCTTTTATTTTAATGTGAGGTTCATTTTAGTATGGCAGCTTTTGAGCTGTTGCCTGTTACAGTTGTTTTACAATAACAAATTACACAAAAATACAGAAGAAATATGTCTGTTTTAAAGATATCATTATTCATTACTTAAGTCCACAAGAACACAGAGTGCTCGACAAAAAGAAAAGACCATATTTGTTGTAAAAATATTGAACAGTGGATTCCTGGGGCCTCTTTAGTTGAGTTGCTTCTATAATTTTATTTTTTTCTGTTGCTGTTGAAGTTGACCATGCCTGCTGAGGTCCTTTTAACACGCTTCACATTCCCCAAATCACAATAGTTTGTTCGCATATTGCTGCTTGTGGACCCTCTCAGTAAAATCACAAATCACTTGATTTTTTTTTCCTTTTTGTCTTTGACCTAATTGAACTTGAGATGTTTGTAAGAAACTTTCAAGAGCTTTGAAGCTGAAATGTTGGTAATGTCTCAGAAGTGGAAAAGCCAAAGTTATTAAATGTGTTTGTGATTTTTACAGAAACAGCAGCAGATCTCCTCCTTATTGGTTTGCTGACAGCTGAATCTGTGATGAACCTTTTGTTTTCTGCTCTTTGCATTTATAGTGGAAAACAAGTGGACTCATGCAGAGACGTTTCATGAGCTGTCAACTTGTCAACAGATGACCCAGGATGCCTGTTAATGCCAAATGTGAGCAGAAACACAATTACCTTCTTCTGTACTCCTGAACTCCTGACAGCCGTGGGGGAATCTCAAATGTGGACTGAAAACTTTTGTTTTAAAAGTACTAAATGGTGAAAACGCTGCCTAAAATGTGCCATTGGAAATTATTGTTCATGATCAGGTGTATCTGCGATATCTGAGTCTGTGTTCGACCAACCAACAAACCAACTGACTTTTTGATTTTACAGAACCATGACAATGGTTTATTTTGAATATTTTCACTTTATAATCAAGGGAGAAATCTATTGAATTAATTAATCAGAATATGTAGAACCAATAACGTGGTGCTACTGTTTTTTTTGTCTCCGCTCCCACACAAGCATTTGTTTTAAAAGTTGAGTGTAAATTAGATTAGCTTTAACTCTTTATAATAGCGCCTGTTTCTCATGATTTAGTGCCAAGCTTATGTAGTTTACAGAGCCTTGAGAATGTATTCATACACTTTAACTTTTCCACATTCTGTTATGTTACAACGACAAACTTCAAAATATTTTACTATAATTTAGGTAAGAGACCAACACAAAGTAATACATAATTGTGAAGTGGAAAGAAAATTATACGTGTTTTTCAATTTCTTTCTTTAACAAAATAAAAATCTGAAAAGTGCGGCATGCATTTATATTCAGCCTCCTTGAGTCAACACCACCTTTCGCTGCGGTTAAGGCTGAAAGTATTTTGGGGGTGGTTCTATCAGCTTTGCACATCTAAACTAAAATTTTTGCCCATTCTTCTTTACAATATAGCTGCAGCTCAGTCAGATTGGATGGAAAGCATCTGTGAGCAGCAGTATTTAAGTCTTGCCATAGATTCCCAGTTGGATTTAGGTTTGGACTTTGACTGGGCCGTTCTACCACATGAATGTGCTTTAATCTGAACCATCCCATCATAGCTCTGACTGGATGTTTCAGGCCGTCGTCCTGCTGGAAGCTGAAGCTCTGCCTCAGTCTCAAGTCTTTTCCAGTAGTCCAGTATTTAGCCACATCCATCTGCCCACCAACTCTGACCAGCTTCCCTGTTCCTGCAGAAGAAAAGAATCCCCACAGCATGATGCTGCCACCACCATGTTTCACAGTGGATGGTATGTTCAGGATGGTGTTCAGTGTTTTTCACCACACATAACATTTTTGCATTTAGTTCAGAAGTTCAGTTTTGGTCTGATCTGAGCAGAGCAGCTTCTTCCACATGTTTGCTGTGTGTCTTCATGGTTTATATCAAACTGCAAACAGGACTTCTTGTGGATTTCTTTCAACAATAAATTTCTTCTGTCCACTCCTCCATAAAGGCCAGATTTGTAGAGAGCATGACTGATAGTTGTCCTGCTGACAGATCGTCTCCCCTCAGCTGCAGTTTTCAGCAGCTTCTCCGGTGTCACCATGAGCTTCTTGGCTGCTTCTTGGATTAATGTTCTCCTTTAGTTTCTCTCACTTTAGGAGGACGACCGTGTCTTGGTAGGTTGGCAGTTGATGCATTGAGCAGTGATCCCTGAGGTGTTCAAAGCTTGTTTTATAACCTAATCCTGCTTTACACTTCTCAACAACTTTATCCCTGATCTGTCTGGTGTGTTTCTTGGTTTTCATGATGCTGTTTGACCATTAATGTTCTGCAACACACCTCTAAGGCCTTCAGAGAACAGCTAGATTTATACTGAGATTAAATTAATACAGGGATTTTAGTTAGGGCTATCAAAGTAAAGAGGGCTGAATACAAATGCTTGCCACACTTCAGATTTTTTATTTGTTAAACGTTTTGAAAATCAAGGATCATTTTTATTCCACTTTACAAAAATATATTACTTTGTGTTGGTCTGTCACACAAAATCCCAGTAAAATACTTTGAAGTTTGTGGTTGTAACGTGACAAAAGTTCAAGAGGTATGAATACTTTTTCAAGGCACCGTACAATAAAACTCTGATTAACATACAGGAATGTTCTTCTCACACACTAATGGATAATCAAACGACCATTTTTAGAGTTTATTGAACATTATAAGTCCTGACCTGCCTCTTTATTGCCCCTCTTTATGAGCTGAGAGACAGGTTGAAGGTTGATACAGAACAGGCAGCAGAATGTGACTGTGCTACTCACAGCACAGATGTTGACTCCAATCAAATCAGCTAAAGGTTTGCTGTCAGAGGAGGATGAACAAAGACAGCTGAAACACTATAATTTATCTGATCTGTTCTTATTCTTGTGTCATTATTGGTTTGTCAGCTGACTTTGTTCCTCAAAGTTCTTCTGACAAAAACGTACTCCACACACACACACACACACACACACACACGGGCTGAATTTGAACATTCTTTAATCACAAAGTGGCAGTTAGTTTTAAATCACAATGAGACACGTGCACACACAGACACACGATTTCTTTTGAAATCAATTGAAACATTTCTGTATGCGCAGAGTGATTGTTACTTCCAGGTAGAACAACAGGCCTTCAAATAAATTACTAGTGTTTGAATGGAACAATGATGTGCAGCTTTGAGGCTTTTTGTTGAGCAAATTACAACAATATATGTGTTTTGATGATGGGAGGCCCTGCGCTGCCAGCAACAGGCTTCTTGATGGAGGTTAAAAAATGGCATGCTCCTTGACTGAAAACTGCTGTAGATTTCATTTAAATGCCTTAAACCCAGAAATCCCTTGACAGAACGACATGCAATCAGCTTTGGTTAAAAAGCATGCAGAATTCAGTTTTATAAAGTTCCAGCTCTGCAGACTATAGTGGATCAAAAGACCTCTCATCATCCTGTTAAAGGAAAAAGAAAACTTTGAAGACATAACAAGTCTCACCATTCCTCAGAGAGCCTGGGAAGTAATCATCTAATGGTTGGGGGGCTTGCCACACTGCTAAACTGTCCACTCAGCAGCACTCTGTATGTATGATCTGAGCTCCTGCCAACCCCTTTTCTGCTTTAAGCATCATCAGCCAAGAATCCCCTTTCGACAAACACACCTTTTGTAAGAACAGCACAGTCCATCAGCCTTAACCCCCCCCTTGCCCTCCTCCTGTTTCTGGCTTTGTCAAACAAGGTGTGCTAACACTCTGTTACTGCAGCCATAAGCACTTCTGATGAAGTCATCCAGGAAGTCTTCCAAGCTTTAATCAAAATTAAGTGGTTCATTCATACCTGCATTGGTTCTGATTCTGGTTTGAATATAAATAGTGCGTGAAAAAATGCAAGGCTGGCAGGGTTTTTTTTTCCACACAGGAAGGAAACATCTCTTTAATGGCTGTTCTTTTCCAGCAGAGCATAGACCTCATCGATGTCCTGTTCCACGCTGTATATCACCATAAATTAATCGCTGTGAACGTTTGGCCAGATGCGATATGTTATCCTGGGTGATCACTAATGTTAAAGAGGATGCAGAGGAAGATGGGGGCAGATAAAGTAAGTACTTCAGTGAGAGATGGTGTTTGAAGGTTTCCTCGGCCAGATAAACTCAGAGATGCTCTGGGCTCTTTACACACAACAGAAAAGCTTTTTATCTGCAGCCAAAACTGTTTGATCCCCTTGGAAGACTGGTAGGTGAACAGCATTGATGAAGTGTGTTTTCTTGTCCTTTTATTAGTATATGCTGAGGGAAGGCTAATGCTGCTGCTGAGGCTCACTGAAGGGGTGATGTTACAACAAGAATCTTGTCCTTTAAGGGATAGTTTGGATCTTTTCAAGTGAGGTTCTGTGTAAAAGTTGTGAACAAAAGTCACAAAATCCAAGGCTGAAGATGGTCAACATCAGAGGCTGTCCTGAGGAGGTGTAACAGGACCCATAATGGAGGCTCAAAGACAGAGGAACTTTTTTTTTTTTAACTGAGGCTTTTAATGAAAAACAAAAAGCTGGCAGGGCAGCAAAAAAAAACCCTGAGGGCAATCCAACATGGAACCAACAACAGCAGGGTTTGACAATGACGCTGAGGGCTACTGGGAGGGATTTTTAGTGGATGAGAAGCAGGTGCGCTGATGAACAAATGAGGGCCAGGTGTGTAGGTTCTGAGTAACAAGGGGAAAACTGTCTGAAAAGGATGGGAAACAATACTACAACCATGACTGAAAACACTCACAAATCCAAAGAAACCACAAACGAGAGACTAATAGAAGTTACAAAGTCGCTGAACAAAAACCCCCCCAACCATGACAGAGTGACTTGGAAGATCCTCATTTTCGGGTACTGATGCTGAAACTTACATCACACAAACCACAAATGGATGCTGAAACCATGAGCAAACTTTAAGCTTCGCTGTGCTGCTTTTGTTTGTCACTTTCCTCTTATTTCACAACCATGTAATTGGTTTTTGAATAGGATTTTTTTTTTGTCACTGCATAAGAACATGGACATGTGGTGTGAGAAAAAAAAAAAAAACGAGTCTTTAGTGTGTTAGTGTCACATTCAATCAGCGACTTTTTTTTTTGGTCAAATTTTATTATTCAAATCAAAAACACTGGAAAAAAAGCCAAAAAGCCTGAAGTTATACTCTACAGAAGAACTAAAACTTTCTGAAATCCTGCTGGAAGGTACCTCAGTGCAAAGCTTCTTTGTGGATCCAGCAGAACACCACCTTAAGTCGTTCCTCACTGCTCTCTGTTTATGTTCTGAAGCTCAGCATTATCTGTCTTTTGCGAACTGAGCTGCAGCTCAGAGGGAACAAAGGAGAAATACTGCTCTTTATTTTTTATGTATTAGTTACCAATTTACCAAATCGTTGTGATTGTTCAAGCTGCAGAGAAAAGGGCAAACAACCAGGGTGTGAACTATGTTAAGTGCTTTCAAGGGACCTCCTTCACAATCTCTTAAAAATACAGCAGATTGTGCCGAAACGTTGTGAAAGAACAACTAATGCCAGGACTTTCTGAGTACGCTGGAGACATGCAGATGTTTAGGGCTGCTTGCAGCTTAGCCAAGATAAAAACATAATAATGATACAGGAAAATCCGAACCAGTGATGGATATGGCTACGCCCCTAATTCGGAAACTGGATGGGAATAATATCTGGGTGCCGTTTACTCATAAATTCTAGTAATACTTGAATGAGAAAACTGGAATAAAAATATTCAATGCGATTATTGTTTATATAGTGATATTGTGGCTGGTCATGGCTATCTAAATAATAAAATCCTCCATGCCTGCAGGTAGTTGCAAAATAAATTGTTTGCAGAGCAGAATGAACAGAGCTGCATTTATAAAATACTGGCAACCAACTAAAGTCAACAGGCTGGCTTGTTGTGAGAGGATGGAAATCAATTTGATTTGCTTTCGCTTGATTTCAGCCGGCAAGCTTTTAACTTTCTCACTCCAACTTCCAGAACTGCTTTGATTCTTCAGAGTCCTTTCATGTGGACAGGTTGCCCAACATCTTGTTTACAACAAAAGGTTTTTATTCATTTAGGGATTGAATATTGTGTCTCATGTGAGAGATTTAAACTGAAATCATCTTGTGTTGAAAAGGGACGTAATTACAGGCATTGTTGTCAAGCCCTGTAAATGACTGTATGATGTGATAGCACTTAGAGAAGGTGTTGAGGATCACTCTCAGCTACTACCACAGCAAGTTTTAGCTCAGTATCTGTAAAATTTCCTAAGTTATAGCCCTCTTTGAGCTGACCAAGAGCAATTAGCTGTGGCTGCCATCTTGGATTGGGTTGTCTCTAAATGTTAATGGGTTTTAGACGTACAGCCAATCAACACTTTCTGGGAGCTTTACTAAAATCGGCTCAGTTGTTCGTGAGATATTTTGCTAACAGACAAACAGGGTTTTATGCTAAGAGTTTAAGCAAAGATGTTGCACAATGTGTAGTGCTTGGAGTATGTGTTGAGGATGAGTCTCAGCTACTACAACATGAAATTTTAGTTCAGTGTCTGTATATTTTGCGGAGTTATAGCCATTTTTGTGTTTTCTAATGTTGCTTAGCTGTGACGACCATCTTGAATGGGGTTTACTCCAAAAGTTGATCAGATGTCGATGTACTCCAAATGATTCCTTTCTGAGAGTTTCATTAAAAATTGGTTCAGTGATTCATGAGATATTTTGCTAACGGTACAGACAAACGAGCACACACAGACAAGGGCAAAACCATTATCTCCTCTCGTCTTTGGCAGTAACAAATGACTCAAAAAATAAAGCTGTTTTCTTTTTTCCTTTTTTTCCCCCTTCAGCTCAGTTTTCAAGGTTGCGTTGTTTTCCCTTTTCCCTCCTCTGGCTGTCGCTTTAATGTCACATAATGTCCCGCAGAACGGTTTAACTGTTTCCCTTTCTAAGCAGTAATCATTAGAGACAGACGTGGACTTCTTGTCCAAAATATTTCACGTGGTCTCAGATTAGGAAACACCGAGCAGCCGGCCCAGATGTCGGTTTCCACGGAAACAAAAGTATTAGGAGCGTTTGTTCTGGCCTGGTTCTGGCTAATCTGTTGTTGTTCCTGGGAAACCAGCTGGCTGAACCTGTCACATCGGAGAGCTCATAGGTGTGAATCTTCTGTCCTTCTCAACACAGCCAGATGGGAACCTTCTTCGCCGACTTACAGTGCGATACATATGGAAAGCTTTGTGCAGCTACTGGAAAGTACCAGCTGTGGGACTGTAATAAAAAATAACCTGACAGACTCTCAGAAATGATTCGAACTGAGGGGAACTCCACAGTTTTTCGTATTTCTCTTCATGTTCGTCAAATGGAGCTTCTCTTTTCACATAACATTTAGGATGATCGTCATTTATAACTACATAAAACATCAAATAAAGCTCTCAGTTTGCTATAAATACTCAGACAATGTTCAGACACATAACTCCTCAGCTCGACTCAACCCCCCCACACACACACACACACACACCCACCCACCCACCTCAATCGTCTGTCTCCCCACAGTGATGGATCACGGTGACCTTCATCCGTTAAAGACATGACTGCAATGCTGACTGCAGGAGAAAGTGCTAATAAATTTATTTCAGTTTTTAATTCTTCCAATTTGCTCTCCTTTTTTCTCTCTTTTCTCAGTACTTAATCAAACCAACAGTTTGGTTTCAGCCACATGAATGCATTAAATACAAACTTCCATAAAGTATTATCAACTTTACTTTTAGACCTAAAGTACAACTCCAGTTTGGAAAAAGTTGAGACATTGTGTAAAATGCAGTGGTTTGAAATAAAGTCATATTTTATTTATAATGGAACATAGTAAACATATCAAATGTTTTATCTAAAAAAATGTTACAATTTTTTGGAAAACAAAGCAATTTTGACTTGTATGGCAGCAATACAACTCAAAACACTGTGAAGCCTCCCCTCTTCTTTTACCAGCGGTCTGTAAACATCTCTGAACTGAGGAGAGCAGGGATGGAGGTTTTAGAGGAATGTTGTCCCACTCCTGTTTGATGTAGGATTCTAGTTTTGCCTTTATTTTATTTCATGATGCGTCAAATGTTTTTAATCAGTGAGAGGTCTGGACTGCAGGCTGCAGGCTGCAGGCGGACTCTTCTATATGAAGCCATGTTGCTGTAATGTCTGCGGTCTGTGATTTAGCATCAGCTTACTGAAACATGCAAGACCTTCCCTGAAAAAGATAATCTCTGGACTTTTCTTCACTGCTGGTGCCTTTCCAGATGTGTAAGCTGCCCATCCCAGAGGCACTAATGCACCCCTATACCATCAGTGAGGCAGGCTTTTTAACTGTGTGCTGAGAACATGCTCGATGGTCCCTCTCCTCTTTAATACGGAGAATGTGCTGTCTGTGGTTTTGAAAAATGATTTCAAATTTTTATTCATCTGACCACAGAACAGTTTTCCATTTTGCCTCAGTCCATTTTTAATGAGCTTTGGTCCAGAGAAGACGGCAACATTTCTGGATGCTGTTCATGTTTCTTCTTTGCCTGATAGAGCTTTAAGCAGCATTAGTGGATGACACGGTGAACTGTGTTTACAGACAGTGATCTGTGGACGTGTTCCTGAGTCCATGCAGGGATGTCCAGAACAGAACCAGACCTGTTTTTAATGCAGTGGCCCCTGAGGGCCCGAAGGTCACAGGGATCCAATATTGACTTTCAGCCTTTTGTCCTTTGAGCTCAGAGATTTTCTCTTAAAATCTTTTAATATTATGATGATAGGACATTTAAAATCGTTCCAATTTTCCATTAAGGAACATTATTCTGAAATCGTTCCACTATTTTTAGATGTAGTTTTTTCTCCAGACTGGTGAACCTCTGCCCATCTTTACTTCTGACACATTCAGCCTCTATAAAATGCTCTTTTTACACCCAGTCCTCTTACTGACCTGTTGGTCATTAACCTGATTAGTTACAAAGTGCTCCTCCTGCTGTTTCTTATTTGTACCGATTACTTTTACAGCCTTTTGTAGCTCCTGTCCTAACTATCTGAGATGTGTTTAATTTTTCCTAATTTTTCCACTATAAATAACATTAAGGTTTATGAGATTTACAAGCCTTTACATTCTGTTTTTATTTAAGTTTAACACAACACCCCAACCTTTTTAGAAATGGGGTTGCATACTAATTTATTTTCTTTGCTTCTGAATTGTGATGAAATAAAAGAAGTGTTCAATCATTAAGATGAATTGTGTTTGAGTTTTAACACATGTTTGCTGATGTGTGTGTAGTTTATTTCATTTTCATGTTTGTACTTTGTCTTGTAACTATTCAAAACAGTTGTATTTATTCTTTTGTTAAAGACTAAAAAGTAATAAATAAAAACTTCAAAAGCCATGTGGCTCAGTGGAGCTTCCATTGTCACCATTTTGATATTTTTCGTTTTTAAAGCACATTTAAATGTCAACAAGATTTCTGGAAATAAAAAAAAGAATGTGAACTTTGCATATGAAAACATCCTTTCACAAAAGGACATTGTTTATCCGTTTTGTTTGGTTTGTAATTTTGGTTTTGCCTCTTTTAGCTGGTCCCATTTTAAAGGGGTTTTGTTTTAAGTTCTCATTTTCTCCATGTTTTGTCTGAGCCTGCTTTCCTCGGTCGGTTTGGCTTTCTGCTCACTGCGCATGAGGCTTTAATTTACCGATTACAAGTAACCCCTCGGTTACTTCATCACTTCCCTCAGCGGACGGAGAGCTCGGGGTTTTCAGTTGTCAGATATTCATCCTAGATTTTGTGCTTTGTTTGTTCTTCCATGTCAGGTCTTAGTTTGGGGATTTTTTTTATCTTTGTCTGTCATCTTTTTGGATTGTGTTCCCAGACTTCCTGATTTTGCAGCACCTTTTGTTTTTTTTAAAACTTATTTACTTTTACATCATCCCCCGGCATTTGATTTTTTTCAATCCAACAGCAGATGGATTTTCTCATCATGTTGTTTCAGATGTTTGTAAAGGTTATCGTTGCAGAGGCTACTGTGAACAATCAGAAATATATATTTTTTTTTAATTGTGATTTTTTTTTCATGATCTGGGCGAGATCTTGGTTCCTTCATTCTACGCATCACCGTCTATATACAGTGTGGGAGAGACAGCTGAACTACAGAAGCCCACTCATCCAGGTGGGCTGGGATTAATATAGATTATGAGTGGGATTCACTTCCATCTTTGTGCCGAACGAGAGGATAAAAACATCCACAGAAAGTCTGAGAGACGTGATGCCCTGAAAGTTTTATGACTTCATCTTACATAAAGTCAGGGTAGCGATGTAAAGCCGACACTGTGTGTTTGGTCGGCTGTTAGCAAAATATCTCATGAAAAACTGGATATTTTTTAATGAAACTTCCAGGAAATAATTATTCGATGCACATCTATAACTGATCAACTTTTGAAGTCAATCCAATTCAAGATGGTTGCCACAGCTAATCAATCTTAGCAAACACATAAATGGCTGTAAATCAGCTCATTTTACAGATATTGTGCTGACGTTTGGTGTGGTAGTAGCTGAGAGTCATCCACAACACATACTCTAAGTGCTATGTATTACACCGTATCTTTGCTTAAATCTTTAGCATTTACTGTTGGACACAACTCAGTTTATCTGTTAGCAAAATATCTCAGGAACTACTGAACAGATTTTAACAAAACCTTCAGGAAATATTTATTGTATGTGCATCTATAACTGATCCACTTTGGAGTCAATTAAATTCAAAACGGCTGCCCTAGCTAATCAACATGAGGCAACACAACAGAGACAGTAACAATGAATATTACAGATACTGAGATGAAATCTGATGTGGTAGTAGCTGAGAGTCATTCACAACACATGCTCTGAGCGTGACATCACGGGATACAGCATGACATTGCAAATAACATTATTTTTTTAAAGTTCGACCATAATGTCTCAATCTGTCATTCCTCATCTTGGTCTAAAACTCTTCCATGAGAGGTGGTGGGCGATATGCATTCCTTCAAGCAATGCTTGGCCTTTAATGTGTTTCTCTAATTTTAGGACAAAATGGTGAACATATGATGTCGGTGTACAGCTCTGCTGTGATAACATCAGTCTCCAGTCAGATTCTGGGCAAACGCAAAAAGAAGAAAAAAGAACAACAACAACCTGTCACATTTCAGCTTTTCACAGAGGTAAAACTATCCATCCAAGCTAGCAGAGCTCCTTCTATATCGTCTGAAATATCTGGACATTTCGCAGAAATTAAATCAGTAAAACATGTCAGACTTGGACAAAACCTCCTCTTAAAACTTTCTCCTTAAAATATATCCCACAGTTTTTTTTTGTTGTTGTTGTTTCTAGGGTGAAATGTAAAACTCCTGAGCTGATTTGATTTGTTTTAAACTGATCAAATAATGACAAATTAGAGTGAAACACGAGCGATCCCGTCCAGAGGAGGAATTCAAACGGCTCCGTCTTATTTGTTCGTCATGTTGTTTCTCCTTCCAAGAAGAAGTTGATCCTCCTCAACTCCCAGAACAGGAGCTCGCAGGCAGAAAGACGGAGGAGGAGAAGGTAACATTTCCAGCTGAAGATATAAAACCTTTCTCCCACCTGGAGCCTTTTTTGCCACACACTGAAGCTTTTATGCTGTTTGAAAAGCTCCAATCGAGTGCAATGAGCGGCGAACTGCACTTGATCCCGGTTCTGAAATACCTAAGTGATAAAATGCTATAATTCCTGATGATTTATCCACAGAGAAAGATGCTGACAAAATCTGATGAAGCGTTTGAGTGTCTGAATCATGTAAATCCTCTCGGAAGAATCCAGATGCTCATAATTAAAGGATTAGGGATTCTTTGGATTTAAAACTCCGGCCCAAAAGGCGACAGGCGATATGCATTCCTTCAAACAATGCTAGGCCTTTAAAATGTTTACAAGGATTTTTGAGTTCTTAACATGAATTTACATCTTCATCTTTCGTTTTGCTCTTTATTCTGTTTCTCACAATATGGACTTTTGGGTCTGCAGAAGAGTTTTATTTTAAGCTCTGAAGAACTTTTTTACGTTTGATTTTATTTAAACCAATTGTTCCCTTTTAAATGTCTACAAAAGTCCGTATTCAGCTCAGCTCGTGGACAAAGCTGCACTTTGAATATCAACTGAATATCAACAGTGAACCAATAAATTCTTACATAAACGAATCTTAAACACCGCCAGAGTAACAACTTTCATCTCATAATGTAAAGATATAAATATTACTTGTGAAAGGCCATTAAGTTAATACAGATAACGATTCTAAAAACTTATTTCCAGGAAACATTATTGTTCTCTCACTGATCAGATGAATCCCTGACGTTCTGTGTCATCAGTGAATGAAGCCACTGACCGTAAATGCTGAGTCAGTTTTTCCTCTTTATTGATTCTTCTGGAGGTTTTGTCGATCCAAACCTCCTCTGCATACTTTGTGCGACTTTAATCAATCGTATATTAAAACGTCCAGCTCCTTTAGCAGATTCTGGGTTTTGTCAGTTTTATATTTTTACTTAATTTAAAAAAAAAATCCTTTTAGGAATAAGTTTCCTTTTTTTCAGCACCATAAAAAAACATTGTTCTTTTTAAAATCTCCTTCTGCACATTTGATCTATTTTTGCCTTCTTATGCTACATTTAGCTGTTAGCTGCTGTTTTGCTACTTTTAGTGAGTTTTTCCCAATTTTAAGCACTTTGTTGCTGATTTTAGCTTTATCATTTGTTTTAACAACAGTCTCACTAAGGTTAATATTTGTTTTGTTGATTTTAAATACTGTTTCACCAGTTCTACCTTTAGTATTTGTTTTTATAATTTTAGCTGTAGCATTTGTGTTGCTAGTTTTAGCTACTGTTTTGCTGATTTTAGCTTCTCATTAGTGTTCTTCTGCCTTTAGCTTTTAATACATGCTTTGCTCATTATAGCCTCTGTGCGAAAAGGAATTTGCATCTTCGGTGCAAATGCAATTTCACTAGTTTAAACATAGTTAAGTATGGTTTTTTATATATAATAAAATCTCATGGTTTTGACACGTCTGAACTGGTTCATATGAACATCCGGCAAACGCCCCTTAAAAAGAAGGCCGACATGTCCTCTGTGGTTTCTGTCTCGTTACGCACGTCACCTGCAAAGGTTGACAGTGTACATATGTTGCACACCACATACCCTTTTGTTTAACGTATCATCAGGAACTTGTTTACCACCTTTACACTGCAGGGACTCATTTCAGATGACAATATTTAGGTTGAGTTAACCGAAAAGTGACTCATATCGTTTGTAAATCTGCACTAAGGTTTTCAATAGCAATTACAAAACCTAAAAGGTGAATATCAAATTCATTTTAAACCACACTAAAACAAGCATCACCATAACGCCCAGAAAAAGCAAAAGATTTAGTGTTTTTTGACATATAGACTCAATTTGTGTTGGTGAAGTGACACACAGCCTTCAGTTTGTTTTAGTGTAACTTTGATGCCTTTTTAGTGGCAAAAACTGCAACATCTATTCAGTCTGCTCCATATTTGGCTGAGAGTCCTGCTGCACTTTCATCTTAACTCTAAACTCTGGGTAAAAGAGCTATTTTTACATAACGCTGCTGCCAAAGATTTATTAGTCTGGATTAAATGATAAAGAGATGTCATTAAATCAAGATTACACTGTGGATAACAATACAAACATCATCAAACATGATCTGATCTTACAATAACGGAGCAGAGGGGGGTGGATTTGGGTTGGATGTGTTCTCTGTCAGAAACAGCAGAACTTCAAGAACATCTGGACAAACAAACAGTTTTTAAACGACAATATTAACATTATTATACCACAAATATAACCGCGACATGCATTATTTTTATATCTTTATTTATGTTACTTTTTTATTTTAGCTATATGAAGTTAGGATTATTGACAAAGTCAGAAAAAAACATTAGGATACAATCAAATAAAAAACAGAAAACAGCTGTTTAATTTTCCTGACCCACTTTTTGTTTGCCTGTAAAATTGCCTACTACAGATAAAATAATAAACCGATGAAGGACGTCTCTCCTCCTTTGTGTGCTCAGCTACATATCTGTGGGCGTAGCTGAACTTTGGGTCCCTCTTCAGCATCTATTTATCACTGAGGCTGACAGGAACTCGAGGGGTGAAACTTGAAAATTACCCCTGAAGCTAATAAGGACTCTAAACTCTTGACCACTACATGATCTAAAAGAGGAATATATTTCTGGACTTATTCAGATTCTGCATTTTTTTAGCTCTTCTAAACAGCTTCTTTCGGATGTTCTGTGTTCCAGATTAGTCACCAAGAGAGAACAAAAGCATGGAACAGCTTCCCTTCACCAATCAACTGTGCTCAGACTTTTAATTACAATTAATGCTTTGGGCTTTTAAAATAATCTGTCATTTGTGTCATCGAGAATTTCTATTTGGTTTAATATTTTTTGCTTTTCATATATTTCTGTTTTAAATTGGTTACAGTTGTTATTTTAATACTGTTCTGGTTGTGTTTTGTAGATTTATTATACAGTACTAATGACCTAATGCAGCCAAAACACACTGTATGCTCTCACAGTCACCTCAGGCTTATTTCACTGCAGACACAGGTTTATTGATGGAGCTGCGTTCTTTACACCTGTTCTACAGAACCATTTAAACTCCTCAGCTTTATGTGTTTGTCCAAGTGCTCGTTCGAGTCTAAAGGTCTGCGTAAAGCCGGCCTCCTTAATGACCTTTTGTTGTTTTAAAAAACCCTTCAGGCTATCAGTCGCTGAAAAACAATCTTTTCCTCATAGGTTGATAAGAATGCACAATGCAACAAACAGCCAAGCCGGGTTATAAAGATCAGGATGTTACGTTTTAAATACAGTCACGCTGCAGTTACTGGTATTTGAAAGCTAAAACACACTGTTTAGCATACAAAGACTTTTGGAAATTTGAGCTCTTACTTAAACAATGTGTGGCCAAAAAGAAAAAGAAGTCACCACCTGAGTTTAGGGATAGCTGAAAGAGCCTCCCATTGGAAAACCACTGCAGCGATTAATATGTTTTAGCTGACAATAAGTCCTTTAACCCCGACAGATGGAGTGAGCAGTTTCTCATTCCTTAAATAACCATGTGACACGATTGTTTAAGGAGCCCTCTCACACTGAATGACAATGCCAGGATTCAACAGGCTTAAATTGGGAAAAACTGGTTCAGGGAGCACGATGAGACATCGTTTTCACACATGGATTGGCCAACGCGGATCCAAACCCACATTTTTAGGATGCGCTGAAGATGACGTGCGGTGAATGTGTTGACTCGTCCATAATCAATACATCTATTAGGACAAATATCAGCGCACCTCTGAGTGAAAATAAATGCTTTCCCAACGGAGGGAAAACACCGCTGACAAACGTGTGCCACGTTCAGGCGCTGCGTTTGTTGTGAGCTTTACCAGATTTTCTCACAAAATCATTTTCAGTGCAGTGAGAACATTTTTTTTTTTATTCCTCAAAAAAGTTTAATCAATTAGTTTTCTTTTTTTTTTAAATATTGCATCTAAAAACATTATCAGTCAAATGTTAATTCACTTACAGAAAATAAAAAAAGGAAATGGGGAAAGTGTTTTTATTGTATGCTATCTTTAAAAGGATAGTTCGGGTCATTTAAAGGATGAGTCTGAGGAAAGGTTATGAACAGTTAATATCTTACCTGTTGTAGATAGCCTTTAGTTTGGAGAAAAAGAGTTTAAATCTGAACAAACTGATGAGCGAACAGCTAGTCCAACAGTCTGTTATTTCTGTTTGGAAATAACCACACGTCTTTCACTGTAAATGTGAAACTGACAGCGATGTGAGAGCAGGCACCACAACAATCCACCTTTGTCTTGCACCCGCTCGGACTAGTCATTAGCTCATCAGTCCAGTCAGAATTAAACTAAAGGGCTTTCTACAACAGGTAAGATTGTTACTGTTTAGTTTTCCACTGAGATGTGGACACACGAGAACATGTGAGTAAAATCGTGTTTTGGATCTGGGTTTTCACAGTAGAACAGAAAAGCCTCCGTATAATTCTGCCTTTCTGTACATGCAGATAGTTCTACTCATGATTACTACCGAAGGTTTTATGTATCTGCGTCCTGGACTCTTAATGGAGCCTTTGAACAGCTCAGCTGCAGTGTCTTTTATGGTTGAGAAGAAGTCCTTTGGATCGTTAAAGTTAAGACACTCAGCAAACATAACCTTTGGAAGTCACCATATTTGGTCAAGAGATTGATTTGAGAAAGAAAAAAAAAGAAAGAAAGAAAAATCCAACATCAGAGCAAGATGGTTTCATAAGTTTCATTTCCCTCAATAAGCCATCTGATATCTGATAATAGAGCAGGGGTTTGGGGGGTGGAGGGGGTCCTATACCTTGCTTGAGACCAAGCTAAAGCCCCACTGGCTCTCAGCCCATTAAATCAGTCACTCCTCACTAACTGAGCTCAAACCCAACATGAGATTACTTGGAGGAATCCCTCCGTTTTGACCAAAATAGGAATTCAGCGGAAATATCTGAGATTTTAATCAATTCCACTTTCTGAGTCTAACTTTTAAAGCTGGCTGACTGAAAATCTTAATTTAAACCGATTTGATCTTTTTTTTCATGCAAAAAGCATATAGACCCTAATAAGAAGTAATTCCTGTGTTCATTTTTGTCTTTTTGTTTTTAACTCGTGCCTGCAAACAATGCACGGAAAGCTCCTTAAAACGAGATTACAACTCGTGCACAAATCGGGTTAATGTGGATATTGCGGCACGCTTATTGCCCAGTTTCCTCTCCTCCCCTCGTGAGGGTATAAAATAAAATAAAATAAAATGAAGTGCCACCATCTCCTGAAATGATGCAAGAATGCAGGAGCGACAGAAACCAAAGCGCCTCTTCTCCTCAAAAACTCACTATTGTTGTGTGAGAAAAGCAGAATCCTGTGTGTGACTTCTGAGGAGTCACGTCTCCGCGCGCTGCGTCATGCGCACTTGTTTTTTGGGGAGATGTTTGGTCAGTTTGAAGCAGCTCTGTGTGGGAGAGAGGAGGCAGGATGACTGCTTCCACCCTCAGTTCTCCACTGAGCCCCCAGGAGGGAGGACGGAGACTCAACGGCTGCGTAATGAACTGAAAGAAAAGAAATCCGGGCTTATTTGAAGCGGATCTGACCCAATACGGACAATGTAGAGCACTTGGACCACTTCAGTTAAGGTCTTTTTTTTTAAAGTTGCGGTGATCGGAAAGCCTGCTATGGAGGACGTCGTGAATCAAAATGAGTTGGAACATTGACAATGTCACAAACTTGTGGAAAAATGGTTCCTCGGAACTTGCTTTCACCAACAGCAGCAGCCCCGGGAGGAACGCCACGGAGGTGGACCTCAGCCGAGCCATCCCGCTCGGTCTGGTGCTGGGGGCTTTCATCGTGTTCGCCATCGCGGGCAACATCCTCGTCATCCTCTCCGTGGTGTGCAACAGGCACCTGCGCACCCCCACCAACTACTTCATCATCAACCTGGCCATCGCCGACCTGCTGCTGGGCACCACGGTGCTGCCGGTGTCCGCCACCCTGGAGATCCTAGACCGCTGGGTGTTCGGCAGGATCTTCTGCGACATCTGGGCTGCGCTGGACGTCCTGTGCTGCACGGCGTCCATCATGAGCCTGTGCGTAATCTCCATCGACCGCTACATCGGGGTGAGCCACCCGCTGCAGTACCCGGGCATCGTGACGGAAAAGCGCGCTCTGCTGGCCATGCTCGGGGTCTGGGTGCTGTCCGTGGTCATCTCCATCGGACCCCTGCTCGGATGGAAGCAGCCTCCGTCCCCGGACGACTCGGTGTGCCTGATCACCGAGGAGCCGTTTTACGCGCTCTTCTCCTCCCTCGGCTCCTTCTACATCCCGCTCGCCGTCATCCTGGCGATGTACTGCCGCGTGTACATCGTGGCCAAGAGGACCACCAAGAACCTGGAGGCGGGGGTGATGCGCGAGAGGATGAACACGAGCGAGCTGACCCTCAGGATCCACAAGGGCTCTCAGGTGCAGGACGACCATCATCCCGGCAGCTCGGGCGCAGGCAAGGGCCGCGCGCACCAGGCGAGAAGCTCCCTCACTGTGAAACTTCTGAAGTTTTCCCGGGAGAAGAAGGCCGCTAAGACTTTAGGAGTTGTGGTGGGCATGTTTATCCTCTGCTGGCTGCCCTTCTTCCTGGCCTTACCCATAGGTAGGTTCAGTGGGTCATATTCCACAATGCTGCCTTTATCCTGTCATAATAAGAGCTCATTTACAAAACACATCCTACACGTTCAACATATAATTTGAAAACTTTGTGACAGTCTGTTAATGAGACTTGGAGAAATTTCTTATTACAGTCAGTGGAAAGTCTGAAGCTCCAGATTATATAAATCAAGTCTCAGTCACGCCTTTGATTTTTCACCATGTCTGTCAATCACGGCCCTGTATGATAAAGTGGCTCCACATTACTCCCATGTCCCCAGCCTCTGTATATTTAATGCAGTTTGCATTTAGTTTTGTACACTGTAAAATCTAACAAGTTGTTTCAACTTGGAAATATGAGTGAAAGGGCTGCCTGAGAGTTTTAAGTTAGGTGAGCAAATAATTTGTTCTGCTAACATCATTTCATCGTCTCTTGATTCGAAATGTCTTCTTGTGTAAACCTTGGTGTTAGCTTGCTTGATTTGAGTTTACTCGCTGACTGAATTCAGTTTATTAAAACGCTAAGCTGTCTAAACTTTGCTCCAGCTCCACTGATCTGAAATACTTTCTCGATAAAACTGCTTAGTGTAGTTGTTCGGTCTGCAAATACAGTCAGTCTGATTAAAAGAGTTTGGTAGCTGCAGTTGTTCCCGAAACTCACCAACCGTTGTTTGACTGAAAGAAACTCCTAACTCCCTGAAACTGAGGTGGTGTGTGTAAAAAAAACTGTGTCAAAGAAGGACAGTCTTAGCATGGAGGGGGAGGGACAGAATGCAAACACAGTGAGAATGCAAAACATCTGAGTGCACCCACCAGCCTGGGCGATTTTCATATGATTACACGCCATCATAATTCAGTTAGGAAAGATAAATCAACTTTTTGTTTTTGTAACCAAGACATTTTTCGTTTTATCTCAACAATTTCACCAACAGTTTGTCAAACTGACACCACAAACAGCGTAATAACCCTGATAAACTGGGACATAATGTCACACAGTCTCAGCTACTGTGTTCCTGCTGTTTGAAATCGGTTCACTCTCACCCGCCACCAGAGGAGGAGGCGGAGCTGCAGCGTTCTTTGTGCTCGCGTGTGTAGCTTCAGCAAAATATCTCATTAACCCCTGACCAGATTTTAATGATAGCAAGAAATGTAAAGACATTTTCATCTGATTAACTTCTGGAGTTGAACCCATTCAAGATGGCTGCTGCAGCTAGTGACCTTATCAAACACAAGGTCACACAAAATAGCTCTAACTCAGCCAGTTTTACAGATGTTGAGCTAAATTTGGTGTGGTAGTAGCTGAGAGTAGTCCTTAACAATATTGCAGGAAATTTAGCATAATGTCATTTTCAAGGTTTGACCAAAATAGCAACATTTTAGTTTGCAGCTCTGACATGAAAGTACTTTAAGTACTACTATTTCCATTCCTTGTGACATTATAGGTAAATATATGCTGTTAGAAATCATTTTTACATTTAAATTGATTTATCTGAGGACCCCCTACTTGATGTTTCACGACCTGCAGTGGGTTCTCGACCCCAACTTTATGAATGACTAAACTAAATCATCTACAGATGGAACTTTGTTCACTCCTTTGATTGGTCACCCTAACTTAATGTGAGTTTAGATGTAGTGTTTAGCATAAACAACTGGATTAATATGGATAAATATTATTCCTCTGAGCCCAGCTTCTGTTTATATAATCACTTGAGTTTGCATCCTATTTTATTCTGTAGACATGATGTTTTTCAAACCGTAAGATTTGCTCCAGAAAGTCAAAACAGAACCAAACTCATGGGCTTTAATCAGTGATGAAACACATTGAGGAATTATAGGAGGAATTCCTTGCAGGCTTACACAAACAATTACTGTTATCTTTGCGGCGTTCTCTCAGTCTCAGTTAATCTGTAGGTGGCCTCGCTCTGATCTGCTTCAGTTTTCTCCGAAGCCCGGCCGTTCCCGCAGAGACTGCACGATGCGACAGACACCGGCAGGCCTGCTTCAGAACCTGCAGAGGAAATTAAACAGTGTACTGCAGAGAAATGCCCGTGCCGGCGGAGCTGTGTGCCGAAAAGTTTAAGAGAACATTTGGTTTATATAGTAACTGCACAAGGCAAAAATACACAAGGGCTTATTGTGCTTTCATTTAAATTTTAGATGATCATTTGCTTGATTCTCTGACCCGCTCAGGGCTCTGTCAGCTATTGTGAGTGTATGTGTGTGTGTGTGTATTCATATGGGAGTGTGTTTATGCCCCTGGCTTCAGGCTGCAGCTCATCCCATCCTCACACATTAGTCCTCGGGGAAGGTGGTGTCACATCGTGGGGGTTATTTAGCCTGTAGGTATTCGCAGTGAGACACTAAATGTAATTTATCCAAAACAGGAGGGGCCTCTTTATGTAACTCTACAGAACAACCTGCCAAGAACCCCCCCGCCCTCGGTGGAACGTTTGTCCTTACAATCTTACGTGTAGAATACTGATAAACTGAGACAAAACATCACACGGGCTTATTTTATGCACATTTTAAGTGGCTCCAGAGGGGCGAGAAGGAAAAGTAGAAAAGTTCAACAGTCTCCTGACGGAGTGGGTCACAAAATGAAACTGCTATTTGTTTCTTCTCAAAGCAGACTCGTGAAATCCTTCTTTTTCTCCAGAACTCTTTCCAAAGAGGACTTGTTGTTTGAGTGTGTGGTCCCCGGTGTGAGTCTGAGCTGAAATTCCTTTACTCTGATTTGACTGCAGCTCTCGCCTCTCGCTGGTCCCTCGGCGTTCGTTGGCCCTCACCCACAGAGTGGGATTTCCGTTTTCACACTTGTTATTAACCCAGCTCCTTCCACTGCATGTTGTCTCCGATATGTAACGTGTGAGGTAACAGGGTCTCCAGCCGGCGTGTGTGTGTGCTGATTGAAATGCATGGCATGCTAGGGTCATGTGTGTGTGTGTGTGTGTGTGTGTGTGTGTGTGTGTGTTTGGGCATGCGAGGCTGGAGATGCTTGTCTCTCATATATCACTGCAGATCTTTAGATGAAAGCGAGGGCTGCGTGCTTCCAGTCAGACCTACAGTGACCTCAGATCTGTGAGGTCTCTGTAAGCGCACCCCCATATCCC
>NC_051438.1:15129840-15163345 GCF_001649575.2 Kryptolebias marmoratus | reverse complement strand
CACACACACACACACACACACACACACACATACACATACACACACACGCACACACTGATCTCACCTATCTGGGACGGATTCTGTAAATTTCTTAATTCTGTTTTGAACATAAGCGGAAAGCGAGCATCCATTCCCCCACCTTGACTCATTCGTTCTGATTTTTAAAGCCTTATTTTTCCTTTTATGCTTTGAACTTGGAACAAATTGATCTATACAGACGTCAAGATTACAATCAGTCAACGTGCTTATGGTTTTTATTTGAAACTGCTGTCATTCCATCCTTGGTTAAGAAAATATAAAAAAATGTAAACACCATTACTGTGTGGAATTACACTGATTGTTTGTCCAAAAGAATAAAAAAAAAACTGAGCTATTTATATCATCTTTCGAACATGATGTAAAAAACATAATGTAAAAATGGCAACGATACGAATTTACTAGGAGACGTTTTCATTTAGACGAGCAGAAACTGGTCAAAAACATGTAGACTTCATGCAGTAATTTATCTCTGTTTAGAACAATGTCTTTTAACCAATACAAGCCTTATTTTTGTTAGAACCAGATGCATTAAAAGTACACACTAAAAACTGCTGGGTTCAAAACAACCCAATTTGTATCCCAATCCTGGGTCGAATTTGGACTGAACCGACCCTGGGTAGTTTTAACTCAGACTGGTTGGGTTATCAGTTTGACCCAACATACAGACACCAAGTTAAAATGACTAATGTGTTGAATTAGAGCCACTAATAGTTTGAGTTAAAAAGAACAATCCAGAATCTTCCTTATTAGATATTTCCAACTAGGGTTGTTGCTGGCTAACTGCTGTTATTATCAGTCTAATTAATGCTGTTTTAGTTACCCAAACCGACTGACCAATGCAAATAAAGTTATTAACAAAGCCAATTAGGTTAAACATATTATTTCAAGTTGTTTTTACAGTTTTATCTTTACTTGTTACATCCTAAAGCAGCAGTCCAGTCAGATCCAATTTGGTCAACTTCCAGCTTAAAATGGCGGACTGTGACCAACCACCGGGTCAATATTTGACTCAATATTTGGTCAAACCAACCCAACCTACGTATCTATCTAATGTTAGTAGCAAACTGATTTGAATGGCACAACGGATGCAGTTTCAGCATAAAACACAACTCCTTCATAAGTAAACAAATGCAAACAGAAACAGGGAGCATGTCAGGATACACAGAGTATCTGATTAAAAAAAAAAAAAGAGTATTTCTAGTGGGCAAGTGATAATAAATGAAAACAGGTCTACAGATGGGACACAGGTGGTGGACATGGGGACTACAGAGGACATCTAGAGGTAATAAAAACAACCCAAACTAATCTAAAACACAGCAAAACCTCTAAGGAAGGATTACCTCAAAAATGAATAAGAAGAGCCAAAACCATAATAGGTAAAACTAAAATACGTTGCGTGAAAATCCAGCCTTTTCCTATATTATGTTGCTGTTGGGGTATAGATTTTCCTTCAGGGATTTTAGACATAAAAACAAAGCAAACATGTGTATATAACATGCTTTTCTATTTCATATTATTAGATTTATGTTTTTTATTGTAAAATAATTATTTAATGCACATTTGTTTTTTGGTAAATAGCATTTTTTTTTGCCGTCAGAGATAGCTTTCAAATCTAGTGCCTACACTTGATGTACATTTTTTGCAAATTTCTCTAAAAGCCTTCACAACCAAATCAAACGACGCGTAACGAGGCTGCTGTCTCTTTTCTTTACTCATTACTTTGTGATATTTTCCATTAAGGAGTAACAGACTCAGCTGAGCAGAACGCCACATCATGTGTTTGTATAAGAAGCAAGAGTTTCTCTTTATTTGACAGCATAACAGGCTGAGAGAATCACACCTGAGGCAAGAAGTCAACTAAGAGGCCACCTGCTGCTCCTTCTGCTCCTCACCAGCAGGGGGCCCCCAAGAGCACTGTGTCTCCTGTTGATACTTTCATTGCCCACCGCCATGACAGGCGGGTGAAAATGTAATTCCCTGAGTTTGCATGTGTTTGTCTGTCTGTTAGCAAAATATTTCCAGAACCACTTGATGTATTGTAAATAAATTCATAGAAAGTAATTATTGGATGTACATCAACAGCTGATTGACCTTAGCAAACACAAAAATGGCTCTAATTCAGCTAACACAGATAATGTAATTAAATTTGGTGAGTTAGTAGCTGTGAGTTATTCCAAAACATACTTTGAGCACTAGTTATGTAACATCTTTATTTAAAACTTTGTTATGTAAGGTGGTGAGAAATATGCATTTTTATCAAGGGATCCTGTTTTCATTCAAAAATGTTACTTATTAGGCTACGGAAAAGTTTTTGAAAAAAACAAATGTTCACCTATCTACATGCCCCAAAACTGTAGAAATAAGAACACACTAAAACATTGTGCTTACAACTAAATTAATAATAATAATTATTATTATTATTATTATTATTATTATAACTATCAGACCCCAAATTTTGACTGTTTGCTGACAGAAAAGGAATAAAATGTTTATTAATTAAATGTTGACACAAACAGCCACATATTCATCCTTAGCCAACTTTTGAGCTCAGTAACAGAATTCCTATAATAACTAAATACATATTTTAACATATCTAATCATGAAAAAAAGTCACTTTATCTAAAATGCTGTTTTAATAACAAACAAACTGATTGATGTGTTTGTCATCAAACATTCTGGTGTATGGTCTAATTATGAAATAGTCATTTGCTGTTTCACTTGTAAGGCATAAAAATGCTTGAATTGAGTGTACATTTCACAGACGATCAAACACAGGCTATAAAAAGCAGATTATAGTGGGGCTGAAGTGGGTGGTGACTCAGTTCTGCTTAAGGGCCCCAGAAAACCTCGGACCGGCTTTGGATTGGACCGAATGAAACGTAACTTACCTGAAAATACAACTTCAAAGAGTACAAATTTACAACAAACTAAAAAAAACTATCGTCTTTAATAAACAGAGAAGAATAAATCTGATTATTATTTCCATCTTTGTTTACAAACAAAAGTTAACTGTATGCATCATAACGCTGCTTTTAAATTGTTTTCATTTGATCTTGTTAAATTGTTTTGTTGTTTAATGCGACACGCATTAAACACATTAAACAACAAAACCTAAACTTTTTATAAAACATAAGTTGAGTTTGTACCATAAACCTGATTAGTTTTAGCTCTCGTGCACCAAAACAGTTCAGACCGAGTCCAGTTCGTCTTCCACTCATCGGGACGTCGGACTTTAACTTGGCTGCGATTCTTTTACAAAGCTATAGAACGACATTCCTCCAGAAACCTAAAGGGAACGGCTTTAATCAGGTTTTATGATCTTGTTGATTTTTTTCCTCCAGTTACTGTTCAGAAAAGAAGCCCCCTGCTTTCAGCCGAGGGGTCAGACTGATCCAGCTGTCAAACAAGGCAGTTAAAGAAACGCAGCTTCAACTCCTGCCGACCCACAGATTTCCCGTTTTTAACGCTTGTTTTTAGATTTTCCATCCAGGAGTCGAGCTGCCTCTCGTCTTCTGTATTTTTAAAAACTCTGGCTGATCCTTTAAAGACCCTGACAGTTATTTTTTTTTTAGAGACGTGCAGTATTTCTGACTTAGTTCCTGTATTTTCTGTTTTGCTCTTATCGTTTTGGTCCCTCAGCCAACAACATTAGGTTTCTCTCACTCTTGAGCGATCAGAAGTTGGCAAATTATCCTGGCAAGCATGCAAGCACTGTTTTGTATCTTCTATACTTAGTCTTCTTTTTTATCTATTTTCTTTTTTTTTTAATTTGGCCAAGCAAATATTAAAGTCTATTTTAAACTTTCCCTTAAACTTTTTCCGTTTTATCAAAGTAAAAGTAGATTTCAGGAGAATTTTGCAGATATTTCTTGACCATTTTAGTTGGGTTTAGTGATGAGGGTAATCCTAATTCAATCTAATTTGCTTATTTAGAAACATAAGGATTTTTTTCTGCATAAAACTACCATTGAATGCTAAACTTAAATAAGTGTTTGATAGTTAACTTTTGAAACACCAGTATCTTAAAAACAAAAAGTTGAAAAACTATAATTGGCTTTCCAACATTTTTAGATCAATGAAAAGGTAGTAACATTGGCTGCTTATAAATTTCTTACACTAAATGTTTATAGTCTTTTTTGTTCAACATTAAGATAAAAGAAGAACAAACTTAACATAAGTTTCAGCATTAAAGCAAAGCAGCATAAAGTATTTATTTGACCGTAACTGTAATTTATAGGGAAAAAAGAAGAAAAGTGTCTTTTTCTGTGAATTTAATGCCCAAACATGCATTTGTAGCACATTTCAAAGACAACATGTTGTATTTGTGTTGTGTCAAAAGTGTTTTATAAATGTTTCTGATCAGTTATGACAAAAAGTGGCATCACGAGAGAGTAAAAACTGAAGGTAATCCAGAAGATAATGTGGCTCCTCAAACGATTACTGAGAGCAAAAAAAAAACTGATTAGAGGCCCGCTGCCTCTTCATGACTGAGTTTGAAACTAAAACAGTCTTTTCATGAGATTTGATGGAGTGTTGTGAAATGTGTTAGCGCTCAGTGTGTGATTTGAGGATGACTCTCAGCTACTACCACATCAAATTTTAGCTCCATATTTGTAAAACTGACTGAGATGTTTTTGTGCGTGCACGTGTTGCTTAGCTGTGGCAGCCATCCTGAACTGGAATGACTGGAATGATTATGTTCTGGAAGTTCGTTTAAAATTCATGCAGTGAAGATATTTATGATTTATGATACATCATGAGATATTTTGCTCACACACACACAGGCTGTCAGTGTTTCGGGGTTTCATGGTGTTTTTGTTGAGTGCATCTAGTTTCTTTTTCCTCTTGTCATTCTCAGCACTTTGTTTATTAGCACGCTCAGGGTTTTATTTTTTTTATTTTGCCAGTGTTTTCACTTTTTAGTCGTCGTTGTATTTTGTTGCTTGTTCATCTTGGCAGTTTGAGGTTACTGTTTTCCTGCTCAGAGTTTCCCTCAGCTACTCTGTCTTGGCTCGTCATCCTCACCTGTCAGACATTTGCAATCAACTTACCTGTTCCCACTTGCCAATCATGCTTCCCAGCAGATAAAAAGCTCCTTGTTGTCACTCGTTCTCTGTCAGGGTCTTATACTGTATATAATTCTGCTGGGCGGCTGGGCGGCTGGGCGGGTTGGCGCCATTAATGTTTCTGAATTTAAACCTGCCTGCACCTTTGGGGTCTCAACCAACCACCATCACACGTTGCACAGGCAAGGCGTTGTTGTTGTTCTGCCTTCGATGGCAACAATTAAATAACAATGCAAGCTTTCTTTAACTATAGAGTATAATAAAAATCTCTAATCTGTGGCTGTCAGCTACACAATGATTGAATGTGTATTTATGATCTATGAAAGCTTCATTTCTTATGATTGCAGCTTTGAATGCAAACATATCCTCCCATCAATAATCAGATCCATTTGCTGTTAATCCCTCCTGACCTCTAAAGCCCGACACTTTTGTCCACAAATCGATGAGCTGCATTCACTGACGGTGAAGCTTTATAGACCTGGAACTCCACCTGTAATAGATGACTGTACACCCACCATCTTTAATACAATATTCACTGCGTTGAAAGCTGTCGAGTCTGAATAAAAGCTTTTTAAAAAGAGGTTTATGGATTCTAATTAATGTGATAATAAATCGGCGGCGGGGCTCATCTTCATTCCCGTGTGTCTCTTGGTGATCCGTCTTGTCCTTTTTTTTTTTTCCATCTCACAGCTCAGACGAAGAGAAACCGTCAGTGGGCTGCATGTGTTGTCTCATCACGCACACATTTTCCTGCAGCTCTTTAACACCCAGAACAAGCACCGGTATCCTGCGTAAAGTGGCACGAGCACTGCGTCCAAATGGGAAACGTTAGTAATTGTTTCGGCTTCTTGTGTGTGTTTTTGGGGAGAGGCATATTGTCTTCATAAATTCGGGAGATGACGGCCTCCTGTGCTGCACGGGTGATTGATGTGATTTATTTTTTTGTTTTTTTTATTTCTGGAATAACTAACGAACGTCATTTGTGTCTAAGGAGTCGAGGAGAAAGGTGGCAGAGGGGGAGGGGGGCATGGGGCAGTGAGGCGGGGGTGAAGGCCCGGGGTCTCTGGGATGTCAAGTCCAATTTTCCAAAAATAGCTTCACGTTGTGGTTTTATTGAAAGCTGTGCGAGGGCAATAATGCCTCTGAAACCAAGACATATTAATCATATTTATTGGCGTTATGAAACATGATGTGTGAGTTTTGGGAGAGCAGATTGTGTGTGTGTGTGTGTGTGTGTGTGTGTGTGTGTGTGTGTGTGTGTGTGTGTGTGTGTGTGTGTGTGTGTACGCATGGCGCAGTTTAGGCATTGCTTCTTTCCAATTAGTGAGAATAACAGGATGCCTGGTTTTGTTAAGATGTTCCTGTGTTTCATACCGAGGTGTGTGTGTGTGTGTGTGTGTGTGTGTGTGTGTGTGTATGTGTGTGTGTGTGTGTGTGTGTGTGCGCGCCTCTCCTCAGGAAGGAGGTGTGAGCAGTCCTCCTAACAGACGGGGCGAGACCCCCACCAAAAACAGCCCCCCAACCGTGGTCGCCTGCTGTATATTTAAACCATTGTCTCACCGCCGAGCCCCTTCCACCCTCAAATGCTATCGCCCTTTTAACGTAAACACCTCAGAAGAGGACCGAAATGCAACTTAAACAAACAAATCTGAACCCGAGATGTCCCGCTGTCCGCCAGCGTTTCCTACGTTTTATTTCTGGTCTTCTGTAGAGGAGACACGTGAACATGGTGGCCTTGGCCCTACTTTTTGTTGGAGCCTCGGGATGTTTATTGGTTCATCCTGGGAGGAAGAAAGAGTCCCATGTTTGTCTGTGAGCACGCCGCTGAAATGGCTTTTATCAGAGAAAGTGAAGATTCAGAGAACGTTGTTTTGCTTTCTAACCCGTCACTTCCTGAGATTTTAGTGTGAGACAATCAGTGATCTTTCTTTAAGCTTTCCTCAGAACCACAAAAGATCATCTTTAGAATTCACTGACAACGCCATATAGTTATATATAGTTACATCAACAAAACAGAACTGCTTTATAATTACAGGCCAAGCATTTTTTTAAGGAATGCATATTACCGGCCACCTTTTGTGCCAGAGTTATATCATCTCATGAGGGGAAATGACAGAGCTGTAGCCAATTTGGTCAAACTAAAATCACATTATGTTCTATCTCATGTGATTCTGTGAGACCTCAGGTCATCTATACAGATTGTGCATGACTGTCAGCGACTACCACATCAGATCTTACCTCAATATCTGTAGATTTGGCAAAGTTATAGCACTTTTTCTGTTAGCTAAAGTTGATTGCTGCTGCAGCCATCTTGAATTGGATTGAGTTTAAAAGTTAATAAGCTGTAGATATATAAGCAATGATTAAAATCTGCCCAGTGGTTCAAAGATATTTTTCTAACAGAGTAGACTCCAGTAGTTTTAAGCACAGACCACAGTATGTGGTGCTGATCATTTTTAGCTACTGGCGCACAAACGCTAAGCTCAGGAAATGTAAAAGTGTTGTTGCTAAGACTCCTTTGCTGTGACGGCCATCTTGAATCAGGCTGACTCCAACAGGGATGGACGTTCACTGATCACTTTCTGAGAGTTTCACTGAAATGAGACATTTTGCTGACACAACAAACAAATGAATGCAGGCACAGGCAAAAACATTATCGTCCTTTTGTTAATGTTGGCATAAAATTCTCCTCATTAAGAAATCCTTAAAACTTATTGCACTGGAGGTTTTTAAATCTTTCCACTTTTTTTAGTTCAACAAAGATCTTATACAACACCATGGAACAACAAGTGTTTTGGTGTCTGGTTAGTTTATTAAAAATAAAACTTAAATGTTCTGTGTAAACAAATATTTAGACCCTTAACCTGCAGTCCTGTTAGAAATTATTATTGAAGTTGGGCACATTTGGAAGTTTGTTTTTTTAGTTCTCGGTTGAAATGCTAAAAGCCCGTTAGGTTGGAAGGATGGGAATTGTTGATGTTCATCCACCCAGAGATTATTAACTGAATCCAGGCTCAAGCTGCTCCAGTGTTCTTTAAAGTTTAAATAAACACATTCCTGTTTTCTCTGCGCTTCAGGTTGTTGTCTCCTGAAAAAAAATGTCCAACTTTTTTTTCCAAACCTGGCATTCTGAGCAGTCTGGGAGAGGTTTTTCCTCTCTGGTATCCTCGGAATGCTTCTGCTTTAATCTTGTCCTCTGTCCTGTCTAACTGATAGTCCCTTTTGCTGAAAATCAGTCCCACAGCATAATTCTTCCACCCCCGTGTTTGGTGATAAGAATGGTACTAATAAGCTTTTCTTTCGCACATCAAAGTGACTGATTAAAGGGATTCAACTAAGTGATAAAAAGCTGCCTTTAGACTTTTAAAGTATCATGTTTTTGTTTGGCCACTGATTTAATTCTGTAAGGTTTTCTCATCTGAAAAGTAAGACTCTGGATCTCGTTCAAATTGACTAAGTTGTTATTTGTCATTCTGACAGTCAGGCCTTCTTTTTTTCCTGGTTATTTATGTTTAAATGGTCGGTTCTTAATCTGCTCATCAACTGAGAGACTTTGTGTTAAAGGGTGTGTTTGTTTCTTCTGAACCGAGGCTGTTTCATTCAGTTCAGTGTAGCAGGACACCAGTCAAGTTGCAGTGCCATCCACCAAAGCGCTTGTGTCATGAAAAATTATTTTGATTGAATTCCTTGTCTAAATTAGGCCCCAAACTAATTATTTTGGGCTTTTGGCAAACCCTTTTAATTTTTTTAATAGTCTGGGACTTCACAAGGATTATAACAGAGGAAAAAAGTTAGGAGAAATCATTTTAAACCAACTCTAAAAGATAAAAAAGTATAAAAGGTCCTAGTTTGTTCCATTAGCACTTTCTTTAATTAAAAACTGGTCATAACTCAGTCAGTGGTACAGGTATTAAAGCTCTCTCAGCTCTAAAGGATAGTTGGAGGGTTCCCATGGATTTAATTTCTTGTAGCATTATTATCTTGAAGGTCATATGGGTCCATCCGGCCAACATACTGAGAGTCATATGACCCACATGTGGGTCATCGTCCCACCAAGGCAAGTAAACAAGAGGTTAAATGTCTTTGACCCTCATATCAGTCTGTCAAAACTGAGAAGATACGTTGAATTAAACAATAAAATGTCCTAAATAAATAAATAAAATGAAAAGCTGACAGGACAGCAAAACTATTAACAAACCAAACCAGTAGGGCGCAGGCGACGAACAGAAAACAGAAACAAAGACTGAAGCTGAACTGGCAGAATAAATATCCTGGACGAGGTGATTACTCAGAGGAAGAACATGAAGAACATACATCATTAAATAACTAACAACATAATAAAACAAAAACTAAAACTACAAAGCAAGCACAGAATCCCAGGATCATGACCACCTTAAAACAACTCTGGTAAACTTTTACATCAGTTTTGCATTATGTTGTTATTCCAGCAGAAATGTTATGATATTCCTGCCAGAAGTGCTAGAGCTAGCTGCTGCTGCTATTTGTGCTTGCAAATTTCTATATAATTCATATAAATAACCATGTAATCCAAAACTGATGGACACCTAAACGTTTTTAAAATACTGTTTGTGTGGATTGCCATGAAGGAGTTTGAAGCAATCCCTCTCAGATTGTTGATCATCAATCTAGTCAGAATTTAGCTCTGTTTCTCCAAACTGAAGTTTTTAAAAAAACTATCTACAACAAGTAAAATATTAGTTGTTCATAACCCTATCTGAACTAACCCTTTCAGCTTTTAGTGCTTGTGACAATGTCGGTCAAAGTCGGTCAGGACTTTGCAGCCAGTTAACAAAACCTGAGAACCACTTGAAGATGGATCGAGTGAAACTGAGTGAACTTTCCTTATACCTCTCCCTGCTCCGCGTCCCGATCAAACTCCTAACTTACGCAGTCCTGCGGCCACGTCTGAGCGAGTTTCCAGAAGGGAAAATGTGAAAAATACCAGCCGCTTTGAAGAGACCCACTCTTTGGCAGCAAATGGGGCCAAGACACGTTCAGACATCTTTCTCTGGTTTCATGTCAGTCTGGTGTCCACACACACTTTCTCTCTCTCTCACACACACATACACACACACCACATCCAGGAGTGATGAAGCGGCGGAGGTATAGTAAAAGTTAAAGGCGACATTTTTGTTTAAATTGGGGCACAAACGGCTTTATCTAGATTCACATTTGTCTCTGTATACCTTGCACCACTTGAATGAACTGTTCAAAAAGTGGATCAGATTTCCATGAAGAGGTACTTCTGTCTGTCTGTCTGTCTGTCTGTCTGTCTGTCATACATTAACAGAGCTAATTTCACACTTGAAATCCTGAGATTACGATGCATCCTCAGTCTCTCCAGGAGTATGATAATAACATAAGAACGTGGGTCGATTTAATTTAAGAACTGTTCACATCTGCCTGCACTCACACACACAATGTCTTTCTTTGTTTCACACTAATCCCCACTCTTGCTGTGCGTATTAATGGGCTGTTTTTTTCCGTCTGCGAGCTTTTCTCTTCTCACCTCTTTTGCTTTTAAGATGTCCTCTTTTTTAAAGCTCACTCACATCTGGGCAAAAAGTATCACAAGTGTAGATTAACGCAAATAAGTTGATAGAAAGCTCATCCTTCTTTGTTCCTGCTTTAGTGGGGGGTTTTTTGTGACTGATGTCTGTCCGCTCTATGGGTTGTCCCTGATTTTAATCTGTCTTGTTGAGTTTTACACACAACATCAACCTTTGTGAATATTTTTTGCATAAACTGATTAAAATTGACTGCCTGTGTGAAGGAGAGAGAGCTTGTTGTGGTGGTTCAGGCTTCGTATCCTCTCACTGAAAGTGTTTTAGTTTCATTTGAAAGCAGTTGTATCAAAGCAACAAAACTCCAAGCGAACTAAAATAAGTCCAAGGCCTTCTGCTCTTTAATCTTTCTGTAAAATTATCTAAATAAAATCACTTTCCACTGTTTTTTTCAAGCATATAATCTGATTCTAAATGCCACCCTATATACAAAATCTTTCTTTCAAAGCAAGTGTGTGGAACTGACTACCTGTGATTTACAGCTGCAAACAAAACCAACCTTTTTTAATTAATGCTGCCATCTACTGGTTATTATGTGGCCTGCAAGTTAAAAAAACAGAAGCAGCAGTATATAGTCCAAGAAGTTGTTAAAAAAAAAAACAAGCCAATCAGCTAAAAGAGATGTCTCATTGACTCAATACAAAAAAGTTGAATCATCTCAACAATACAGAGCAAATAAAAGTCAGTGGAGGCCAGCAATTATTTATTTTTACCCAAACAGGAAGTTGAGTGTGGTTTTCACTCAATGAAAGATATAACCCTTAGACGTGAAAAAGAAACATTTGGACAATAATTGTTTCCGTTTATTGGTATGTTTCCTGCCCTGTAGAGTAGCTTTACTGCTGTTATTTCCAAACAAGGAAAATGTTTCCCAAGATTATTTCCTGAAAGTTTCCTGAAATCCATTCTGTGATTCATGAGATATTTTGTTAACAGACAAACACATAAACGCGCACACAGCTTTCGGGAGTGGGGTGAGAAGATCTTGAAATAAATCTTGAAAAAAGGCTCCCTGAGAAAAGCTGCTGAATTAGAGGCTCGTTGTCGCTCTTACTGCACGTTAAGTGCGAGGATTGAAGAGGTGAATAGGTTAGCTGTGCTCAGCTTAGTTTAGCATCAAACTCGTGATCAGGAGGAAATGGAAACTGAAATATCTGCCGGTTGCCCGGCAACCAACTCAAAAGAACAGCGAGGACACAAATATCCCTAAAATTACAAGTTCTCACATTAGACAAATGAGATTCAACACATTATTCGTTTTCAGCTGTAGAATAAGTGTCCTGATCTTGATATCGCTGCATATTCTATAACTCCCTCCATCCGTCCAGTTTCTGTTCCTGCTTTGTCCTGTTTAAAGGTGCAGAGAAATGGATCCAAAACGGGTAGGAGGCGGGTTACACCTGGAACAGGGTGCCAGTCATTATCCAGGACCCATTTTAGAAATTCAAAACAAAATACAGGCTTAGCATTCATTGAAGGAATGCATGTCGCCCGCTGCCTTTCATGCATGAGGAAGGATGGAGTTATAGCCGTATTGGTTCATACGTGGAAGTTATGTTGTTCACAAGCTCATGCAATATAATGAGATCTAGTGAGATGTGTTAGAGCTCAGAAAATGTGTTGAAGACGACTCTCAACTACTACCACACCTAAATTTAGGTTAATATCAGTAAAACTGACACACTTAGAGCCATTTATGTGTTGACTGAAGTCAGCTATGGCAGCCATCTTGCACTGAGTTGACTCCAAAAGTTAAAGTTAAAGATCTGCATCCAATGATTAATTTATGATAGTTTTGTTAAAATCCATTCAGTGGTTCATTAGATATTTTGCTTATAGACAGACAGGGTCGACACCAACAATTAAAGCCAAAGGTTTAAGCAAACATATGGCACAATGTGTAGCACTCTGACTATGTTTTTGGGGTGATTCTCAGCTACTACCGCACCAAATTTTATCTCAGTGTCTGTAAAAATGACTGAGTTATAGCTGTTTTGGGGTTTGCTCAGATGGATTAGCTGTGGCAGACATCTTAAATCAGATCATTTGTAGATGTGCATCCAGTGATTACTTTCTGAGAGTTTCATTAAAATGTGTCAAGTGGTTAATGAGATATTTTGCTAACAGACAGATTATCAATACAAGACTGCTGGGATAATGGAGGAGGTCAGCATATTTATAGAGAAGCTCATTGCCCCTTGACTTAGGGTATGAGATTGAACTGAAACCTTGGATTGGATTGCTTTTTATTCACGCGACAACATGAAGCTAACCTTTGACCGACTGTCATCTTTCAACTTGTCTTGTCTTCTCTGCTGTCCTCAGGCTCTTTTAATGTGAACCTTCGACCTCCTGAGCTCCTCTTCAAAGTGATCTTCTGGCTCGGATACTTCAACAGCTGCCTGAACCCCATCATCTACCCCTGCTACAGCCGCGAGTTCAAGCTGGCCTTCATTCGGATCCTCAGGTGCCAGTGTCACCAGCAGAAACGTCCCGGCTGGAGGGCCTACAACTACCGGTCCTCCACCTTCAGCTCCTCTGGAAACTCGCGCAAAAGCTCCACGGATCACACGTCCAGCTGGCTGAACGGAAGCCAGCGCACCCTGCCGTCCTCTGCCAGCCCCAGCCCCAGCTACCTGAGCCAGGGCCTCCCTCCGTGTCCCGAGGGGGAAACGTTATACATCTGGGGAGCCGGCACCCCGACTCCGTCCACTCCCAGTCTGCTGCCCGGCAGCCCAGCCGACTGCCAGCAGGGAGCGCCAAGAGGGGAGGTCCGAGACGGGAAGGTGTCCGAGGAGACAGCTGGAGGCGTCTTCTCTTTTTCTTTTGGGAACATTAAAAGTAAGGGAGGACTCATCAACGACAAGATCAACCCTAAAGACAAAGTGTGACTCGTGTCCCGGTTCCTTCCTTTCAGAGATCCCAGCCGCAGCATGGATGCAGGTTTTCACAGGTTTTCATTCATCCGTCAGTGGAATTTATCAGTGATCAGTGTGAGGTGAAGCCATCCATCATTTATGCTGCTGTTTCACGAATATTTCTCACCACGTTTCTGTATCTGTGACTGACAGGCGGAAAGCTTCTTCCAGCGAACAGAAATGAGTTGAAGACAGTTGATCAAAATCACTGAAGCGTCTGAACCTGAAACCTGAAAGGAAAAAAACTTTACTTTAACGCCTTTCAGGTAAAAGTCAACATTCTTATTGTAAAACCACAAAAGAAAAATACGAAGAATTTGACTCTTGTAAAAGAAAAAAATGTAAAAAAAAAAACAGTGTGAAAAGACAATGGATCACTTTTCTGTTGCAGTCACTCGATATTTTCATGGTATGTTGTGAAGATAAAGTATAATCTGTATTTTTCTGCTGTGCACAAAGTCATCAGATATGTTGTTGGTATGTTTGTAGAAATGTGAAATAAAATGAAAACTTTGCTGAAGCGCTGCTTGATGACAGATCTCTTTATTCTCTTGTTTATCGTGCAGTACCTCTAAACCCATTAACATCTGGAGACAACCCAACTCAAGATGGCCGCCGCAGCCAACCGAAATTAAGGAACACAAAGACGGCTATAAAGCTACAAATTTTACAGATATCGAGCTCAAATTTGTGTGTTGACTAGTTAACATGCCAGGGTTTTTAATTCTTATTAGTTAACTTTTACCACACAGTTCGAACTAGTAGGTGAAAATGACGCTTGATATCAAGCACACTGAATAAATACACAAACAGCTTGCCATACAGACAAGTGTTAGGGCGATTTCTAATAGAAGGGTAGCTGCAAAAATATGAAGGATTTCTACAAAGAGCTGGAAAATACTTGACAGCGACAACATGAACAATGACAACTGTTCATCCTGAGTTCAGATGACGCACCAGGCTTTTTTTTTATTTTACCAGATTTAAATCAATCCTTTGTGGAGAAACCATGTGACATCATCATGTCGTCATTTCTGATCATTTGTGGGTTGAAATATCCCTGGAAACATGTGCAAAACAAGTGTTTCGTGTGTTAATTTCAAATGTTTTCACCACATGGGATTTCCACATGTGAATTCCTGGTTGTTTTTTTTCTGCCAAGGCACCTCCCGATGAGGTCTCGTCTGAGTTTCAGACAAACAGAACAATCATTAAAAACAGCAGGAGTTCAGAGACCTCTTCCAGGTCGAAATAAGAGCTCGATTCTGGCAGCAGATTAGCATGTAAAAGTTTTTAAAATTTGTCTCAGCATCCAGCTTTAAGAACATCAAACCTAAAGAAAAAAAAAACTTCAAGCTTAAAGAGGACAGGTTTTTTATCCTACAGCCTTATTCCAACTCACACCGATTTTCCATTTTAGATCAAAAGATGATTTAGCCTCCGGGTGTGTGTGTGTGTGTGTGTTCCTCCCATCAGACCAAAGAAGCCCCCAGGTGACAGTGACCTCTAACAGGTGTTTAAGAAGAATCCAGTTTACCTTCTGTGCTGTTGGTATTTCCATCATAAAATAAACCAAAAAGTTTGATGAAAGTGTCTTGAATCTCTTTTTGAATGTAAATAATTGCTTGATTTTCTTGCAGCCATTTGATTTTGCCCAGTAAACTGCACAGTCTGTTTTCTGAAAGTGTGAAGACCGAACCATCTTGGCTTAATTATAGCCCAGAGCCGACCTAAACTCCATCAGTTCTACAGATTTTAAGCTAAAATGGGCGTGATCGTAGTTGACAGTGATCCCCAACACATATTCTGAATGCTAATAGATTACGCAAGATCTTTGTTTAAAGTTTTGGAGTTAACTAATTGGCGTCAACTGTGTCTGTTAGCAAACTATCTCATTCATCTCTGGAAGGATTTTAAATGAAATTTCCAGGAAATAAACACTGGATAAATTTCTACAACTGATTGACTTTTGAAGCCAAGATGGCAGCCAGAGCCAACTCAAAAACAGCGATAGCCCAGCAAATTTCACAGATACTGAGCTAAGATCTGATGAGGCAGTAGCTGAGGGTCATTCACAACACAAACCCTGAGTGTGACACAATACTGCATGAGACTGAGCATTATGATGTTTTTGAGATTTGACTGAAACGGCTGTAACGTTGTCATTTCTCATCTCATCATGAGAAGATCCTTGTCCAACACTGTGGCATGAAAGGATTCGGACAGGCCTCGTATTTGAACCTTGAACTGGAACAGTTTGAACAATATCTGTTCTCTAATTATCCAGATAATAATAGTGTATCATTATTATTATTATTTTTTGCATTTCTCATGTGAAAACACCTGCAGCCACAAACTAAATTATAGGAATAAAGGAGCTGTGTTAAAGGATGCTGACAGTATGATTTGAGATGTGCTTATTTTTTTAACACCCTGTGCAGATTACGACATTGCTCGTGCTCAGACTTGCAGGCCGAGTCTCGGTCACATGTCAGAGCTGCTTTCAGCAGGAGTGTGGACCAGCTGCAGGGGGAAACGATGGGACAGTCGTGTCTTGGAGGAGAAAAAATGTTTCACATACATGTGGGGGGGAGTCATGTGATGAGGCAGAGGAGAGGAAGAGGCAGGTCCGGAGGGTTCTGCCACTCCTCTCCTTACTCATAAACTCCTTCCTCGTGTCGTCTCTTCCTTCATCTCACCATGACATTCGTGGGGAAATACGAGCTGGAGAGTCAGGAGAACTATGAGGAGTTTCTGGAAGCGATCGGTATGAGGATTTTATTACTCCCGCCATCGTTTGCTTCAGTATCATTGGGTTATTTTAACTGGGAGCCTCGTGTTCTTCGTCGCAGATTTCCTCAAGGCCAAGACAGACCACAAAGTGGTGACTGAGGTGACTCAGGATGGGGACGACTACACCTGGACTCAGACCATCCCCGGCTGGACCTGGACCAGCCAGTTCACCATTGGGAAGGAAAGTGAGCTGGTGTCCATGAAAGGCCAGAAATTCAAGGTGAGTTAAACCCAATTTACTAAAGGAAACAATCATTTTTGCTTCTTCCCTTTGTGAGCTCTTCCTTTTGGCAGGCTGTAGTCACTAAGGAAGGGGGGAAGATTTTACTCCAGTTCCCAGAGTACCACTTCACAGCAGAGATGGTCGACGATAAGCTCGTAATGGTGAGAGAAGGAGTCCTTTATCCTGGGCAGAAGGAGGCCCTGAAAGTGTGATCAGTGAGAGTCCTGTGGTTTGTGTCAAATGATCCCGGATAATCGCTGCTTCTCTTTTCTGCTCTGTTCCGAGCAGACTTGTGTAACTCCAGGAGAAAAGGGCGTGACGTTCAAGAGAGTCTTCAGGAGGATCTAACCCTGCGAGACTCAACACGCTTTGGTGGAAAACACGGTCCTCGCTTCAGACTCTGGAACAAGAAAGGCAAAATGAATCCAAACCGAAGAGAAAGTGGAACGGCTCTTTGCAACGCAAGACTGACGTAGACTGTGCTGGTTCGGGGTGTGACTTTGAAGAAACGGTGAAATTACGCAACATACTCCAGTTTGACATCTGTTCTGGTTTTAATGGCTGATCCAACAAAAGCCATTTAACATTTAGTTTGTCTGCCCCATCAAAATGTAATCAAATTGAGTTGTGATCTTTCTTTACTTTTATCTGAGTGTAATATCCTGAAATGTGTGGCTTGTACTGCAACACTGATTTCATTCCCTGAGTTTATATGAATAAAACAAGCCCTGGTGCTCAAAATATGACTTGTTAAGGCTTTAATTACAAAAAAATAAAAGGCTTGGCATCCTTTGAATGAATGCATATCGCCCGCCGCCTCCTGTCATGTCAGAGTGTTAAACTAAGATCCTCTTATGATGAGCAGAGACAGAGTTAGAGCCCTTTTGGTCAAACCTTGAAAAGCTCATGTGACATTAATTTCCATTTGGAGTCCGTGTTGTGATTGATTTTCTGCCACCGCCGCACCAAATTGCAATATTTTCAATATTTCTTCATAATTTGTCAGATTCGGTTCCTCTATTTGCAAAAAAAGGGAAGAAGGCTGCAGGCGGGGTTACAGATGAAATGTTTTTTTATTCAGATTTTCAACTGGTCAGCAGGACTTGGTAACTTTATTAACTTTATTTATTCCAGAGTTCCTCTTGAATAAATGCATTGAAGTTGCTCTGAACTCAGTAATCTCCTATTTATATGCTGCAGTCCCTTGGAAGTGGATGCAGAGAAGAAACGATGTCAAATAAGTGTCTGCAGAGAAAAATATTCAACATCTGTGACATTGTGTGGGTAGAGAATTCATTATGTGTGCAGAAAGACTGAGCTGCTTTCAGAACTACTGCTGAAGATTTATTGCAGCTTCTTGGGTCTTTATTTCATCTTCTGATGGATAAAAAAAAAGAGAAGAAAACTGGTTAACAATGCACTGAAGGTAGCAGTGCGGTGCGTGGAGGTAAATAGTTCAACAAACTGAATCTACATTGTGTTTTGTGGTCTCATTTTTAGAAAATCTGGGAATAATTAGCACATAAAAGAAAAAGACTCCAGAGCTGTAGTTTCTGAGGTCCTGCGGTAACACATTATAAACATGAACAACTTTGTTGTTTAAATCACTGCGTGCTTTCAGAAACTTTCCTAAAAAACCAAACAAAACACACATTTCAGATTATGGCTTATAAAATATACTGAGTAGAAATTAAAAAACACTGCATGTAATCTGACAAACTCAAATTTGGTTTGAGAGACAATTTTTTCTAATAATCAAATAAAGAGGAGAGTAATTAGTAATTCTGCTACATAGATGCATCTTCCTACTGCTGCCATTAGAGGGTGCCACTAATCTTCACATCTTTCAATTTGCTGAATAAAGTTAGTTCCTTCTTTTCATGGGAGACAAGCTGCTTTTAGAAAATTACTACTTGAGTTATTGACTCTGAACTAACCTCCTAATAGGATATTGTTTATTTATGTGTTTTCATGATTTTAATGTAGTGACATTATAAAAGAAAAGCAGAGGAGAATCTCAAACTTGCTTTAAAGTTAGAGAAACATTGTTTTCAGAGGGAAACAAACAGAGGGAAAATTCTCGCCAACTTTCCAGGACCTTCTTCCAACAAACATTCCCACAGCATGATGCCACCACTGCCATGCTTCACTGTGGAGAGAGTGCTGTTTTTCTTAACGGATTTGGGGTGGTGATACAGTGATCCCAGTGTTTAATGATCAATACATTAGTTCCAAGGGATATGGAGTTTTTGATCATTTTTTTACAACGTTTTTTTGCATTTTTTACAAAAAAAGTCAATTTGATGAGTAATAAAAAGCTCCTCGTTCTTCATTGTGCTGCTTGTTTGTTACTCTGGTACTTTGGGTGCAATAAACTAAAATCAGGTGACAGTGAGGGCATGCATTCAGTGTAAACAAAACACTTGGCTGAATCCACCGAAAACAGGAAGCTTGACGGAATCAGACAAGTCTGGAATCTGAGAGAAGATGCTTAAATGGAAATATAAGAGTGAATCTGCTGCTGATCGCACAAGAAAAGAGGAAGCGCGAGTAAGACAGCTGTCAAGAATAAATATTAGGGCTCAAACAAGTGGGGGAGCTCCTGCAGCTTTTGCAAAACTTCTTCTAGACCGGTAAGTTTACCATTTCAACCTAACCTGTCTTTATCTTTATATCTGCATACTTTATTCAACAAATCAGAGCAAAACTGTCGGACTTCTCCATCATAAATGGCTCTTCCACGGACGTTGCCATAACTGACCTATTTTCAGTCACTCCAGCTGTTTCCATAAGTAAACAAACACACGTGGTGGGTGGCAGCCATTGATAGATTTTGCTTACAAATTTTTGATTCAAGGAAAATATTACCCATCGTTGTGAAAACAGTTGTGCAGATTTTGTTTTTTACTGTATTTCTGACATTTATCTTTACCATATTTATTTAGATTACAACCTGCCAATATGATGAACACTCCTCTGATAATTACTGCGGTAAGAAACATGACAGCAGCTTCCACTTTCATCCTGAAGTCTTCATCATATTGAGGATTTTTAGTTCTCTAAATACTTAAACATGTCAGTAATTAATTAGTAAGGTCAAGTTCTGAAGCAGTACTGATTAAAGGCTGCATTGTTCTTTTTAAGCAACTTATTATATTTTTTCTTCCTGGAGGAAGCCAGCAGCCTTCCTCTTTATCTCTGAATAAAAAAGCTTACAGCAGGATGGCCTGAAGCAAAGACCACGGCCCTCTGTCGGCACCTCAATCCACCGATCACCGAGCATCTGGAGAAATGCCCCTCAGTCTTCTCAGGATTCAGATCCTAATCAGACGACCACATGCTGATGTGATCAGAGAGGTGTGCAGGATTCTGTCCCAGATGTCCTCAGTTCGGTAGCACACTGAGACGCACAAACATTTAGGAACAGATAAGCTTTTTGTTCCCCGACATTCCAAGAAAAGATCAGTGGCTTGTTTTCTCTTACTTCTGGTGACCTGCTGGTAACTGAGAAATTATTATTTTCCCCCTTTTTTACCTTTAAATATACAGATAATCTTATTGAGATCTGGGGTCTCATTCTGAGGAGAGACGGGTCTAAAATAAATAAATTAATTAAAAACAAATAAATACATCCTTCTGTTTTAAACGCAACTGAGAAATCTGTCAGACTGATCTCAAAGACCACAGAACTGAGCACGGTTTAAAGATTCAGAGACAGAGAAAACTGCTTTTTTTGTTTGCTTTATTTTTAGCAAAATGCTAGCTAAAAGCTAAAAGTAGCAAAAGGCTAGCTAAAAATAGTCAAATGCAAGCTGAAAGCACCACAATGTTAGCTAAAATATAAAAGTAGAAAAAGACTAAAAATAACAATGCTTACTAAATGTTATAAGTAGCTAAATGCTTGCTCAATGTAGCTAAATGAAAATGCTTGCTAAAAGCTATAAGAGTAACAAAATGTTTACGAAATGTTAAAAACAGCAAAAGGCTAGCTAGAAGCTAAAAGTAGCAAAATGCTAGCTAAAAGCTCAAAGTAGCTAAATGCTAGCTAAAAGTAGCAAAATGCTACCTAAAAGCTAAAATTAGCAAAAGGTTAACTAGAAGCTAAAAGTATTAAAAGCTGTGATATTTGCCAAAGACGATGGAACTGTTTTAACTGTTCGGCATGACCACATTTTTATGTAGGACTCTTTATTTTCTTTTTGTTTTCACTGTAAATTAGAATAAAGAACTGTCTGGTGTGTTTTTTACATTTAGTTTTTTTAAATAGAACAATCAGTGAAGTTTTACAAAGTTGGAGCCTGAACCATCGTCACACCACTGTAAATATTCTGCTGTTCTGGAGGAAACAAAGCTAAAGGCTCAGCTGTTTCTGTGGGTGAGGAGGGGGGATGGAGGGGGGGGGAGTCAGGCCACCATTATACCAGAGCATAATGTCTTAAGTGTTGACGTCCCGAACGCATTCCAGCACAGAAAGCTCTGACTGAGGCTGGACTTCTGCTCCGACTGTTCACTGATCCCCATCAGAAGGCTGGTGGGTTTTATTTTCCACCCATGATTACAGTTGCAGGAGAAGCAGATTAGACTGTTTGCTTCACATTTAAAGGGGATGGTTCAGATCTGATCTACAGTATGTTCATTCCTCCTGTTGTACAACAAGCTCCCTCTGATGGTTTATTGGAACGTTGTGCGATTCATGTTTAAAAGCGGGAAAATTGCCCCCCCCCAAAAAAAAAAAAAAAAATCAGCCGAATAGTCGGGTCAGGCTGTGAAATAAACAGGCTGCACCCTCCTGTCACCTGGGTGTCGTGTCACAGATTACCTTTTTGATGTGGGTCACACTGTTGACTGAATCCCATGAAATGAGCCTCTGAATGCCCCCGACCACCTTTATCCTAAAGCACAGGTTCTGAAATCTCTTAAATCTATGGTCTTGCCTGAAAATTATATCTACAACCAATTGTGTGTGTGAACACTAGGCTAACTGCATAAAGCTGTAAGCAAAACACGGCAAATATCCCTCATTACGGCGAAACAACCAGTCTGATGTCACAGCACACACTCTATACAAAGGTTAATAATTAATATCTTAACTGTCATAGACAGTTCACTAAATGACCTCAGTTTGAAGAAAATTAGTTTAAATCTGACCAGATTGATGAGCTAATGGCTAGTCTGAATGGGTCTAAAACCAGAGTGGATCGCTAAAGCAAAAAGTGTTTCATGCATGTACTAGATTTTAAACCTTTACACTTTTGTCAGTTTCAAATTACAGGATTATTTCAGCTGAAATATTTTTTATTTTCCTTTAGAAAGAACCCCAGGCAGCACTGGAAGTGCTACAGCTAGCTGCTGCTGTTTGCTCTTACACATATCTACAGAATTATTTGTAAAAAAAAAATAAACTTTTTTTGTTCTTTTTAGATCTTTTTAGGACTGCAGAATCCACTTTGGTCTTGGACAAAACATTAGCTTGTCAGAAATAATTAATTTTTTTCTAAATAGAGGCTGTTCAGAGAGCTGTCGACAACAGGTAAGATATAGTTTGTAATCTTTCCATCGAAGCTTGGTTCACTGCAATGCTAAAAAAAAAGAAGAGGGATTTAGTCAGAGGTGGGAAAAATCTGCAGATCCCTCTGAGCAGTAACACTGTCACTTTTAATGAATGTCTAATATAAGATAAGAAACTCACAATCCCCTGCAGTAATCTAAAAAAAAGGTTATAAACAAAAACAACTGGACTTCTGTTCTGTAGCTGAAGACGTTTGGCTTCTCATCCGAGGAGCTTTCTCAACAATGTGGCCCATTTGTGAGTCAGGAAAACAAAGACCCTAATGAGCCTCTGTTGTGAAGGGAGTGACGTTAATCTGCATGTTAATCCAGTTTACAGAACATCTCAGCTTGAAAAGCTCGAACTCCGCATTCTCTGCCATTCTGAATTCATAAAGCTCCTCGGGGAAGAAGACAAACATCTTCAGCTGCAAACTACAAGTCCAGTTGTTTTTTTTTAACCTTTTTTTTTTATTATTTATCATGTCCTGATGACTGAAAATCTAAACCAGCAAATTGCCCGCATTCAAAACTTGGGAGACAAATACACTTAATATATTTAATTAATCTGCTTAAACCTAATACCTGATCAGAGAAATAAGCTCTCAGTAAAGGTGTAAAAAATATGACTTGTCTGAAAAGTAAAGAAAATGAACAGCTCAAATACCATAAAAACAGCTAAATGTGTTTACTTACATTTAAACAGTGAGGTTTAGTGAACGGTGCGTTTTATTCTCAGCACAGAGTCACAACTGTGCCTAAAACCTGCTGGAGAAGCTTTATTATCCTCCCATTATACCAACAGGAGAATTAAAAGCTTCAGGCATTTTAAAAAAAGGATACAAAAATCCACCCGTCAGAAACTCAGCTCACTTGTGTTTTTATTCTTTCATGGCACTATACGATAAAACAAATTTATCATTCAGTGTCATATAAATCAAGACTACAAGGTGTTACAAAAGAATTTTAAAAAGTCAAAGAAAAGTGGAAGTTTGTGGCGTAGGTTTATCACTTTTAAAACAAATCTTATTTGGTGTGAGTGGCTTCAGCACCGTCAAGAAAACAAACAAAAAAACAGTTCAACTAAATCAATCATTCAGTATTATCTATCACTCATAGCTTGTGGCTGCAATATGCACCATAATCACCGTTTTCAGAGCTAACTGCCCTCTAAAGGAAATCAAGTCAAATTACACAATTATCAAAAATAAGTTAAAATAAAAAATAAAGTTGAACCAGTGGTACACACGAGACAGTGATGGCTGTGGTCAGCATAAAGAGAGGAGAAAAAACAGCTTATTGCACCTTTGACACCTCAATCTGAAGTTGCACATGAATTCTGAGGAAAATTTATAAAGGAAAAAAAAACAAGAACAAGTCTGGCACACAAACAAAATTCATTAAAAAAAAAGAAAGAAAACAAAATATTGAACTAAAACACAATTAGTCCAAATGGAATGCAGAAACTTTTAACAAAATGGTTCACAAAGTTAGAGAAACATAAAAATATCATAATTCACCGGTTCAAACGTATCAGGCTGGATTCAATTAAAGAGGATTCGCGTTGTGCTGTCTGAGATGTTTGTACATGAGACGGATAACTCAGACCTTCCAAAATGGGGTTATGTGGAAAGGTTATGATTGATTAACATTTTATAGTTCTTTATCTGACCTCAGTTTGGAGAAAGAGTTGAATTCTGAGCGGATCGACGAGCTAACAACTGCTCAACAGACCAAATAAACCTGTAATTATGTAAGAATTATTACCATATTCCTGCAGGATGGGCCCCAGGCTGCTCAAGAAGCCCTACTGATGCTTGTAAATAACCATAAATGTGATGTTAATAAACATGTAAACTGATGGCAATGTGAACAGTTTTATTTTTGAGACTGAAGTTGTTTCAGGGTGGCAGCAATCCACTTTGGTCCGACGAGCTCGTCATTCTGGTCCAAACGAATCTATTCCTCCAAACTGAGGTTACTGCAAAAGCCATCTACAGCAGGTAGGATACTAACTGTTCAAACGCTTCCCAAAGAACTTAACCTTCGAAAGTCTGAACTAGTCCTTTAAGGTTCCCGTGCAGACCATGAAAGCTGCTGAGGGAAAGATGCAAACACGGTCCAGCAAGAAACAGGAGCATCTGAAAATTTATAGGCAGAAAAATCAAACTGCAGGATTTTTTTTTGTTTGTTTCCACAGACAAATCCAAACAAACTGAGAATTTAAGCTTGAGAGGAAAACAGATGAACCAAAACACGAAGTTTAACTACATCCGCCTGGCCTCTCAGTTTAGTAATGTTTCTGGCACATTGAGAAATAGCTGCTTATTAACAGGCAGCCCAAATTCAGTCAAAATGTGTCATGACTCTCAGCGTCTTGTGGTCCATGAACGATCAAAGAATCACCCCGATGACCAGCGGGCAGCCTCTGCCAATCAGCGCTGCGAGTCTGGATGTGTTTATACTTTAACAGGAAGTGGCAGATTGGGGATTGCAGCTTTAGAAATTTGGGAAGCAATTACAGCTGACTGGCTGCAGATGTTTATATGTGAAAGCAGCCACCGCGGGTTTGGTCCCTCATGTAGCAGCTGAAGTTTCAGAAACCCGAGTTGTCCGGAGTAGGGTCCAGTGATGCATTAGCATCCGCTTTAAAGCACAATAAGCAGAGGAAAAATGAAGAGAAGGCAGCTAGTTTCAGCCTTTAAACCTGAGCCTGAATATACAGGGTTTTTTTTTATGAACAGGTACAAAAAAATGACTACACTTAATTAATGTTGGGTTGCTAAGTTAAAATTCTACACTACGTCAAACAAAATTAATTAATAAGAAAACATTAAGGAACATAAACTCATAAATAAAAGCTATGGCATGTTTCAATGGCATCATATTCAAGTAATCTTGATCAAGTCCCTGATAGTGGTTCATGTAAACATTGGGAGGCATTAACACAGACACAGAACCAGCTTTCTTTCTCTTTTTCTTTCTTTTTAAATGCAGCAGCAATTTGTATTTACAACCAACCGCGTCTCCTTCGCCATGCTGGTCCAGTCGCATCGGTTGGTCTAACTCTTTGAGCGGTGCTGGAGAAATTAAAACTTTAGTATGAAGAGCCGGCGGGAGAAACGCGTTACCTGCTTGTGTGAATGCTCTCCCACGAGACTCGACTTTGGGGCTAAAAGAGGAGGAAAAATTAAACTGAATACTGAGGGCCGGTTCGAGCCGTGGTCATCGCCTGCTGTGCGCAAAACAATGAATTCTCCGGCTCCTCTGAGGTCCTGCGTTGTGAGGAATTCCCAAAGGAGCCGTTCTGCTCATTACATCAAATGTTTGCTGACAGCCTCTAGGCAACTTTTTGCTACCTTTACCCAACGATGGCTTACATAAAGAAAATATGAACAGCCCAATTTTCTATGAAATGTGTTACATTTTTGGGATCGGAAACGAAGATAAAAAAGGACATCGAGCAGCAAAATACGCTTAGCACGGATACTCTGTGTTCTGTGCACCTCTAAAATTGGCTCAGCTATCACACACAAGTGAGAACAGGCACTGAATGAGGTGGGTGTACAATCACACTGCTGCTTTCATCTCATTCACAGTGATGACAGTCTCATAATAACACAGTTTTATAAAGTCAGTTCAGTATACGGCAGGAGAAAATGTCTGCGGTGCCTCAGAGTTTAATGTGAGGCGGTTAAGCATTTGTCACGTCAGTGTGATGACTTCCACTTGGTCTGTCTTGCCTTTGGACCTCTGTTTACGTTTGAGACGTCTCTGTGAGAGGGACGGGGTAGCTGGACGAGCTGAAGGTGTTGCGGTACCGACGGAGAGAGAGAGTAGATCTGTGAGTGGATGCTTCAGGGTCGGGAGTTGGGTGGGAAGTAGTGAAGTGGACTCCCGTGGGGGTTTGTGCTCCCTCTCCGTCTCCTGGCGTCACCTGTCAAAGCAGCCGGCTGTGAACGTGTGGTGCGCGCCCAGGTAGCCCCCGCTGTAGGCCATGCTCAGACAGTGCCGCGGCTCTCCGGCGAGGGCCATCTGCACGGAGATGGGGCCCTGGAGAGGCAGAGCGCGGGCTCCTGGCTGAAGACCTGAGGTTAGACTCGAGTAGGAGGCGAACGCTCCTCCGGGAGTGATGGAGGGAGCCCCAGCTAGCAGACCCATCCGGTGGCTCTGAAGGAAATCCTGAGACATGTTCACTACTGGGCCCAAAGCCTGGGAGTCGGCTAGTGCTTGCAGCTGAGACAGGGATGGGGAGTGCTGGGAAAGGTGCGGGAAAGTATCTGGCTGAAAGAGCAACTGTGGCGTGGAGGAGGAGCTGGAGGAGGCTGGTCTCTGGATGGCTGACACTGGAGAGAGGTGAGAAGTCTGGGGCTGCGACTGCAGAGAGGAGGGCCGGTGAGGTGGGGTAGATTTGGTTTTATTGGCCTCTTTCACATCGTTGTCATGAGCTCTGTCGTTAACACAACAAAAAGATTAAATTAAGTCAAATGTGTAAACATTGCACTGAAGAATCACAGCTATAGCTGCAGGGAGAGAAGTATATGGAGCTAAAAAATCCACTGACAGACGCAAAGATTTCTCTGCACCAACCTTTTAGACTTCCACGGCAATAATCTGAACATATGCAAACAATTACAGAAATTAGTGCACTTTGCAACTGACTCAGCACTAATTTTTACAACCTAATTATGGTTGTTAAATTACACAAATCTGAGGCTATCAGCTACAACTGAACAGCTTTTGTGAGATGATACACACAAGCTTCTACTGGTTACAGAAACACTTATTTTGAAATTCACAATCATGGCAACTTAAAGGTGAATATCACAGTATAAAAACAGTCTACATGGATGTGGCCTCCCACTTTAGGATTATCTGCAGCTCTTGCTTTCTACTTTTTTTCCCCCCTCTGCTTGTGTGTGTTTGTTGGTGCGACTCTTACAGCAGCATGAGCTCGATGCACTGGGTGAGGTGGTCCCAGGAGTACCCTGTTAGCAGATGCAGAGCAGTCGTCCAGCTTGGGGAAATCTGAAGGCAAATACGAGACGCTGCCACGCAGGCAGCGGCAACCTGGGACGGTCTGAAATTCAGGAAGGCGTGATCTACAAAAGAGAAAAAAGGGGCTTTGATTTCAATCAAACATTTTACTTTCCAACAATGACCTGTCTTCTTTCCAAACTCACCCTGCAAAGAAACCTCCAGGAAGTAGTGAGTGTATTTGTCCATGAAGGACTTGGTCTTGGAGATGGAGGACAGGGGCCAGCCGTTGTAGAGGTCACCCTCCTGCACTGCAGCATGGAGGTAGTAGTCGATAAAGTGGGCGGGCGTGGGCATGCACAGATTCCAGCCGAAAGTCTCCAACAACAGAAGCTCCATTTTGATCAGATCCTTCTTGTTGAGGACAAGATTCAGGCTGCACATAAAACCAAGGGAGTTCAGCTGCTCCAGTTTGGGCACCCGGTCCTCCTTCTCCTCAAATTTACCTTAAAAAATAAAAATAAATAATTCAGTCATACTGCATCCCACAAAGGGACTTTAAAACATTTAGCAAATATACTCATTTATTTTCTCTACTCATTTCATCTTGTGAATTATTATCATTATTATCATTATTATTATTATTATTATTATTATTATTATTGTGAAACAGGTTTATAATCAGATCTAATGTGTTCCTGCCCATCTTCCACAAAACATAAATACCTACATTAAGGTGAGTACTTCTGAACATGCGCCTATCAAGTAAGGCGAAGGAAGACATCACTGTAAGCCTCTTTCAGTGGATCATAAAAGCTTTCCACTCTATTAAAAACCCAGTTAACGTAATCTAACATTTCAGTCTCTCTGCATCTCTCCAGATCCTCAACATTTATAAGAGCAATGTCATTACGGCGAGCCCCCCCCCGTACAAAGACGTACTCTTTTCCATAGCAACAGCCCCAAGGCCCCAGGGGTCCATGTGACCAATGAAGAGGGGTGTTTCTGCTTTTAATCCAAGAGGCCTCCTCTCAAAAATTAAGAATGAGGAGAGGAGGGTGTCGGGTTACTCTTCTGCAGATTTGCCTGGAAAGCTCGAACTTGAACTACACACACTCGGCTTTTAGTGAAGACTCTTGATGAGGCTGACTGTCTGCCTGCAATCATGCCTCAACCAATTCTGAGTCGCTTTGCAATAACTGAAAATTAAAAATAATAGCCAGATAGATGGTAGCTGTCTCTTTAGATTTGGTAAAACGTGATTTAAGGTCATTTTGAATTGATCAACACAACATAAAACTGCACAAACAGCAGGGGTGGGGAGGTTAAATCTATTTTAGAGGCATCGCATTGTGGACACGGAAGATACAGGATCGATTTACAAATATCAAGAATCTATTTTGTTATCGTTAATTAATAACGCAGCGTTGAGGAAAACAAAGGGCACATCTCAGAAGTGTGGAAGTGCAGAGCAAGGATGTCCACATAACAGACAAATTCACAAGACGCTTGAGCAAGATATAATCTGGAAATAAATGAAGTGGAAGTAAATAAATGTGATGCTTTAAAACTGCCAGGGTGCAATTCAGGGGGTACATATAAACAATCAAAATGCATTAATAATCGTTTTATCATTGCATCACAGCCCTCTGACTCAAACTGAGGCCCCCTTAACTGTGGACACCTTAAATAGTCTCAATTTCTGCTAATTACTGCCCAGTAATAGTTAATTATAACATTATAATAGAAAGTATGGTTTTATTCACACCAAATACAGAACAAAAGTATATAAAACAATTTGCAAAAATAAATTTGCTGAAAAAATAAATAAAAATTGGGACCTCTATGTTATTTTAAAACACATAAAACCTACTGCTTAAGTGTGACTCCACAGATATAGCAGAGTTACTTGACAATTTATGTCTCTGCAAGGATTAAAAAGTTATGTTTAAGCTGCGAACAACTAAATCCCTCTGTGGAGTTAATCTTCTGATCTAAAACCATGACGACCACACACACAAAACAGGAGCTTTGCTGACATTACCAGGATAATTAAAAGGTGAATAATTCCACCAACAATTGTTTAAAAGGCAGCAGCTTTTGGTATTCCATTGCCATTGCTGGACCTCATTTATTCCTGTATGCTAGCAGAGCATCTTTCTACACAGTGTAAGTTTGATCACGGAAGTAGTGGCCTATCATTAACAAAGACAGAAGACTGAAGACGCATGAAGGCGGAGGACCTGCAGAAACGACACGCCGAGAGCTGGGAGTGAGGGAGTAATTAGCAGAGAGGCAGTAATGGCGTTTCTACAGCAGGAAGCAGTGAGAGACAGAGCTGTTTACAGCCACCAGGATTCGTTTCATGACTCGGTCGACACTTGTCACATTCTCTCACCCTCACATCCTCTGGATCACCGCCCTGTCTGCCGCCAGACTGCTACGTCCACACAAACACGGCCGTAAAAAGCCATCAGTACCCCCAGTCCCTGCATAACACCAGCTTCTTTGATGTAAAGAGAGAGGGAGACAGTGCAAGTCTACATCCTTATTGTTACTCTGGTTTACAACTGCGGGCGTCCAGACACATGGAGAACATGGACGCTGAAGCTCTTTGAAAACAAAACACAAGAAGCAACTTCAGGAACCAACTAAAGAACTGACTGAAGGGTCTACTCCAACCTACGTGACCAAACAGGGACCACATTCATTTTGGTATGGGGGAACTTCAGAGAAAAAACAAAGCACAACAAGACATCCAAAATCTAGAAACATATTTCAGATAACTATTTACTACACCTTATTATAAGAATTTAGCTTTATTGGATTGATTTTTGTTTGACACAATAAGACCAAAGACAAATTTTCAAAAAGAAACCAGGAAATGTATTGTTTGATAAACACCCAAAGGGTTTCCTGAGAAACTTGACTTAAGCAAAAGATTTTTTAACCTCTCAAAAAAAAGTAAATACTAGAGATTTTTAGGGGAACGTATTTGGAGAAAGCACCACAAATATGTACTTTTAGGCATATATTTAGGTCTAGAACGGTGCAGAGGTTACCACTACCCAGGCAAAAAAATATTTTAAAAACTCTCAACCCTGACATTGTGTTAGGCCTCTGGGTTTGAAAAAAAAAAAACTATTTCACTGAGTCTTATAAATGTTTTAGATTTTTACATCCCGGACCCCGTTCAAAGCACAAATATCCAGACTTTCCACCTTTTATTATCAACCAACTTTCTTAGAAGTTGGTTTTTAGAAGCACGTTGCTTTTATAAACTGAATCTTAGCTTAAAACTATTTCCAAAACGTATAAATCATTCTAACAAGTTAAATCATGCTTTATTGCTGCATTAATCCAATGTTTTACACAGTGAATCTAACTTCTGATTTTTACATTTATTTTTTAAATTCTTTTATTTATTTTCAGAATCTGTTGTCACTGGTCAAGAGGCGAGAGCCACCCTGGACGTGAACCTACGTAGGAAAAATACCTCTAAAGTTCATTTAAAAACACAAAACTGAATCTAAAGTGCACGTTTTCTGTTTGTGGAAGAAAAAAAAAATTCTTGCACAGGCACAGGAAAACCAACCTTTGCACAGAAAATCTGCACAATCACAATTCCAACCACAGATCTTTCAGTGCGCTGCTGCTAATCGCTGCGCCTCCTGAACAATTTTCAGGCATTTTTTTTGTCTTAAAAACACTTAACGATTAATCAGTTAAGATCCTTTGACATACAGCAGCAACAAATCGCATGAAAGCCAACATAATCTGAATTAATTAGTATGGAGCCATCTGTTATTTGCCTCACAAAGACGGATCTCAGTGTTTGATCAGCTGATTCTGATAGACATTTCATCATCTTCTCATTGTCACCTCTTTCCACCAAGCCCAAACCACCAGACTTCCTCTCAGTTTACTGTCAGCTGCCTGACAGAGACAGTGCATTCTTTTCCCGTGAGTTCAGCTCACCTGGAATGCAGGCAGCTAACCGATCCCATCTCGTTCTCAGCAAGCAGGAAGAAACAAAGTTGAGAAGCGAGGAGAAAAAAATAAAAAAAAGAAGAAATCTTTTAATTTCCACCATGCACAGAAACCACAAGCCACCTATCCTGTCTCACAGCGCCTACAGGTGACGACGCTGATGAGAAAAGGATGAGTAAACAGATAAGCTAGAGGTCAAAGGTCGAGGAGAGGTAAGACCAGGATGCAGGGCCTACTTCCAGGTGTGCTGTTTGGAGAATAGATAGTGACCATGGGTTTAAAGTGATAAGAAACTTGAGAGATGTGTTTTCAAATGAGAAATTCTTCAGTAACTCCCCCCAAAAAAATAATGTCTGTGCAATAAAATACAAAAAAAGAATAAAATTACAACACTTTTCTAGGATTATGGTAAGAGTTAAGTTATAGATTTCTATATTAAATGTAATGAAAACAGGAGGGTAAGGTCCACCTCAGCACAGCAGGTCAAACAATTCAAAGTAAATGTATATAAAACATTGCTAATTTAGGAACATTTGCACATAATACAAACAACACCGATAAGTTGTCAGAAATGTGTAAAAAAAAAAAAAGTATAATCACACACAGGATCAAAGTTGTTCACTGAAAATCTGATTCTGATTCTGAAAATCTCTTACAAAAGCACATCACATACAGATAAACTAAAGGAAGGGCATTTCAGAGAAAACTGAGAGAAAGTGTCAAAACAAGGTTTTATTTATGCAACCCAATTAGTCAACACAACTGCACAGATACTGAATGCATTTCCCAAACAGGATTTGTGACTTGCTAATACTTGACAGGAATACTCTCTTGCAAAAAAAATCCACTTCTTAAAGTGTTCTTTATTTTCCCACCTAATTGTATTCTGCCTTTGGTTTTGCTTGACAGCCATGACAGAAGTTCTTCTACGTTTTAACCGTCTTTTATTCGAGGGTTTATCTTTCATCGCGAGAGGGAGATTGGTCACAGCTTCATCGCAGAATCTCCCCATTGCCACCCCTGGAGCTCACAATGTAGGCCAGAGCTGACCTCTGACCCAAGACCCTGAATGCTCGAGTGACCGGGGAGAATCCAAAAACCCCTGCCTTGTGCATAAGGGTGTTGGGGGGAGATTTGTATGAACCTTACTCAGTGGGTGGTAACACATGAGTATGTTGGTAAGCATATCTTCAGGTATTACACAACAAAACAGCAAATTTCACTTATTTGTAGCATTTAATCAGCCATTTTGTGAAACTAAATTTCATAACCGATCTAAGCAATTCACTTAAAGTATTTATCTTTACACTCATCTGTTCATCTCTACATAGTTTCTTTTATGTGAGAGAAACACATTCCATCATAATTACTGTCAAACCTTTTTAGAAGGGGATAAAAACAGGAAGCGGTTTACTTATTAATCTGCATTTCAGGGTAGCCTGCCGGGCGCTTCAGTTCTAATGTGTCCCATTTTTGCAGGCCATCAGCTCTCCCTTCCTCTCCACTCTGTTTAACATCAGCAGCCGACCTGCCTTTGAAGTGCCGCTTCGTTCACTTCCCAGCCCCTGAGGGATGCGGGGCTGCTTTCTACAGGTCCCAGGACTGGCTCGCTCGGCATGACCCCGACCAGGTGAGGGCACGGCAAGGGAATGGAGTCGTCGCCCCCCCGCCCCCGAAAAGGTAAACGAACCCCCACCACAAACCAGTCGTTTAAATAGTTATGCGCGGTGGCTTTTGAATTAGGAACCCTCCAATGGATTAGATTTCAAGGTTGCTCTTAATGAGGTGACTGCAAGAAAAGAAACCATAGGTTTATCACATGGTAGTCATGGCAACCGTGTCTACTTATAGCAGCGCTGGTTCATGGCGAATCCCCACCACACACACACAGCGGCTCACACAGCAACCCCTATGCCTCAAGAGTGCGCTCCCCTCCCCCCTCGCTCTGGAAAGGGTCTGGCTGTCCTGCCTGCATTGACTGGCTTTTGTTTGAGGCCTGACTCAGAGAGCATATGGCAGGTGCCCCTCAGCACACAGTTCTTCCCCACCCCCGGGCGCTGAGGCCTATGCATGTGCGCTCTGTGGTCAACATGACTGAGCTTCTTGTGCTCAGTCGTTTCGACATGGTGGGCTTGTTTTGTTGCTTTAGACCCTGCACTGAACCAGGTTCAATAAAAACTAGAACTGCAAGCAGTTATCAACGGGTTCCAAGCCCCCCACGCTCCGCCCCTACCCGCGCGCTCCGACCCCGACGCCCCGCCCGGCGTGGCTCCGCCGCCTCTCTCGGCGAGCGGGCCGAGTCGAAGCTCGCCAGGACGGTGCGTACCCAAAGGCGCTTCGTAAGACGTAACGGTACAATTTGTGTAG
>NC_051438.1:15006645-15127152 GCF_001649575.2 Kryptolebias marmoratus | reverse complement strand
AATACACAATCGTGAAAAATCCTTACAAAAACAATAGGGTTCCCTGCTCCGCTGGGAGCAGGCGAACGGCCATGCCTTGCATTGGCCGCCCGCTTGCTTCCGCGGGCTTGGAACCCTAAAAAACAATAATAATTTAAGATCCAACTGCAGAGACGTTACAAAATAAATCATGACCTGGTCATAATCAAGAAAAAACAAAGGCAAGCTTTACAACAACAAAGAATTAAAACAAATACTGTTTTGGCTGACAAACACACATTATTGATGTCATTTATAATAACAAATAGCTGCAGTATGCAGAACTTTGTGGACTCAAACCTGACAGCAGGACTGATGTGGTCACTGCATTTAACACAATGGCAACTTTGTGGTTTGGGCTCAATTTTAAATGCTGGTCTCTTGAAATGCACATTAAACATCCCAGGGTTCTGGTTTCTCTAATTGACTGTGTTCTCCAGACAAAGTAACATCTCTAAATAAGTGGCCAACAGTCAATAGCACTCAATCCCAGTGGGTTTAAAAAAAAAAACTGACCATTAGCTCACTTCTGTAAAAGAAAAGGAGCTCATCCGTGGGCAAACACATGCACACACAAGTGCCCACAAAACACACACATACAATAGAGTAACAGGATTAAACAGTGACTGCTGAGAGGCACAAAGAAGGAACAGATTAATTAACCAAGTGTGGAAGCCGGGAAAGTTAAAAGAAAGACAACTGTGTGTGTCAAAGGGAAGCCGTGAGACCAAAGCAGGTTGTTCAATAAACAGGCGAGATTCCAAAGCACCTCGAGATAGATGAAAACCTAAGTCAGCTGCGAATCAAACAGCCTTTCAAGCCTTCATCAATCATGACAGAGACTCCCCCGAGTCCTGGAGGAGTCAGGCGCTGGAGAACAGAAAGCAGAGAGCCCCACTAACTGAGAGCCACAATCAAAAGACTTGGTACAAAAAACAGTTTCATCTATTAGAGATTTTTAAAAAATAAACTTCCGACAAGCTGGAACGATACTTACTGTACTTAACTAAATGAGCAAAGTCTAAAATCTATTCTTACGCTATCAAGGGGTTACATTTAAATGAAATCTCTTATTTCTCACTACAGAGACTGTGATTGAAGATTGTATGTGACTATCTACACACACACACACGCCGAGCTCTCCCACATGAACCAGCTCTGTTCCAGACTCCTACTCTGACAGGATCATTAGTCTAATTATCCATGATGCCAAGGGCTACATTAATGCATGGAAAACCCTCACAGTCTGCTAATCACCAGACAGACATTGAGACGGTAATAACTACCACACAACCGGCACCGCGCATCAGCAGGCGAAGGATGATTAACACACCTGCTTCACACAAAAACACAAAGATTTCACAGCAGAGAGGTAAAATGGCACCTCATCAAACCAGACCACGTGCTTGGGAATAATTTTGGCTTGAAAAGGGACGCAGCTAAAACCTTAAAAACATTAAATCTGTGTGAACTAATATGTTTCTGTTCAGAGAACTAAAATATGGCAAGTTTGGACAGCATAATCAGATTGGTGGCAAAAACCCTGTTTCTTCTTTTACTCTATCAGCTGACATTAAAGGAACATGAAGCTTCTTGTTTACTTACAGCAAGAACGAATGACAGATTAATCTATGTGGTGATAGCAAATGCACAACAAAATAACCAAGGATAACAGACATTTTGACTTTATAGGTCACCACACGTTTATCACCAACTGAGTCAACAGTAGAGAAAGCCCAAAAGATCTTTAAACACAGACATACTCCAAAAAGCTGCACACCTACTCAAGCACAATTTGTTAAAAAAAGACATTCCAACTAGAATTAAACTGTTAACTTTGTTATAATCAGCCTAAAATCAGCCTGACGGTGGGTGAAAAAAACAACAACAACAAAACATTGTGGTCTCGAGTGTCACTAAAATTTGCCTTATTGCAGGAAGTGCTTTAACTTGCACCTTTTGTGCAGAAACCAGTCTATTTTAGGCCATGAGTTACTCAAGCAGGTCTTTGGCAACAAAAAAGCACTCTTTTAATGACAACACACAAATTGTTTTAAAAATGTTAACTAGTCGGAGTCTAAAAAAAAAAAACTGAACATAATGCCTTTTTAATAACTCCTGCTATTTAAAACAAAACATTCTTGCAGGCTTTATAAAAAGGAAGATGAAAGTTGATTTCTGGACTTACTAGCTAGCAGCAGACAGGAGAGGGCAATGACGTAGAGCTGTTTGACGGCAACATCGTAGTGGTCCATGAACAGGTCCAGCAGGTAAACGGCCAGGTGCCGCGCTGTGGGGCATAGCTGGTAGCGATTACTCAAGATGGCCAGCAGGTCCGCAAAGTAGCGCCGCATGCCAATCTGCGGGGAGTGGGCCCTGTAGACCGGCAGCTTCAGCTCCTGGATGGAGAGGAGAAAAACGGGGGTGGTAAATGACAGGGGGTGAGAGAAGCAGGGTGGGCAGGAAGCAGGGATGAAGAAGCATGGGGAGGGGGTAAAGAATGCGCATAATAATAGTGATCCGTGCACGTCTCCAGCTGACTGAGTTTAACTCCTGTCAGGTGAGCTGTTGCGAGGCAAAACTGCTCAAAAACAAGAGAGGACCTCCACCTAATACGGAAAGTTCCTCTGCATGGTTTCAGTTTGATAGATTTCACTCCTGCAACACAGAACTGGAGCTAATTTGGGTCATTGCAGGGGTCCGTGAACAATGGGGGTGAGGGTTTGTAGTTTTTGAGGGGGGTCTCCCTTCAGTGGAGTTCAGCAGCAGATAGGATTAGGTTTCACCCCTAACACATCTCCTATTCATGTTCAATTAGCTGCATGTGTTTCAAAAAGGAAAGAAGACACTCCGGGGCATTAACATAAGAGAAGACTTGGGCATCAAATCAGCTTCAAAACCCAAACAGGAGAGCACAACGTCCCAGTTTCAATACATGCCTCGGGAGCAAAAATGCTTTTAATACTGGCACGTACAAATTTATAAAGGAGGTATGTTCTATTTTTAAACGGCTTCATTATTTTTGGAAAACATTTTTTTTTTGTTTCTACACGGTAAAGTAAAAACAAGAGACTCCGGATTTAGTAAGAGTTTGAGGATTGGTAAATTAACCTCCTCAGGGTTGTGAAAGGTTCTTAAAATAAAGTAGAAATAGAAAAAAACAACCTTGTGACATCAGGGCTGTTGAGGAAAAACCTAGAAATGTGCTCGTCACAAACAATCCTAACCGAGCTGCAGATTATGATCATTATTAAATCCCAAAAATCATTTTCAACCATTCTTCCTCAAAAAAGAAAGCATTTTAAAATAAAAAAAACCATCAGAAGTGGACACCAGATACCTAAGAACCTTAAATTAGGCTAATTAAAAATTTAAGGATTACATCTCTTGTCTGGGTATAAAAAAAGGTGAGTAGACAACAATTGTGGGGTTAATTTATCATGAAAATAAATGTTGGTTGCAGCTACACTTGAAGATAAGCTCCCAGAAAAACATGTTGACAGTCAATACAATCTGCTGCGAGGGCAAAACACGGTTAGGGTTACACAGACTGTCAAGAACTTATTTTGAGCACAACTAAAACAACAGCGACGTTCGACACTTCAGTGGAATCCAAAAATAAACAGAACCCCCACCCCTCCCGCATTAAGCAGCAGCAGCACCCCCCACCCACCCCCCGGTGCTCCTGCCTCCCATATCACCCAAACGCTCCTCTCCTCCCACTGCCTCTGGTCCATCTGTCTGTCTAGGGGTGCAAGGGCAGCATGGGGCGGGAAGGAGGGGGGTGAGTGGTTGAAGGGAGGGTGGAGGGCTCCAGGGTGATGGTGGTGGGGAGGTTGCCTTTGTGGTGGTGGTGGGGGGAGCCGCACCATAATTAAGGATTCCACAGCTGCCTACTGATTTGCATGTCTGATAATTTGCCACATGCTATGCACCAACCGCCGCTATCTCCCACATCAGGGCATTATCGCTGCAGCGAGCGTCATTAAGGCTGGATGAGACAGCAGCGGCGGCGGTGCCGTTTGAGGGGGTGCAGCCGCCACACACAGGAGATCTGAACGCCGTGTGAGGCTCTGATAATGATTTCACCATTCTTCTGCGAGACAAATTCCCTGCACTCCCGAGATTACACGTTCCAGAAAACATCCAACAATCTCCACTCATCGGAGGGCTTTCTGAAGCGCCGAGAATCACGGCGATAACACTTGGAGGAAACTACTCAGTGTGATGTTGTATGGGGGGGGGGGGTTCCTTCCGTAAAACATAAAAAAGCCATTTTGTGTACAAGCCAAAAAGCCACATTCCTTGCTTAAGAATGACCAAAACTCAAAAGGTAAAACAAAAATACTTAGCTTCTTTTGTTTTTACTGCCAGGGATTTAAGTATCATTTTATTGTCTGATCAGCTTGTTCCTGCAACAAACTTTCAGAAAACCTGAGGTCTGCTCCATTTTCAGTCTCAGTTAATCTTATTAGGTGACTATTCATTCCACTCATTTTTGCGCTATAATTTCATAACCCCTGTTAATCTAACATATTCATGCCACATACTTCACAGCCTTTTAAACACAATAATCTGATTATTCAGCGCAGTTACTTTTATGTTTTCTTGTGATGAACTGTATCTCTCACATGTTTTGTTTTTTTGCCTTCTCGGTGAACACAATTAAATCTTTTTTAATCTACCTTTGTGATTAAACTATGTTACACATAGGAACACTTAATAGGCTCCCTTTAAACACACCGGTTGAACGGGTTTTTACATCCAGCACAGCTGCAAAACACCTGTCATCACAATTACGTGATTGCTGCAGTAAAAACTCATGTGTGGCAATGGACAAAAAGATCAGCTTCACAAACTCTTTCAGTATCTCAATGCCTCATAGGTCACACTATGTAGATGGAATCAAAATTTGGGAAAAACCCCAATTGAAGTGGCCTGGCTGCTGACTTTAATAAAAGGTTAACGAAGGCAGGTTCTACAGCTGTTTAATGCAACAATGCTCCACTGTTGAATCCTCACCTCCTTTGTGTCGCTACAGCTTAACGTTTCATGCAATCGTCGGTTTACGACGATTTCACCACGCAGCGAGAGCGCTGCTCGAGATCTAATCAAAACCCAACATCAGGACTGACAGGAATTCCCTCTCTCACGGTAAGAGAAAACGTGGGCGTGCTGGTTTTCACCTCAGATAGACAGCCCCTTCTGAGTCAGCTATTCTCCATCATGAGAAAACTGAACCAAACGGTGTCTGAAAGTGACTCACACCAACTTGAGTGACTTTTACAGCCCGAGACAACCCCGGTGCCTATAAAAGACACCTGATATTCACATCCTCGTCCGTCTCCGTCGCCTCCGGGACGTAGATTACTGCAGGAGTCCCAGCTTGGAAATGCCAGTCAAGTCACGGACGCCTTCATTAAAGTGACACATGGGAAGAAATATGAACCCACTTTGAGGCTAATTAAGACATTTCTAATGATTGAGCGTTAACCCCTCCATGTAATTGCCTTTAAATTAGGTTTAAAGAAATGACAACAAAGTCGCTTAATTAAAATTTCTTTCTACAGCATATCAGACGCAAGGTTTTAATGGTGTAACTGAGGTAAGAAAACAAGTATTTCTATGATTAGATCCCCCCCTATATTAGGACTTGTTTTGTTTTGTGCAGCCCTGCTTAAAATCATGGCTCAAACCAATGCTGGTTTTAGTGTAATCGCAGGTAAAGTTAAAAAGAAAAATAAAGACACACATGCTGTCAAAACAAGGCTGACTCACAGATGATTCAACAACAAAGCTGGCTTCCTGCAGGGACACTGTAGTCCTCATTGCTGGGGTTAAACTCACCTTTATGCGCAAGGACTGATGGATATCCGAGGCTAGCTGTCCTTTCCACCACTGTAGCTCCCTCTCCATCTTTCCCATTCAGAGGAGGCTTGCAGAATCAAGTTTTACCTGCTGAGACGGATGTTTCCAAAGCGGAACAAAGATCAGGACCGAGAGGTGTAGATAACTCCAAAACAAAAAAAAACATACAAATAAAACTGAGCAGAGGAAAATGTCATATTTACAGACAAAACAGCGCGTCAGAAAAAAGTCCCTCTCTCGTTGCGAGGACAGCACAAGCATGAATTTTTAGGAGTTTAAATGAACTCGAGGGGGAGGGTGAAAAAGTGCAGCTATTTCAGACATTTTCCTCAAAGTTTTCGCTTTATCCTCCCAGCAGCGGACGTCTCTGTTTGCTAGCACAGGCCGCCTTCTCTGCTCGGGAATTTAAATGGCTCAGTTAAAGAGCACGCTCGACCACGCGGTAGGTCAAATTATCTAAACAACCTCTCTCTTTATTTTATTTTTTATTTTTTCCAAACTTCCTTTAAGTAAAAGCATTTCATATATATATACGTGTGTGTAAAAGCAGCATAAAGGAAGCTCGCTGAAACGTTTCCACGCCGCGCGAGACAGCGGCCAAACAGAGGAGCGACACAAGTTAACCGGCCACCGCGCGAGCTCTGGATATTAGCCCAGTTTAAATAAAGAAAATGAAAAATTAAACAGAAGAGACCAGACTGACGCTGCGACACAAATTAAGCCCATCTTCCCCGGTGAACTTTTCATCTTACATGTGCCACTCACCCTGCGCTCCGTCGGGAATGCCCCCCACCCCCAGACCCCTTTGTCTCAGTCCGACATCCTGAATGAGAGAACTCCTCTTCGGCTCAACTTTTAAACAGGACCTCTTTTTCACGCCGGGAAGGAAAACTTCAAATCCGCTGGCGAGGTCATCAAACGGTCCCCCACACAGCCAGAACCCCTCCGAAAAAAAACCTTCGGTTTCGCCGTTCAAACCCGAACTGTTCACACTTTTTTCCCCCTCTCTCTCCGTCCGAGAGAATCTGCTGCTCTGCCGTTTTCTCTCCGGCGGCTTCGCTGTAACAAAGTAGCCCGTTCGGCTGCGCCAGCTGCTGCCGCTGAGCTGCAAGGCTCGTGCGCGACACGTTAAGGTCTTTCCTCCGGACCTGGGAGTTGTAGTTTTCAGGGGTCAGCGTGAGAACTACAAACAGCAACGACTCAAAAAGGGCGATTAATGCTCTACAATTTCGTTTTATTTATGTAAAACCTTCTATATTATATTATATTACATTACATTACATTACATTACATTACATTATATTATATTATATTATATTATATTATATTATGTATCGGCAGTACTCTTAAGTAAGGTTAAGTAGTGGTGTAACACAAGGCTCATAAATAAACAAAACTATACTTATTATACAGTGTGGGCTTGTGTTTGTCCTATCCCCTCCTTAAATTTTTTAAATGCCACTAAATATGATGCATGTAATTAAATCCTAAAATATCTCGAACTCAGAATCTGCTTCACATCCGTAATAACTCATAACCAGAAAAAGATGATGATCCTGTCAAGAAAACATAAAATGAATAAGGATGAAAATACGAAGCAATAAATCCTGACACACTTGAAATTTGTTTTAGAAATGCATGTTTACATTTACTTTATATTTCTGACTTGTTAGCAAATTTTCATGTTTGGAGTAAATTTACATCATTTTACATAAACAAGAATTAACAATGCTGTAAAGGAAATCTAATATTACATTGGTTTTAATGAAGTAATTAAAAAAGTAATTAATGAAACCCTCAGAGCTCAGTTGAACTTTAGTTGAGTTTTCATTCCTTTGTTCTTTTTTACTTGTGCGCCCTCTGGTGTCACAATCTGTTCATTTCATGAAGACATGCTTTTTTGATCTCTCATTTGGACTCAAATTAAAGTCAGGTAAAGCAGCAAGGTGTTTCAGGGTTACAGTATTGACTCCGCCCGTTTGTTTGCCTTTTCGTCTGCTTCGTTGAGAAACTCCTGGTCGGCGTAAATGAGAAAGCCCGTGAAGGTGCTGTCTGTCCAGAAGGGGTCAAAGAAGAGTCCGTTCTGCTCCGAGTAGAAGATCTGCAGCCAGACCTGATCCAACACCTTCAGCTGGAGAACAGTAGAACCGGAAGCCACGTCATGGTTCCCCGTATTAGCATCGAACGTCTTGATCTTGTACTGGCCGTTGTGCACCAGCCCGATGGCCAGGTGCTTGTTGGCCAGTGTGATGTCGTAGGTGAAGTAGTAGACCCCCGGGATCTCACAGACGAACTTCCCACTGCTGGCGTTGTAGTGCTCCCCCTCGTTCAGCAGGATCCGGCTGAAGCGGATGGGCATCCTCTCTTTCGGGTAGCTCTGTGTCACAGCCACGGAGAAGGCCGAACGAGCTGCTCTGCCGCAGCTGCAGCCCCCGGGGGCCCCTGGCTGGCCGTTGTCGCCCAGCTCGCCTTTCCGCCCCTGTTTCCCGCCCACTCCTGGTGGTCCACGTGGCCCCTTCAGTCCCAGAGGTCCTGCCTTTCCGATAACGCCTCCACGGCCTTTCACACCGGGCTTGCCTGGGTTCCCGGCTCTCCCTGAATCACCTGATGACGAAAGCAAAGCACAACCTAAAAGCTTGAGTTCATCAGCCCCCTTCCACAAGTAAACCTTAAATATTTAGCCAGTTTGGGCCCCCACACTCATTTGTGACTGACTGGGCTCTTAATTAATGAATAAGGAACTCAAAATAAGTGCAGATGTTGATAAAGCCATTAATTCTAGTTGTTTTAGCACCGAACAGTCACGGTGCTCTTCACACAAAAAGAGAACAAAACTAACCAGGGCCTCCAAAAGCAGGAAACCTAGGAGAAAATATCAAAGCAGACCTTGTATGGAGGTTCCATCTGCAGCGTCATTGAGAAATACTTTTGACGATTAACCATGGAACATAAAACAAGAGCAACTTTGGAGAAAAAAAGGAGCATTTGATTAGTTAATCTTGCTAAAAGAAAAAAAAAACAAAAATACAATAAATGACTGTGCTTTTGGGTTGTTGTGAAGGAAACAGTGGATCCCTCTGGATATCAGCGAATTCTTCTTGCAAATGTCAGGAAGTTCAACTAAAAATAGGCCAGAATGTACAATGGGACAACAGTGAGGCACCTAACCTACGACTACTAATTCATAGCGCACTAGTCACAGTGTCTCTTTTTAAATGAACAAATTCAGTGAGGAAATCCTCAGCAAACTGTGACTAAAGGAGAACTAATCGAGGTGTCAAACCTGAAGGACTTGTGAAACATCCAAAATCTCTGGATGCAAAACAAAATGTTTGAAAGCCGAGACTCTGCTTAAGAAAGGGTTACTAAGTGCTGACTTTTTGTTTTAATCTGCAGGAACTTATTTTGTTCTCTAACTGTTTAGGTTCTCAGTTGATTTCTCTCAGACTTTAAACAGAACTTTATATGGATACATTCAGACGAGTGTGACTGGTGACTAAAGTTCTGCTCGAAATCTCAGAGTTTAGAAACCCCGCGCCTCAACAAACAGAGAAGAAGTGCTTCAGAACAAAACCCAGTAAAGTGACAAAGATCAAGATAAGAAAACAAGACTCAACTAATGCTGGTTTAAATGTACAAACATTACTAATAATAACAAAAAGAAGGATACAAGAGGTTCACAAGCAGTGTTAACAAATATTTAAGTATTTTTTTATAATTTATGACTGCTAATTTTTATTTATTTATAACATTTGTAGCAAAAAAGTGCTGTTAGTGATCATCTTTAAGTCTGATTGTCTGATTTCTAGAAATCATTTCACGCCCCCTCACTTGTTTCCTGACCCACAGCTTATAGAACCTACACAATGTGAAACTGATTCTTTTAATGCTGACTGGTGAAGACTATAATAAACTTTGTCTGAGGATGACTCTCAGCTACTACCACACTAAATTGTAGCTCAATATTTGTAAGATTGACTGAGCTGAAGGCATTTTTGCGTTTGCTAATGTTGATTAGCTTGAATCGGGTTGACTCCAAGAAATAATGAGTTGTAGTTGATTCATCCAATGAATGCTTTTTTAAAGTTTCATTGTAACCTATCCTGTGGTTTGTTTGATATTTTGCTAACAGGCAGAGTTGAGTTAATGTCAAAGTTTTAAAAACAAATCTTGTGTGATCCGTTAGCTCTCGGAATATGTGTCCTGGATGATGCTCAGCAACTAATACACCATATTTTAGCTGAATATTTGTCAAATTAGCTAAGTCGTAGTCCTTTTCGTCTTTCCTTAGGTCGACTAGCTGTGGCAGCCATCTTGAACGGAAGACAGACATCTTGAATCAACCTTTTGCCTTTTGTGATAACTATCATAAGTATGTCTTTGAGTTGTTCAGGAGAACACATCCCCAAACAGATCAGTTATTTACAACAACTACCTCTTTCTCCCTTTTCCCCTTTTTCTCCGTCTTTTCCATCTGGACCATCCAGCCCTGGCGGCCCCATCGGGCCCAAGGCCCCCGGCGCTCCAGGGGCGCCCTGGTTCCCCGGCGAGCCAGCTGGGCCTGGCAGACTGCAGACCAGCTGGGAGGAAGGGACGGTGAAGTTACGAGCCCTCTTTGACGAGGAGTTTGTGGACTGGGAGGCGACGGCTGGGAGCAGGCAGACCATCACCCACATCTGGAGCACGGTGGGCACTGCGCAGAAACAAGACGGTGGAGGGAAGCTGTTAAATGTTAAATGAGATTTTGGTGTGCATGTTACTCAGAGTCAGAGGATGATTAAAGGCCTAACGTTCCTTGAATCCATAATGCATGTCACCCACTGCCTTCCATGGCAGAATTTTAAACTACAATCTTACTGTATTTAGACATAGTGGAGTTGCAGCTGTTTTAGACAAACCCTGAAAAAAAAAAAAAAAACCTAGGCACAATCTTATCTAATATTACAAGATGCCACAATCAAACTACATGTTGTGAATGCCTCTCACCTGCTTCCACATGACCTCTTAGCTCAATATCTGTAAAACTGACTGAGTTACAACCATTGTTTGTGTTTGCTAAAGTTGATCATCTGTGGCGGCCATCATGAATCGGGTTCACCCCAAAAGACTGAGCTGATGATGTTCACCCAATAATTGCTTCGTGAGATCTTTTGCTAACAGGCAAATGGGTTTATCTCCAACAGTCAATGCTGAAGATCTCACACAACGAGCGGCGCTTGGAGTATGTGTTGTGAACGACTCTCAGCTACTACCACACCGTATTATGGCTCAATATCTGTGGGGTTTTTTTCTTTAAAGTAAGTTGTCTGTGGCAGTCGACTCAAGATGATCAGGTCGACTTTAAATGATAATCAGCTGTAGGTGTATGTCCAATAATAATGAAAAGCAAACATTTACCTAAACAGTGTGGGTTTCTCGTATTCTTTTCCTCATCGCCTTATGAGAAACATTACCTAAAGCTTATGTAAACGTCTGCCATTTACAGTATGTTGCACAAGAGCGGCTTTAACAAGACAAAGGAAACAACTCACCAGGAGAAAAATCATGGCTCCAGGACATTTTTCAGCTCTGTCTGCAGCCTTTCCCTGCATGAAGGAGCAGAGTTTTCAGTGATCGACTGATCCAACATTCTTCAGGAGATCTGCAGAGAGCTGCTCAGCCCAAAGAATCCCAGTCCAAAACATCCGCCCTGTTTATACAACCGCTGGGCCCAAAAAAATGCCTTCCCCGTGATGTCATCGTGTTCAGCGATACACAGCTGGAACACAGTCGCGCAGCAGCTGGTCGCAGACTCCTACTGAGAGAAAGAGGGGCGTTACATAAGAGGAGAATAAAGGAAAAGTAATATTTAGATGCCAACCGGAAAACATGGACTGCAGCTGTGTGTAGAAATGTGCAACATCACCAACTGTGTTTATGTTTGTTGCTGTCGTACAAAAGGTTGTCAGGGAAAATGTCCTGCTGACCAAAATCCTAAAACGTCATCGTGTTGTCAAGGTCCAAACTTCAAAACATTCTATGTGACAAGAAAATACTAAACAATTCATAATTCTAATCAGCTACAAATATAATAGCATTCAGAGAGATCAAACCTCCTCCAAGGCCACAGCATGATTAAAAAATAGGGCGATCCAGATCACAATCTGGATCAACACCAAAATTGAATCCATTGTTTTTTGTGACAACCCCAACATTTCCTGAACATTTCATCCAAATCTGTTTGTTAGTTTTTACCTGATCCTTACTGACAGACAGACAAACCAAAGTACACAACCAAAACCAGAACCTCCTTGATGGAGGGGGAAACAAAAGGCTCACATGTTTTTAACAAAGGGGTTACCTGTGACCTTGACCTTTGACCCCACGGACCTAGAAATCAACAGGCATCACCTTTGACCTCTGAGGCGTCCAGCTGTGGAGTTTAAAATTCTTCTCATACAGCTGCAGAGTTAGAGCACAGCTGACCTTTGACCTTAAACTTTGACTCTATGATCACCAAAGTCTAATCCCTTGTTCCTTGTTCCGTGTTTGACGTTTCCTGAAAATCCTTTCATAACTTTTTGAGTAATCTTGTACTCAGACAGACAGATGCTACAGAAAACATAACCTCCTCGCTGGAGGTAATAAAGTGCTGCTTTTTTAAAATTTCTCCTGATGTTTTGTGCACACCACCTGAAAGTGAAAAGCGGGCAATAATATATATTTTTTTGTTTTTGCCTGTACCTGTCTGTTTGCAAAATATGTCACGAACCACTGGATGGCTTTTAACGGAACTCTCGAAGTAATAACTGGATGTTCATCTACAACTGATTACCTTTAGGAGTCAGTCCAATTCAAGATGGCTGTCACAGCTAATAAAGCTGCAACAGTCAGTTTTACAGATGTGGAGCTAAAATTTGATACGATGTTATTTTCAAGGCTTAACCAAAACAGCTACAACTAAAATAAGATTTTATTTGTGCTCAAACACTAACTCAAATTGAAATGGTTCCAAAGTAAATTAATAGAAAAGTGTTGTGTTGACTTGGATGAGAAGACAAAATATCCTTTTTTTTTGATCAATTTTATATTTACTGTGATGTCAATTTGAATTAATTTGAAACTGAAATAAAAAAACAAAGTGGAATAATTTTATGCAACACAATAAATTTAGACAAATAAAAGTTTATTAAAAAAATGCATCTCTCTAGAGGTGGCGGGACAGATTCTGCCAATGACTAAAGACAGACAACAAAGCAAACAAACAAAAAAACATGTTTCTGCAGAATCTATAAGAAGCAAACGGTTTGTAAATTAATTTAGCCAAATACTGTACAAGGATTTTTTTTAACATTTGTAACGTGACACCAGCAGTGAACGTATTTATTTATTAATGGGGCTGTATTTGTGAAGTTTGAAGGAAAAGACGAGGTCACTGTCCGAGGAAGGAAGCCATGGGATCGTCCGGCCGGCTGCGTTTCATGCGGAAGGCCTCCAGCTCCTCTTCGGTCGGAGCTTTGACCTCCTTCAGGCTGTGGTACGGCCTCTTCCTCTCATCCAGCTGCATCATCGCCTCCACTAGTTTCACTCGCTTGTCCTCGGCTTCCAGAGCCTGGAGGGGAGGGGGGATGTAGGAGAGGTGGGGCGCGTTTAGTCACAGAGGAAATGAACATTTAAAAGCAACAAAATCAATCTGCTTTTACCTTCTTCAGCTTCTCCTTCTTCTTCTCCTCATCCTCTGAGTCGCTGCTGTCGGAGCTGTGCTTCTTGTTCTTTTTGTTCTTCTTTTTCTTCTTCTTGTCTTTCAACTTTTCTTGATGCATCTGGTAAGTAAAAAAACCCAAAACAAACATAAATAAGATGAATTAACCAAGATCAGATGATCTAATTTAAGTCAGCCGGTAATATTTGCTGCATTTTCGTCAACTCAGCATGTCTTACTTCCAACAAAGTCTTTGGCTGTTCTTCCTTCGGCATCTCTGTTAGTCCCTCTTCAAACGGAACGCAGTCTGAATTGTCCTGAAGGTTGTTAAAAAAAGTGAAAAATGAATTTCTATGTATCAAACAGAGGATTTAAAGACTCCGTATATACACTTACTATTTGAATCCCAGTTTCTCCTGTGCAGTAACTCTGTTTGACCATCGAGTGACAACACTTGTACCCCCAGAAGCCATCCTTCCAGTACGAGCCCCAAATACACTAAAAGGTAGAAAGTATAATGAAATATGTATATATACGAAAAAGGGTCACCAATTTAGCAACACATTGGCGGGAGCCATGTCTCTGCCGTCCTCACGGTGTGGTTGTTGATAAGCACGTCCTCCTCGTATTTGGAGCGGGCGACAGCCTTCTCCAGCCCCTTCAGGACGGCGCCGTGACGAGAGTACTCCATGTAGTCCTCCGTCTGAGCCAACAGCAGCTCCCGCGGCGGAGCGTCCAGGTGCTCCTGACCCCCGTACTGATGGCACAAACAAGAAGCAGGCGCACGGTCAGTTTGAATCAAACGTGGAGGCGTCTCAGGTTAAAGAGTTGATGTTAATGCCTGATGTTAAAATTCAGACAATGATTAAAAATAATTTAAAATGGTCAAATTCTCAGCTTCTGTCATCTAAATACAAACAAACAAACCAGTTTAAATGAAGCATGAGAAAATGCTGAATAAGAAAAAAACTATAAAAGATTTAATGATCTTTTTGTTTCAGCTGTTCTCTTTTCAGGGATCGCCACAGCGAGTCGTCCTCCTCCATCTGACTCTGTCTTCTGTGTCCTCCGTCCTCACTCCAACCACCTCCATGTCCTCTCTAACTGCATCCATACATCTCCTCTTTGACTATAAAAAGATTGACTAATAAACAACAAAGAAGCTGTGTACCTTCTCAAGGATGCTCTCCCTCTGTTTTTCCTTAAAGTCCTCCTTCTTGACTTTGAAGGAGCGGTGGAGCAGCTCCAGCTTGGTGGGGTCGGCCTGCAGGTGGACCTCAGAGCCCTTCTCGTACGCCTCCCACGCAAACACTGTCACAAAAAAAACCACAACAATCATCTGACAGTGACTGTGACCTCCTCGGCTGCAGAAGATCTATGAGGGACACCTTTGATTTCTAATTTTCTCCATCTGATAAGTAAAACTGTTAAAGCTGAAAGAAATCCTTTAATACTTTAAATTATAACCGGCTTATTTGTTGTAGTTTCATGCTATGATCAGTTCTTATCTTGTTACATCACAATAGTACCAGGGTTACAACTAAAACTTCCAATTTAATCATTTCAGTAGGAACGAAAAAAATGAAAAAGTTTTCAAAAGCCCTGAATTAAGATGAGCTGCTGACGTTTCGAAGAGTGGAAAAATATCTTTGTGACCTACGTTGTGTTTGAGCCATGCTGATCGTGTCCCCGGAGTAGCGAACAAAGTTGTCTCCGGCGTACCCCACTCTGGTAGATGAAGCAGTTTCATAATCATTTCAGGGTAATCAAGCGAGAGCTGATGCAGGAAGAAAACATTCACCGTAACTCACTCGTCAGGGTTCATGCCAGTGTTGGAGTACGGGTTCTCCCTCATGGCTCGAGTCTTTGGATCGTAGTAAGAGGAGTTCGGATCCAAGTTTCTCAAGTACTGCGAGGGACAAATGTGAGACGTTCAGGTCATTAACTTTATCGCTCAAGTGCCTAAGCACTGGACGGTAAAGGCGGAGCAACATTTTATTTAAAGCTTATCTAGCAAACATTGTCGGCCATCTTCCTCAGAGGGTAAAAACGAAGGATGAAAACAGCTGCTTACTTTAGCTGTGTCTTCTCTGATACGCAGATTCCTGACAGTGATTCGTCTCTTGGAGTCAAAGTTCTGGCCGGGCATGTCGATGTCGTCTGCGTATTTGTCTTCATCCTCGCCTTCGCTGTCGTGTTCACGCTCCTGAGCAAGAAAAAAAATAAATGAAACAAAACAAATGAACAGTGAAGTTGTGTTTCCAATCTATGTTATCTTCAACAAATATTTGTTTTCTCTGTGTTCCTGAATGCTTACGCTTTGGTCGAGTTTTCCGGAGGCCAACTCATCCTGAAGTTTCTGTGCTTTCAGCGTCCTTTTAGCCTGAGAAGCAAAACAAAAAAATTCAGACTTAATGATGCCTTTTCACACTGTAATAAATCACAGATAGGTTTACTGTGCAAATCATGCTGAGGATGACTTTTAAATGTCATCTATATGCAACAAAATGCACTAAAACATCACCATCCATCACTCAGTCTTTGTTAGGTGGGACTTTGTCAGCTTCAGAGACTTTTATTTACCAGATACCAACATTTAGAGCTAAAATCAGGACTAAGGCTGTTCTTCGAACTAAACAAATTTTAACTCTCCTTATTTCAAAAACAAGAGCAACACTCGGCAACGCTCAGTTTACCCCTGCAGGCTTACCAGATCCACTTTGGCGTACTCCTCGACAATTCGCTGGTGCTCCTCGGGGTCGTAGCCATTCCAGCGATCGCGCTTCCCGTCGTAATCCATGGAGAGCTGGACCTGAGCGTGTTCATCCGGCGCTATGCCCGTTCCCGTGTATCTGGCCCCAACTTTTCTGGGTCGCTGATAGGACAAAAAAAATAAAAAATTAAGTCACATCTTTTTCAAGAAACATTTATTTGGCCTACCGCAGTTTTAATAAGTTTTCTTTTTTTGGTATTTTACCTCCAAACAGTCTTTCTTCTTGTGTGTCATGGCCCCGCAGTTTTCACAAGCGCCCTTACGGTATTTAGTGGAGACTGAATTCTGTGTGAGGACAAAAATCAAGCTTTAAACCCTATTTGTTAACTCGATGTGACCAAATGAACGCCGGGCACCAGATCCGTCCTTGCCTCCTGCACGCCTCTCTTGTACCACTCTCCAATCGCTGAGAACTGCTTCTCGTTTTCAGTCTGCGGTCTCTGATGCTTCAGCGTGGGCCTTTTGGATGGGTCGATGTACCAGGGCACCGAGGATATATACTGTGGGATGTGAGGGTTAATATCCCTGGAGAAGAGAAGAAACACTTGTTTAAAACGTTAAAGCTGATCAAATTAAACACAGCTGCTGAGTAGAGCTTAGATAGGCTACTACACACTCCTCAAAATCTATTTCAAGCAATTTTCAAACATTTTACAACAAATATTAAAACTTTTTCTAGGATTTTACAATGATAAGCTCTACAGCAGCTCATATGTACTAAAATAAATGATGATTTCACTTCTCTTGTAACATAAAATTTAAATAAATTTGCTTTAAAATACAAATATATGCATTTCACGCCATACAGCTGATCAATGTTATTTCATGGTTAAATAAATGCATTATTTATGTTACGATAATACCAACAGAGTGAAAAATGGAAGGTAAACAAGTTTCCAAATGTGCCACCTAATTTAACCTGTAACAAGTCTTCAGTCTGTTTAGTCTTTTTTTTAATAAAATGGGAACAAACTCAGTACAGTACGGCCACAAGTAAAGATTCAGGAAAATGATTTTCACATTTAAAAACCAAGTTGACAAATTAATATGAAACCATGTCAGGCAATTTGGGTACTCAAAAAAACACTAGAATACAATCCAAGCTGTCTGAAATTGTCCCTGCGCCCCAGGAACCCACAGGACCCCACATGTACTCACTTTCCCTCCTCGTCCACCTCGGCCGGAGCGTTTCCGAGCTTCCTCTGCTCCTCCAGCTCCTTCTTCTTCCTCCAGTCCTCCCGGGTCATCTTCTTGGGCTCATCCAGGCCCACGATGCCCTCGGAGCTGGCGCTGGGCTGCTCGGCCACGACTGGATCCGCCATGGGTGAAACACCTGAGCCGAAACACAAGTTTAGCAGGACTCTGTCTTCAGACTGCACCCGGGTCTACATGCGACACTGGCTACTTCATAAAACTCACCGTTTCACACGAAATAAATTTGAAACTTACTAGTTATCTTGGTAAAATCGAAGAAATGTCCTGTCAGGTGATATTTCCCTCGTAAACTTAAGGGTTTTCTTCACAAATCGCCCTTTTCGTAGCTCGTTTTTTTGTGTGTTTTGATTACAACGCCACAGTCGCCATTTTATTTTCGCCTCAGCTGCGCCCTTTCTTCTTCGGTGGTGTTTTTGCTGCACGACTTTGGAGTCGCCGCTCGAAACAGCGACGTCTAGCGGACACGGGGATCTATAGCACCATTTAAACCGCGTTTCTTTACTGAACGAACGACCTTTTTGTGTCCTAGTTACGATTTAAAAGCCTTTAACTTCCAGTTCATACTCAGACTCACATGTAAAATATCCCGTTTGTTTATATTTATTTTCTCAACCAACTTTTCCCTTTTTGCATGTGTAGTTTTAAGGCTTCAAGCATGGTGATATTTTGTGAAAAACTCAAGGCTGACTGACATGCAGTTGTGTTTTCTACAGTAGACATTATTATTGTTTAACTTTCAGGGTAAGCTCTACACTTAAGGCTGTTAATACAGCCTTAATTCTGGTGGTTGTGCAGTTTTTCTTAGTTTTATTCACGTGTCCTTGTTCCGTTTATGACGGTCTTAATGACAATAAAGTTCTTGATGGAACATCAAGGTTTTGCTGTGGGATTTGCCAAGGCCGAAATGTGAATGAGACGGTTTCTTGTTGTTAATAAAGAGTTCCGAATTTAGATTGACAGAAAATTATCGTATTGTTCTTGTGGCAAATCCTCTGCACGCGTCACAACTTTTCTTTTTCAGCCGTTCTCTTCTAGATTTGCTGCTGTGTTCAGGATCATGGTCCTGTTTCAGGACCCGAGCTTCAGCAGTGGGACACATGGCCTCACATTTGACTCTAGAATATTTTGGTCTGAAGAGGAGCTCAGGGTCGACTCAATGACTGCAAGGAGCCCAGTTCCTGTGGCTGCAAAAACAAACCCAGATCATCACCCCTCCACCGTCGTGCTTTACAGTTGGTATGAGGAGTTTGTTCTGATGTTATGTGTTTGGTTTTCTTCCAACATGGCGTCTCTTCTTTACTCTCATGTCCAAAGGACGCTGTTCCAAAAGTCTGGTGGTTGGTTCAGTTGCAACTTTGTAAACCTAAGTCATGCTGCCATGTTTGGTTTTGTTTTTTTTAAGAAAAAAAGTACTTTTTTCCTGTAACCTTTCCAAACAAGCTGTACGTGTTGTCTTTTTCCAATTCTTCTTACATGATTTTTAATATTTAAGCTGCTAACTGAGGTCTGTAGAGTCTGAGACGCAGCTGTTGGGTTTTGCTGTGTAATTTCTTCGAGCGTGGCACGGTCTGGGACTCTTATGAATAATCTTTCTTTAGGTAGAACGATGGACTCCAAATTGTAATAACCCTTTCCAGATTGATGGGCAGCGACAGTTGCTTTTCTAAGGCCACTGCTGATGTCTTTCCACCCTGGCGTTGCGTTAACACTCACCTGTATGCACCTCCAGAGCAGCAAACGGACAAAACTCCTGCTTTTATAGAGGTTGTCACACTGACGATGATCAGTTAATCAATATATTGTTCAGAGGTTAAAAATGGTTCATTTTAATAAAAGTCCAAACGCTTTCTGTGTGAGAAAAATCATCAAGAACCTTGATGACTCCAGTGGTTTTTTTATTTTTTTCACTTCTCACAAGTAGGTACTGTTTAACCTAACTGTAACATGGACCAGTGAGAACACTATTTCGACAACTCTTGGAAATATAGAAAGAGAACATTAAGACGATGACAACAACATAAGATGCCCTTGTGGTGGATGACAGTTTGGTCAGGTGAAACGTTTCACCTTTTTCTTATATCCCGAACATCTTTTTTTTTTTTCTTCTTCTTCTTTAAAAAAAAAAAAAAAAAAAGCATAAAAATGTAAACGGTGAGATAAAGAAAACGACAAAAAACAAAAAAGAGCACCAAACACAAAACAAAGACTTGGACAGAAGTAAAAAGATAAAAAGAGACTGAGAGAAACAACAGTTCAGCCTTTAGCACCAGAACGCATCCCCGCGGTCAGTCTGGAGATGAGAAGGCAAACATGTACCACAGTGAAGGCAGTGCTGCGTTCAAGTACTGTAGGTACCAAAATATTCAACTCCTGTAGTTCTGTCAGTGTTTACAGAGGAGGAGTCACTTATCGTCATCCTCCACCCTCCCCCACTTCATCATCAGCATCTTCATGCACATATTCATCCCAAGTGTCATACACATCTCCACCTTCCTCCTCCTCCTCTTCATCGTCCTCCTCCAGCAGGTCTCCTCCATACAGTGGCTCATCCTCCTCGCCCTCCACTATCTCCATCTCCTCCATTTCATTATCCTCCTCCTCCTCCTCTGCTTCTTCTTCGTCGTCATCATCGTCGTCGTCCTCATCGTCATCGTCCTCATCCTCCTCTTCCACATCTAACCCGCACACCTCCCCCTCCTCCTCCTCCTCGTCCCTGGAGGAGCCGGGAGTGGACGCGGGCATCGCCTCAGTTCTGTCTGTGGGGTAAGAGCTGCTGGAGGGGATGAAGCTGGAGGTAGCGGTCTTCGTGTTGATGTAGAGGCGAGGGGGGTCCCGCCTGGACTGGTCCGTCTGGCTGGGAGGGGAGGAGACGGGCGCAGAGGACGACGAAGACGACGAAGACGAGAACGACCAGGACGAGGTGGCGCCTCGGGCGTTCGGGACCAGCGAGGGGGAGACGGGCACGGCCAGGGCTCCGGGCCTCATGGAGGCCATGTTGGGCACGTACTCGCGGATCTCCCCGGGCTCCAGCGGCTCGGGCCCACACGGGTCGTGCTCCCTGCAGGACAACTTGCCGTCGAGCTTGGAGATGAAGAGCATGCCTTCCCGGTGCTCCTTACAGTACGAGCTGGGGCACATCTCACAGAAGGAAGCTGCTTCTTTACCGCATTCGTCACACTGGTGCCACGGACACTCCCACCGGCCTGGAGACGAGAGCAGAGCGAGTCATCAGGACAGGGCGTACGGCCTTTGGTTTAGGTTTAAATCCACAACAAAATCTGACTCCTACAGTCGCTTCTCGCTTTAATAATAATTACAAATGATCAGAAAACGTAACGATTTTATTTAAACTTCAGAAAGAACAGAACCTGTGCTGCTCTGACTGATTTATTCTGTTATTCTAATAACAGAATAAAAATGTATAAGTGTCATTTGTTTCCAGCCTTAGGGTGAAAATTCAGTTATCCCATTTGTCACCAAACACATCACCACTGAAGCTGCCATCACAAGTTATAAACTATTAAAAACAGCCCAAACAAGGAAAATATTTTTTTAAATGTAAAGAAACTGAAGTCCTTGCACAACTCGGTCGCCTTGCTGCCTTTCATGCCACAGTTTTAAACTAGCTTCATCTGTTGCTGAGAAATGACAAACGGTTTAGCAATTTGGATCAAATCTTGAAAAATCTTTTACGTGAGCTCTCATGTGATACTTCAAACAATCCATCGGAGCTCAGAATATGTGTCGGGCATGACTCTCAGCTACTACCACACCAAATTATAGCTCCGTATCTCCAACGCTGACTGAATTACAGGCATTTTTGAACCGATTAAAATCAGGTGGCCGTGGGAGCCATCTTGAACTGGGTCCAGTCCAAAAGTGAATCAGTGGTAGATGTGGGTCCAGTGGTGAACTTCTGAGAGTTTCATTAAAATGTGCCCACCAGTTCATGAGATATTTTGCTAACAGACTGACAAATAAACACACACACAGCCTGTCCTTTCATGACGGCAGGGAAACCCAGGCTGTATGGAAAAGAAAAAGCCAAGAAAGGTTCGGCAGTCCTGCTGTAATTAAACCGATGCATTTGATTGACACGTCAGTAAATCACATTAAGCTGCTCAAGCATTAATATTTTATGTGTTAAGAAACTAAATAAATACCTGCAGGCCTCTTGGCCAAGTTGAGGCAGTCAGCGTGGTAGACTTTGGGACACCCAGGCTTCTTACAGGACACAATCTGTCCCCCGTCCCCACAGCTGAAGCACTCGTCTTCCCTCTCCTTCGTCATCTGCTGCTTGGTCTTCTTCTTCATGCCGACTTTCCTCCTCCCGTCCTTCAGTTTCATCTTCTCAGCCGGCGGCTGGTTCTGAACAAACAGCGAGGAAGAAGACGGTCACGTGTGCTGACAGGTTGAAAATTTAGTCAAAGATGAAGGGAGGAGTGCGCGGTTCAGACTGAAGTTTTACCTTCGGCCGGACGCCCAGGAAGCCGCTACAGTTTGGCGCTCCACATTTACAAACGGTCTTCCCGTTGCCGAGACACTCCAGGTTGTAGTTGAAGGTCAGCTCCACACCTAAACGCCATTTCAGATTCATTATTTTTTATAAAACGCGGATTCATGAAATTACCTGCAACAGCCAAATGAGATGCACTCCAACCTTCTGGGATGTCCTGCAGAGCGAACAGGCCGACCCTGGTGTCCCCGTTCACGGTCCACTTCTGAGTCTCGCAGTTGGGCTGGCAGCTGTGGTTCATGAAGCGAGCCTGGTTCCCTTTGGGTCCAGCATCAATGACCCGGTCCTAGATTAAAACGAAAAAAAAAAACAAGTTCGGTTTGCGGAAATCCCCCGGGCGCCACTCTAAACCCAGCGCGCTGCTGAAGTATCGCCGGAGGACCTCTGGGTCAGGGTCACCTTGTCCAGCGTGAGCATGTAGAAGTTACAGATGTCGTTCTCCTGAGCGTGTCTGATCCTGGCTCGACACTCTTCCTCGTCAATCATCTCCCCCACATACTCGCTCACAAACGCCCCCTGATGGGGCGAAAGACAACGATGAAGATGAAAAAAAACACCGCTCAAAAATACGTTTTTTTTTCCCCCCTTTCTCCCACAAGTCTACCTTCTTGATGTCCGACACGGCGCGTAGACCCCAGCCGCAGGACAACGTCCGGTAGATCTCCACCGGCGTGTACTCGCGCTTGGTGAAGGCCTGGTTCTGACACCGCTCGCCCGCCATGCACACCTGCGGGTGGCACTCGTACATCAGCATGCGGTTGATGCACTCCGAGTCGACGCCGCAGGGGTGCTCGTCCGAGGCCTTGCAGTTGCAGCGCGGGATCTCGGACAGGTCGGCCGTGATGATCTGCACCTTCCCGATGGGCCGGTTCACCTGAGGACACAGCTCGCCTCGGTCAGCTGCCGCTCCAGCTTACAGCCGCTCCTCACGGGCATGAATGTTACATTAATGTTGGTTTTTAATGACGTGTTTGAACCCGTTTTCCCGGGGTTGATCAACTTACAACACACAACCTCAGTGGCCTTTAAAACAAGAATTGGGTGCACAGTCAATTATGATCACTAAGGAGAAGTTAGCCATGGCCTTGTTAAGATAAAATACCTTGTTAACCACTTATTAACAGATTAAGGTGAATGTATGTATGGATTTGAGTCTGTGTGGATTAAATAAAGTTGTGTGTTGTATAATCATGCCACCCTGGGAAAAGAACGGCTCCATTAAATGAATAAAAGCCCAAAGTTAACGTGACTTCCATGCCGGTGATGAGTGGATGTAAACCTCTAGTTGTAGCTGGATGAACAGGCTGTTTGTTTACCTTGATGTGTTTGTACGGAGGCGGCTTCTTGTCGTTCTTCCTGTCCTCCTGAAGCTGCCTCATCTGCTTCTCCGCCTGCAGCTCCTTGAACCGTTCTGCAGCTTCGGTCAGCGCTTCAGAAGCACAAACGCGACACATTCACGCGCGCAGCCTTCACCGGGAACCCGAGACCAGAGGCGGGGCAACAAACAAACGCCTACCTTTCTTGTACACGGCGTCGGCGCCTTTGCCCATTTTTTCGATGTTGTGCGTGTCGCCCTCCATGTAGGTGAAGACTCTGGCCTGGTACGTCCACACAAAGTCTTTGGAGCCGAAGAACTGCACGGGGAACTCGCCCACGTCGTGTTTCATCCTCAGGATGTTCCCGGGGACGTCTTTGGTCAGGCAGACTTCAGCAGGCCACCATCTGAAGTTTAAGATCAGGTTTCAGGGACACGGATATGTGGAACTGTTGTGTGTACGGGCGAAGAAACGCCCGGGCCCTCACCTGTAGCGCCCCCACTTGACCCACAGTATGTCCTTAATGCGAGGCTTCTTCCCGGCTTTGCAGTCGTTGCAGAACCAGCTACCCTGAGGCATGTCGATGTTCAAACACTCCCGGTGGAAAGCAGCAGGACAGGCTTCGCAGCACAGCAGACTGCCCCCTGAACAATCACAGGAAGGGGGGTTTGTGTTTTATTTGGTGCACAAAATGCCAGTCTTCCACACAGGTAAAGAATGATGACATTTTTGTTTTCTATTAAAAGCAGGAGAAAACACTGAAGCTCGTTGGTGTTCCTTTGACCAAATGCTATTTTATGTTTGGCATTTTAAGGAGACAAAATTAGGCAACAATTCCTCCACAGGGGACTTCTTATCATAAAACAAACGCTGTTACATCACCTCCACAACACCTGAACCCTATCACTACTGCTACAATGATGTGAAATGAAGAAAGCGATGAACAGTTTCTAAAAGTAACGCCTTTAAGGAAAAAAAAAAACTCAGCAAAGACCTGAACGGGACCTGAGAGCTGAATCATCTTTCATCTTGATCAACTGATCTTGGGTTTACTTCCCTTTTAACTCATTTCCTACATTGTTAAGTAGTTCTCCGGAGGTTAATGTCGGCGCTCTGATGATTTCATTTTATTAACTGTACCTAATGTTCGTACAGATTATGGCAAAAAAATAAAACCTTCCAGTTTGCTGCTTCTTCGGACTGGAATCAGCTGCAGGAAGACTTGAAGTCGAAGGAGTTGGTCTCTTTGGATGTTTTTAAGGCCGTTCTTAACAATTTTATACACAAGGCATCTGTTTGTAAATGTTTTATTATCTTTTAATATATCTTAGTTCTTCTACGTATTATGATTTTTTTAAAACAGTGCTGTGATAATTGTGCTGCTGCCATTCTTGGCCAGGTCTCTCTTGGAAAAAAAAAAAGATGTTTTTTTTTAATCTAATCTTTTAATCATTAAAAAAATCCTGGCAGTGGTGAGGCACTGGACTAAAAAAAGCAGCTCAAGAATTGAGCAATAAATAAATAAAAACGTTGAAAGAGTCTGGAGACCTACTGATCAAACCCACTTTAAATTATTACCAGAAAGCCTAGACGCTTAAAGAAAAAACAAAAAGAACACAAGGAGTGACTCGAGCCTTTAAAAAGCAGCCATCTAACAGTTTCTAACAGCAATAAAAACATGAACGGAGATCATCGAGAATGCAGCTTTCAGGTTTTTCCAGTTGTTTTAAACAGGAACAGACCTGAGCTAAACAGCCACCAGGAAGTCTGGCTGATGTATAAACAACACCGAGACACGGCCAGCGTCAGACTCACCTTCGGAGCAGACGAAGCACCAGCTGACGTTTATGTGCTCGTGGTTCTTGCAGCCCTTGCGGGGAGTGAAGTGGTTCGGACACAAGAAGCTGTTGTTGGCGAGGACCAGGCTGCCCGCCGCCATGCAGTTATCGTTGGCGTGATAGGCCACGGGACAGCGCACACATCGAGCCAACCGACCTGACACACACACGGACAAGTCAGGCGACATCAACACAACTACGGACAATATCCACACGGTCTCCATGAAGCCTTAAACGAGATCCCGGTGCGAATACCGGGCCCTTTTTTTTTTTCCTTTGACTGACATTAATGCAAATCTTTCTCTGTTAATCCCGTCTAACCGGCGCTCACCTTTGGAGCTGCAGATGTTGAGGGGGTTGGCGATGTAACACGACAGACACACGTGCAGCGGGCAGCGGAAGCCTTTGTTATGCGTCTGAGTGGCCGAGTAGGCCAGGATGCAGTCGGTGTGGAAGAACTTCCCACAGAGGGGAATGATGCAGCGCTTCACCCCGTTCCCGGCCTTCTTGCACACAAAACACGAGTGATCGCCTGGAAGGAGCAGACAACAAGCTCTTGAAGGAACGCAGGTCGCTCGCCGCCTTTCATGCGTTCGTTTTAAAAAGATAAGATCGTCTTATCTTGATAAAATAAATAAATAAATAAAACATGGGACGAGGCTCGTTTTGAATGCTAACAGTTTTCAGCCCGATTGCGAGACACGAAGCCGACTCACCAGTTTTACACTCCTGACAGAGGAATCTTCCTCTAGGAGCTGCAGACAGGCCGATGCACTGCAGGTGGAAGGCGCCGAAGCAGGGGCCGTCACACACCAGCAGGTCTCCAGTCCTCTCACACACCTGCAAAAAAAATAAAACAAACAAGTTAACGACCTTCCTGTCACAAACACGGCAGAAGCGTAAAAACAAAGCGCCTCCATCACCTGACAGACGTTCTCCTTGGAGGATGCAGCTCCTATTTTCCCTTTGGCATCGCCCTGGGAGGAGAAACTGTCGCTCAGACCAACCGGAAGACCCTACAGATCGGATCAGTTTCATCAGCCGTTACTGAGGCGGGATGTAAAGACACAGATTTTCTGCCTTCCGAACTGAAGGACGCTCACCTCCGATTTAGGAGTTAGTGTTCCAGTGTGGACGCTTTGTTTTGTCTCGGCGCTGCACGGCTCCGACTCGGGCTCCTGTTTGGGAGTTCTGCACCCCCGCGGGCTCGGAGACCTGCTCTCTGAACGCTTGGAGGCTGCGGCGGGGACTGAAGGTGGGCTCGGGGCAGGCCTCTCTTTCTTGGACGCAATCTGTCCAACATCACGAAGAGTTAAATAAAACGTCAGAGTGTTTGGTGGAATAAATCATTTGTTTTGAGTTGCTTTTTTTGTTTTTAAATTACCTGAGTTTTCTTGACTAACACCTTCACCTCTGTTGTAACACTCATCTGCTGCTTTTGCTCCTGGACAGAAAACAGGTCAGTAGTTTTTAAACGGTGGAACAGAAACCCAAGCAGGACAGGTTTTATTCCTCTCTGCATACCTTCTTCTTCCCGGGACCTGAAGCCACTTCTTCGATGGTACAATCCACCACCTTGTGTGACAGCTTCCTTGGCCTCTTTCTTTCTTGAACTACTGTCGCCACGTCTAAAATTTAAAAAAATAAATAAAAACTCGGCTTTAGTTGAATACTCGATGCTGTCATTAAACACATCAGTCAGTAAGCAGGCACTCTCGGGCTCACCAGACTCAGGAGGTAGATCCGTTTCCTCTGCCGCATCGAAGCAGGGTTGTGTCGTGACGGGAGACGCCGGCGGCTCGGCGGGTGAAGGTTCGTCCCGGGGCGGACTCGTCTCGACCCGAGCCTCGGCGGGCTCTGCCGGCGAAGAGCTGGAGGCGTCGGCCGCTTCTGTGGCGCTGAGCTCATGGAGTGCTGCTGTCCCTGAGGTCTCCTGAATGATTCAAACACACCACGTGAAGCGCGGTCGGGCAGCAAAGGCTGTCATTCAGCACGTCTGTCAGGCTGCGAGGTAAGGCTTTAAAATGACATCTTATTCCAAACATGAGGCTCTGCAGTAATTTAAGGTCTGTAAGCATAAATGAAACCAGAAAATCATCTCTAATATTTTATGGTTACAGAAAACACCAAAGGAGGCAGGCAGGTCTGCAAGGTCAGAGTTTGTTGAAAAGCAAAAGACTAAAGCAAACTTGTAGAAATATATTATTGGCATGCCTTAAAACACACCTCAAGACTGATGACATTATTTGTTAATTAATTACAAGATAAAAACTGTAAAAATGTGCCTTTATGGATGGCAGCTGTTGCTGCAAAGCACTTTGTTATTTGTTTTTAATGGAAGAATAAGCAGAATATTACTAAATCCATCACAATTTTCAATTTCATGTTTTCTGTGACTATTTTCAGAACTGAAAAGGTCTTATTTTTAATCAAGGCTGAGCTTTGAATAAACCTCCAGAGTAATCTGCAGCTAAAATATTGTTGCTAATTGTTTTATTTTTATGGTTAGCAAACTAAAAACAACAAATAATCTTCTACTCAAACCAACAGACAAATAAAAATCTAATTTTTATTATGGAAAAAAAACTTTACAAGCTCGCAGCAGATTTTTCTTGCACTACAAGCTTGTATTAGTTACTTAGTCCGGTGTAAAATAACGGCCACCACAGAGCTTTTAGGTTGAAAAACTCAATTTCATGTTCACTGACTGATATTTTATTTTTACAATTAGAAACATCTGAAACCTCTTAGTATTTATACACTTTCTATCTTTATGTAAATGTTCTTCCCAAGCACATCAAGCACAATCTGTTCTGATACATTTTTACTTTTTGGTGAAGAAATTAGGTGGGAAAAAATTGCTTTTCCGTAAGATGAAAGTTTATTCTAATAAATTCAAACCTGGTTGCAAAAAGATTTTAATTGCAACTAATAAAAGTGCTCATATTTTATTGACAGAAAATCATTTAATGTTACTGATTTGGTAAAAATGAAACACCACTGAATCACCCTTTTAGGTCGACTCCATCTTTTCATTTGTCCTGCAGAGAAACTACAAAAGAGAAAACTTCTCACCACTTTGGAAGAGTCTGAGGGGGTTTTCTTTGACCTCTTTTTGATGGAAAATATTTGTTCGTACGCCTCGGTTGACTCCAGGAGCCGTTTAGTTGGTTTCCGGAGGCGTTTGTTCTCTGATTGTCCTGTGTGAAAACAAGCGAGGCAGACGTTAATTTCCTACTTGCTTTCCTGTACCGTAGAAAAAAGCCCTAGTTTGAGTCTTACCGGCAGTGCTGCTCGTATCTGAGGACTGGGAGTCGTTCTCTGCGTGTTTCTCGGCTCCCAGATCCGGATCTGGAGACGCCCTCGCCGCGTAGGACTCCTTCATCTCGGCGGACACCTCGCTCACGCCGCCCCCCCTGATCTCGGCGGCTTCCTCCACCACCTGCCAGCGCTTCTTGGGAGCCACCGCCGTTTCCGGGGTCCTCTCGAGGTAGCTGTTGGTGGGATCGAGGCAAGGATCCGAGCAGAGGTGGCCGCCGATGAGCTCCCCGCCGTAAGCCGCGTCCATCAGGCCCAGAGGCGCGGCGGCGGGGTGTCTGAGTTTCAGTTTAGCGGGCAGCTTCTGCTTTCGCCGCTGCTTGTCGGAGCTCTCGGAGTGAAGAGGAAGGTCCTCACAGTGGTTGGTGCCGGCCGCCTCGACGGCTTTAGTCCAAATCTTCACCGGCGTCCTTTTGGTTACTGCACTTCTAACTGATGGCACAGTTTTTAATCTGATATCCAGAGCCTCGCGGGACCCTTTCAGCAGGTCGCTCTGTGCGGACGTGGGGATCACCAGCGGTTCCTCCTTGATGAGGTCGGCTGAAGGCGGGAGGACCAGCGGCTTGCCTTCTTTTTCTCTCGTGTCGTGCATGTCTTTTAAGAGCATCAGGAAAGTACTGAATTTATAGTTTGAATCAGGTCGGAACACGGCCTGCTCCGAGTCGCTGTCCTCCTTCACCAGCGATTTAAACGACAGCTCCTTACAGTCCTGAAACGTGTCCACGGGAGACAAAGACGACGAGGTAGTTGATATATCCGAGGCCACGTTTTCCGTCTTGACCCTGGCGGGGTGGAAAACCGCCCGAGTTAAGTCCTCGTGCTTCGGCTTGGCTATCGAGCCGTTGTGAGTTTGTTTCTTGTTGAGCTTCCTCGGGCGCCGCTTTGGAGAGTTCACAAAGGACAAAGTGCCGCTGAGCGATTCCCAGACCGGAGACGATTCCGTTTTGATAGTAGCTTTAGTTGGCATGCGGTCAAAACGATCACTGTTTGGAGCTTCTGTTGAGACGTGGCTGGGGCCCAGTGCGTCGCCGAGATCCGTCTCTTCCTCCGCTCTCGGAGCCTTTGTCACCAGACGGCTGCCGGCCGAGTGTTCTTCACGTGAACCGTGAGACGATTCAACGCAGACCGCCGAACTCTGCTCAGAGCTCACGTCTTTAGGCGTGGATTTGTTTGTAAGAACTTTGGGAGAACCGGAGGAAGTGGACTGGCTCAGCTTTTTAGCAGACTTTTTGACTTTCACCGAGCCTTGCTCCTTTCTGTTCGCCGTGCCCGCGTCGCGGATCGGAGAAATCGCTGTGCGTTTCGGACGGTTCAGCATCGGAACTGAATCCAGGTCAGCGTAGGGCGAGTCCTTTGGCTCCTCTTTCAGTGCACATGTTTTTGTGTGAAGCTGACCCGCCGCAGCTGGGACAGCGGCGTCCTTCGAACCACCAACGATATGAGCAAAGATGTCCGACAAGCACTTCTTTCTCTTCTTGACGGCTTTGCTCTTACTGGCTGGTTCTGCAGAGTTCTTGAGAAGATGGTGACCGTTTCTGTTCAGAGCCAGACCGGGTGATGGGGGCCGGACACAAACAGACGGGCTTTTGGGCTTCTCGGCGGGAAGCGGACTGGGTGTGCGCTCCTGTCTGTTTGCAGACACCGAAAGTGCGCTTTCACTATTCCTTTGTCGAAGAGGGAGCAGGTACTCCGCCTCGGCCACGCTGACTTTCCATGCAGTCAACAAACTTTTGGGAATCTGCCAAGATCAGAAGTCACACTCAGCGCAGAGCTCACAGCACGTTGATTTAAGAATAAAATCTTTAGGCCGTTTTACCGTGTACTTGTAGTTCTTCTCTTTCTGCTTCCCCCTCCGTCTGAGGACAGGGAGCTCCTCAAACTGATGTCCTCCCTCGAAAGGAAGAATGACGCTCCCTGGGACCCAGGCGCGTTCCGCGACCTCCCCCAGCGTCTCCAGATAATACATCCGACAGGGACGGGAGCTCGGAACTGAAGCCGAGTAAAGAAAGATGCAGAACATTTATTACTTCAAACACATTAACAGTCGGGTCAAACTGTATCAGAAGTACTTGGATGGCAAAACAAGGGGGATTTGGGGTCCTGTCAGCCAACATCACGGGTCACAGCTCGATGAAATTCACCTCAACCTTTGTTTGGATATCAACTACACACCTGTCAGATATCCTCCCGGAGCTACGATCCTATGAAGCTGACACAATCTGTTCACGGACACAAAGGTAAAACAATCTCAGCCGATCGACATTCACATCCAAGCCTCACCTTTCATCTTCGTATGAATCCCCAGGTCGGGTTCGCAGGTGACTTGGCAGGGCCACCAGGGCCGTCGGTTGAATTTTGCCCAGACCAAATCATCTTCCAGGAATTTCACAGCAGGGGGAAGCCTTTTCTTTGGGCTGTTGGACTGAACGGCACAACGAAAACACTTTAATATCTGAACACGGGGCCAACGTGCACCAATAATACAAACCTGAAGAGATTAGAGCTCGATGAAAGGGTTTAGTTCAGACCTGTGAAAGTGGGCTTCTGGGGAAACATTACAAACAGTTAATGTCTTGCTTGATACCGGAATCAAAATTAATGCTGCCCCTTTTCTCCAAAACCTTCACAGCAAAACTTTCACACTGCTGTCAATTTTGTGTTACAGAATTCAATAGTCATTCACAAATGCTAACAGTGACAGCAGCAGCTAGCTGTAGCACTGCCAGTGCAGCTTGGGGCACTTTAAACAGCAATCCACGTGCTCGTGCTCAAACTAGCCGTTAGCGCTTCAATCTGGTCGAACTTTAACTACTATTTTCCAGCACTGTCAGGTGTGCGGGGGCTGCCCTGGTGGTGAAGAAACACGGCTAAAGGCACCTTCTTTTCGTTTGTGTTTTTAAAGCTAAGAGGCAAGCGATCTCTTCCTACTTGTCCGGTGACGCCATGACTGAAATTTGTCACAGGAGAATTTTAGGCAACCTGTACGTTCGAGTATAAAGTCTTAACCGTCCATGGACAGTCCGCCCGGAGTCCACAGCACACCTGAGTATGTGGGGGCCTAATGCTGCAAGCAGAGCGGCGTTGCAGTTTACCAAAGTCGTCCTAAAACATTAAGACTTCTTACATATATAAGGCGCTCCGGATTATAAGGCGCACTATCATTTTTTTAGAAAATTTAAGGCTTTTAAGTGCGCCTTATAGTCCAGAAAATACGGTATTTCTACAAACTGAGATGGTTCAGAGAGCTATCTACAACAGGTAAGATGTTAATTGTTCCTAACATTTCCTCAGAATCCACCCCTCTTGTTCAGAGTAACAACAAATCGTGAAACCATCCGTTTTCTCCGTGCTCCCTGATTGTTTAAAATTGAAACAAGTTTAAGTTTCTGGCCTCTGTTTTCGGTGCACATGTTTTGGCTTTGTGAGGTGTCATTATTTTTACTACACGTTGCAGATTCACCAAACTGTAAACGCTCTCCTTATTCTATTTGTGTGCGGGACACACAGCCGAAACAAACTTAGCACTGCGCTCACAAAGGCACGCAGTCAGACGTGGCTCAGTTGAACCAAAATTGTCGGTTTCTGCAGCAGATCTCTCCGCTGAACCGTGACACACGTGTGGCTTGGGTTGTACAGAAGTTGTAAAACGAGCCTCCCGGGTGTTTCAGACTCACGTTAGAGTTGGTGAGAGCTGGTGAGGTAAGTCCAGGATCAACAGCAGAGGTAAGTTCAGCGTCGCTGTCCGACTCCTCGCCCAGATTCCACCCGTCTCTCATAGTGATTTCTGGCAGTGCGCTGGGGCTTAGTGTAGGGTTGAGTTCAGAAATTGTTTTGGACATTAGGTTGAAGACGGTAGGTTTGTATGTTTTTCTGTCTGCCCCCGAGTCGCTCGAGGGTTTGCTCTCCGAAGCAGTCCGGTCCCGACTCGAGTTCGGGAGGCGACGGAAAGGTTCGAAGTCCTCCCCGCTCTCCCGCTCCCCGTCCTCCTCCTTGACGTCGCTGCCGTCGAACAGCGTGGACTCGAAATGCAGGTAGCCGTTGGGGATGGGGGAGCAGCGCTCAAAGCTGTCGAGACTGCGGGGCGGGGAGAAGCCGTTCCGGCCCCCGGCCCGCAGAGGCTGGAAGGGCTCGGCGTCGCCCGGGGACGGCGGCAGGAGGACCGACGGCGCTTCAAACTCATCGTTGTTGTCGTCGCCGCCGTCGCTGACGGGGCTCGCGCAGTGCAGGCTGTTGCGAGGGTGGAGGTCTCGATCTGGCTCCGGTCTGTAGAACGCAGCGGCGCCCAGGTGCTGCGGCCTCCGCTGAGGGCTGTAGCAGCGGAATTGCTCCGACTGGTTGTAACCCAGGAACGCGGGCTGTTTGTGGCTGGAGGGCGACAGCTGCAGGGCTGGCGACTGGCCTGATCCTCGCTTCGCGCCGCCACACTGGCTTGCAAAGGAAGTGCTCACGGGGCCATGGTGGGGCCTCAGCTCTGGCTGGCTCGAACCAAACACTGAACCTGCCCTCAGACCCGGTCTGTAAGACTGATTCATGTTGTCATGCCTTTATCCTGTCAAAGAGAACACAGGCAGGGTCAGACAAGTGATCGCTGAGACGTAGAGCTCACAACACAACACAGAGGAGTGGATCCGTTACAGGAAAAGAGCCAGAGTGCGAAAAGAAACTTACAGCTGCTGTCTAAACTTTACCTCTACTCATCATGGGCAGGAATGTTTTACTATTTGGCTGCTTTAATGAAATAATTGTACAACATAAGATTTATTGTGGATTTTCTTCTCATTCTCAAACACTACACACATACTCCACCACTAATATTTGCCTCGACGTCCGTTAACCAAGCTGCACTTCAACCATGAGCTTTTTTTTTTTAGCCGTCAACAAGCTTCTGGGCAATTCTGACTTAATATTTGATCACTATTCTTAGCGGAGTTTGTTTAAATCGGTAGGTTTCCAGGCACAGGCCCAATTTTTAGGCAGAGTCCACAAATTTCCATCAGGGCTCTGAGAAGGGCCGGTTCAGAAGCTTAACGTTAGCCCGCTTTTATCCAATCAGGAACGAGATTTGTTGTTTGGGACCACTGTCCTGTCAGAACACTCGGATGCGTCTGAGTTTCCACCACCTAAAGCAACGGTTTGAGGGGAAGATGTAGAACGAGCGCTAACCAGTTAGCCCCACGGCATGATGCTGCCGCCACCATGCTTGACAGTTTGCTCAGTGATCCTAGGTTTGAAAGCCTCACTTTTGACTCCTCGGAAAGCTCAGCTTTTGTCTCGTCTGGCCACAAAACGTTTCTCAAGTGTCAGTCAAGCTTGAAGGTGTCACCTTTGGAGCAGGAGCTTCTTGTTTTTTGTTTTTTTTTTAGTCTGAGTCCACGACGGTGCAAAGCTTTGTGGACAGGGACACTGGCGTTCCAGCAGTTGCCCAACCTAACCAAATTCCTTCCATCTGGGCGGAACAGGTGAGCACTGGTCAGTCCGTCACCAGCCGTCAAACCAATCCTTGTCACGCTGGCGAAGAGAAACTCCCAGCTGCAGTCAGTCGTGATCACTAATGAGAAATTTAAAAAAAAAAAGGCCCTAGAACCAGCCTGGAACCAGTTCAGAGCAGATTTAGGCGAATGTGTCAATATATTTGAGGGGGTGTGTACAATCTAGATACTGGATTGGAGAAAAGAAACACAATAAAGTCAAACTTGAGCACCAGGGCCATTCACGCTGTGTGTACAAGTTACATCCTGAAAGACAATGATTAAAAGCCCCCAAAATTAAGATGACAATCCTGTCCATTAGGAGTGTATGCAAACTTCTGACTGCAACTATATAAACAGGCTTAAAATCCACACACACACACCATCAACTGAGATAGCATGGCCTCCTTTAAAGGCCAGCCGGCCGGAACAAGACGAGAAAAAAAACAAACACTGAACCTAACCAATAAACGCGTTTCGTCCCCGGGTTGTTAGTAAATATGTCGGCTCGCTTGGATCCCTGCGGGTCATGGCGGTCGGTGGAGCCCGGATCCAGTGGAGGTGGTGACACAGCCGGGGCTACAGCCGCACACCGTCCTCACCGAGCCAAACACACACAAAAAGGAGGCTCTGATCGCCTTTCTAAGTTCACCGCACTGTGTCAACACGTGTGGGGGGGTGGGGAGGTAAAAAAAAGAAAGAAAAAAAAGAAATCGGGTTATATGTGTGTGTGTGAGTAGAGAAATAACTCACCATTTGGAGGTCGGCCACCGATTAGAGCGGATGTTTGAGAATCCCGGGCCACGGAGCGAGCGCGTCCCTCGGTGTGTGGAGGCAGGTCTGCAGAGTCCCAGCTGCAGCTTGAGGTAGGCCCGGGCTGAGGCTCAGCAGCAGCAGCAGCAGCAGCAGCAGCAGATCTCATTCTCGGCACTCATCAGCGGCGGCCCTCTCTCTCTCTTTCGCTCCTTCTCCACAAAACTGTCACCTTTAAACATTAAACAAGGAAATCCCCCATCTCCCCCTCTGCCTTTCTCTCTCTCTCTCTCTCATAAGAGCCACACGGCGGATTATTTACTACATGGTTTGTTCCTGAGCGGTGCTGTCGAAGTGCCCCCCGGTTATGTTAAAACAAGCCCAGACCGACTGTGTTGGTGAGCAGCAACCAATCGGCACTGCTACCCAACCCCCCGTCTGCAGAGGGCCGTGACACTCACCCTACACACACACACACACAGAGACACACAGGCGGGCGCGCGCGAAAGCAAATAAACGCGCACGCTATAAAAATCCAGGTGAAGTTGTTGGAAATAACTCGTCTTTAAATAATGAAGGCGCGCCAAGTGTCTCTCAGTCGGGTTTCTTTCTTTCTTCCTGTCTTTTTCTATATGTATATATTGGGGGGTTAGAAAAATCGACTGAACAAAACGAGTCCAAGTCGGTGATGGGCGCGCACGCACACGGCCTCTCCGGTCAAACCAAAACTCCGCGCGCCATGTTGTCTCTGTGTCTGAGACATGAGGAAACAAACAGGCCGCGAGGCGCCGAGGGCAGCGCGCACGAGCGCTACGGAGAGAGGAGAGAGATGAAGGAGGGTTAACTCGGTTATAACCCGACAGGCGCGGCGGGGGTGCGCAAAAAAAGAGAGATTAAAATAATTTAAAAAAAAAAAGTTCGCCGCAGCGGGCCCTCAGCCGGCTTCCTGCTCTGAACGATCACGGACCGAAACACGAGCCCGTCCGGGCCCGAACACGACGACCCCCCCGACGACGGCAGGGAAACTTCCCTCTGAGGCCGAGCGGCTTATTTCTTCAAGCTTTCTGGAGGAAAGAAAACAAAAAAAGGCGTGACAAGTAGTGGGAAATATATAGACATGTATAAAAGAAAGTGGGGCGATTTTACATGTGAGCGCAGTCCGCTTGTGAGTTACATGCGCCCCACCCTGAAGTGTGTCACCGTGAGGCTCGTTGTTTAATAGACATAAAGGTATAATTACGAGATGATTGCTTTTGTCTAGAGACATGCGCCCCCTGGCGTCTGCATGGAGAATTGCCTTCAATTTGACAGGAAGTGGTGGGGGGCTAAAAAAAAAAAAAGACTCATCGCCCGCGAATTGTGTTTGTCTGTTAGCAAAATATCTCACGAACCAGTGGACGGGTCTTAATGAAGCTTTCAGGAAGTTATCACCGGATGTCCGTCTACAACTAATTAAAATATGGAGTGGATCCGATTTAATATGGCCGCCCCCGGACGAAAATGGCTACAACTCGACCGATTTCGAAGGTTTCGAGCTATGATTTGGTGTGGTAGTAGCCGAGCATCATCCCCCCTCGCATCGCAAACCCAGAGCGCTACACTCCGTGCCATTTTCGGGTTTTTTTTTTTGTATCAACTCTGTCTTTCTGTTAGCAAAATATCTCACGGATCACAGCAGATTTTAATGAAGCGTTCAGGAAGTAATCATTAGATGTACATCTACCACTGATTGACTTCAGAAATCATCCCGATTCAACTTGACCAACATAAAGAGGATTGGATGATGGAGATAAGGTCTGGTGTGGTAGTAGGTGAGAGTCATCCCCAACACTCGCTTCACAGCACAGGAGGTCTCACTAAACGGCTACAAAATGGCTACAACGCCATCATGAGATGATCTCAGTTTAATAACCTGGCACGGAAGGCGTCCGGCGATGCGTGTTTCTTCAAGGAATCCAAGGCCTTTAATTTATTCTTACAGTTTCACATACAACACATCAGGGTTCGTTTTACAGTCTACGTTGCATAAGGTTAGTTCGGAAAGTCCTTTTTTTTGTTGTTTTAGTACACTGATTAGTATATAACAACACATAAATGTGGAAGTGCTAATCAGGTGGGACTGGGGATAAAAACAGACAGGAATACATGATCAAAACTATATTTACAAAGTGCAGAAATAGGTACCAAATACTGTGCTAAAAAAGAATAGCAAAAATGATCAGTTTAAGCTATAAAAAAATGGTACAAATTTTAGCTTTGGTGCTAGAGTATATTGTGACATAAAGACCATCCTAGACTACACGTAAAAGACAATAATAACAGCTGTATCGTTATCCTCAGAAAACAAAAAGTTTAACTGTTTGTTTTGGAAAGGAAAGTTCTAACAAAAACAAGATGTTGAAACTCAAATGAACAATGACTGGGAGAGCAGAGAGATTTGAAACACAGACACTTTTTGTGTGTGTGTGTGTGTTGTTCATTTATAAGCATGCATCTGTACCTAACTGGAAGGACAAACGTTAAATCAGTCATCGTAAAGTAAAGTCAGAAATTTTTAAACGAGAGAGAGAAATCAAAATCTCCCAGCATTTTAGAAAGGTTTCCCCTCGTGCAGCCAGGTGCCGGGAGAGCTACTCGCTGCTTTCGCCCGCTTTGCTGCTGGGCTCGCAGAGGTCTCTGCTCTCCATCATGGTGTACACAAACGGCGGGACGTCGCAGCCGGTGAAGTCCAGTTTTTTGGGGACGCTGCAGTTGCTCAAGTCAAATTTCCTGGCGCCGTCGCAACCCAACTCCAGCTTCTTGAGGCGAGCCAGACTCCTGATGCTGCCGGGCGGCCTGCCGGGGCTGACTCTGTACCCCGCTGCCCTGGTGGTCCCCAGGGGCCTCCCGGGGCTGGTTTTGAACCCGGCCGCTCTGGTCGTGCCGAGTGGGCGCCCGGTGCTTGTACGGTACCCGGCTAACTTAGTGGTACCCGACGGCCTGCCTCGCCGCCCCGACTTCACGTCGCCCTTCTTTCTCTTGGAGCCCGCGGCCTCGGTGGCCCGGATCCTGGCGGCGGGCGGCTGGAGGTCGTTCTGGGAGTCCTGCAGCTGGCATGCCACGGCTTTGTGCAATCCCTGGGGCAAGGGAGCGAGGCCGCCAAGGGACAGCTGCAACCCAGGGCTTGCTGGAGAGGCGTAAAACTTGTCAGATTGGGGGCTACATAAATCAAAGTGGCTGGCTGGATGAGAGTCCTCCGCCAGTCCACTCACACAGTAATCACTGCTGTTGTTCACTCGATGCATCATTTCCTGTTGGGGTGCAAACAAATATGAATATTAGGGAGAAAGCCACGTGGAAATGTGAACTACAGTGGGTTACTTCTGATGCAGCAAACTGGCCTCTGGTGCCGTTTCAACATAAAAGTTGGTTGAAGTGCAGTTTTAGCTTTCAAAGCCACAACATTTACAAAAACACCAGGTTACTAACGAAAATGTTCGTACCTCATTTCGTGTTGGACGTTGTAGCGAGAAGGGTTAATTTCGACTCGTTTCCCGCTTGTGTTAGCAACAACATCTTCGTGAAGCCGCGGGACGAACTGCGGCCTGCCGTCTCGGAGCTTTTTTTGTTTTTTCGTTTGGAGGCACGGTGATTCCTGCTGCTCGTTTCAGCTGATGTTGGTTCCTACGGGTGGGTTTAGGCGAGAGCGGAAGCCATTTTTACGCCGAAAAAAAAAAGAATATAACGGGTACGTTCCAACCGCGCATGCGCAACGACGCTTCCTGAAAACGCAGCGGCAGATCAAAGTGACGTAAAGCTCGTAAAACAAGCGTCCTTCCTGTTGTGATGTTCGCAGCGTGATTCCTCTTTTGTTTTAACAATATTACCTTCTGTTATAAATGCGCTGATTCAAAATAAAGACGTTTTGCCTGTCTGTTTGTGGAGTTAAATTATTAGAACATGAGCACTGTTGAATAATTATAAGAATGTCCAAAAAAACAACAATATAGGACAAAGATGCTCAAAAGTATTTATATGAAGAAAAGCCCGATTTGAATAATCATAATTAATTATAAGATAAATATTTATTATTGAATAGTTTATGTGAATGTGGGTATAAGTAGGTAAATGTAAATTGATTTATCTAAATTATTTAGATATATTTATGTAGATATTTATGTATATATAAGTGGATACATTCAGCCAAATACAGCTATTGAAGAATTGTAAATATTTAAATGAACAGGGGTAGGAACACATACTTCTTCAAACACCAGATTACTGTTATTGAAATAGTGTTGAATGTTTGTATGTTACTGACTGAATAACAAACACAACATGAATTATTATATATGAATGTGCTGTATATTAACTCATTGCATGATTACAAGAATGCCCAAACATTTTCTAGTTTAAAAAGCTATTTAATGATTTTTCAAAAGCGTCTAGACGAAGAAAATCCTTGCACTAGCACTATTATTGATCAGTGATGTCTATGTGATATGAACAGAAAAAAATAAAATTAATTACTTGGACTTATGTGCGGGGATGTCTGTGTTGTTAAACATTCATTTGTTGGGTGGCTGTGTTTATGACACAGATGTACATGCTCTGTAGGCATACATGTATTGGTATGACAATTTAAATCACAATTATCAGAGATGGATATTGATTAGATGGTGTAGGAGTGCGAGTATGTGTATATGTATGTAAACATTAGATCATTATACATATAACACGAGAGTATGTGGGTAAATATACATAGATATAATTAAGCACTTATGTATATTTGCAAATAAATGGATAAATGTTTTCTTTTTCCCTTCACTGTTGAAAATTGGTGAATGCAAATCAACAAAAGGCAAAGATTATTTCCCATTTTTGTAGTTTTTATTAACATCTATAAGAACTTAAGCACAAAACACTGGATTTACGGAGTAACCGCAGTGCTAGGACAAGTAGGAATATCCATTCATCATCTCCCCTGATGGTCGCATTTCCAAATTGAAGTCCACAGGACTTAAGTGTCCCTGATGAGCTTGGTCAGCTTCTGGATCTTTGTTTTGGTGGACATGTCCACATATCTGTCTCCGATGCTGACAATCATGCCTCCCAGGATTGAAGGATCTGACTGTAAGGAGGAAACGAGTTGGAATTAGAGGAGTCAAAAATATTGACGATGAATCTGCAAACTGGCACCAGACTGGTTCTGATTTCTTGTCAAACATGAAAAGTAAATGCAGATGGCTGAACAGTTATTTGTTCATTTATGGGATCATGCAGTGGAACCATACTTTTGACTCCAGCTTGATAGTTTCACCCTTCTGAAGAAAGCCTTTCAGAGCTACCTTCAGCTCAGCGAGATTCGCTTCATCCAAAGGCTGAAATGGATCAGATCACAGAATAAATGTAACTTTACTGACTGTGAAAACCCTACAATTTATCTATTTCAAATAAAAAATGATGTTATTTTAAAGTCTAAGAAGATATCTAACTTATCAAACAACTACAAGCATACCTGAGCAGTAGTGACCGAGCAGATGACCTCTCCACGATGTGCACTCATCATTTTGCCAAAAGCACCAATAACATCACCAGTTAGAGGAAGACGACCATTTTCAGCCAAAACACCTATAAACAAAAATGAAATATGTTCAAAACCTGCGTTTATTGATAATGTATAATATATATATATATATATAGCATACAAAGGGCTAAAAAAACATTACTCAGGATCTACATCACATCTCTGCATTAACTACAGAATGTTTTAAGTGGAAACATTAATACTAAAGATGTTCTATCACTGAGAAATCAAAGTAATTATACATTTAAACTACATGCTATATACTCAATTACAGGATATAGCTTCTCTATGCTGACCAGCATAAAATAGGGATTAAGGCATGAAGCTTTTAGGGTAGGTACAATATTTACATCACTTTTGTATCCTGCCTTATCCTGACTCGATGTTATATTTTGATATTCTAGTCAGATGTTACACAATTCACTGTCATCCAGCACTGTGAAGTTTGGGTAGTAAAAAAAACACCTCATGGAGGAACAGCAAAGCATATTCTCTAATTAATCACACAATCTTTAGTCCACAGCTTCTGTTTCCATTTAGTTTAGACATTTATAACCAGGCTGCAATAGTCATTCAGAGTCACTGGCCAAAATACCAGCCGATAACATTTAGAAGAACGGTTGTATTATTCTATCATTAAGGCTTTTTAAAGTGTTGCTGAATATTTTGTATTATAAATAAACAGAGATATTTGGATGCCAATTTAAAAAAAAAAATCTGGAAAGCAAACCCAATTGTTAACATAAAAGAAGAAAACTTCACCAGTCGATAGGTTTAAATTTTAATTTGAGGCAGCCCCAGTATTAACACTACACAAACACTAAATAAAAATACACACATTACTGTGGTACACTCATAAATCAATAATAGAATGAAGCATAGCACCATTATCAGGGCTCACTTACTGATGAGGTTGTCAGTGATGGGTGAAACCTTGGCCTTTGTAAGAGCATCGCGTAAAGCCTTCTGCTTGATGTTGCGCTTCACATGAGGATTCATTAAAACACTGGACACCTTGGGGTCCTTGATCAGGGTCTGATAAAACAAGATGGCACACCAATTTATTTTGTACTCTGAAGGAAAGTTAGATCAGGGCTGAAGCAGTGTAAATTAGAAAAGGTTGGTCCATGATCAGACCGTTTTAAAAAGAGCACAAATGGTACTTTTCATATTCTTACAGCCATCCTAAAGTGTATTAGTACAATAAAGTTTTGTGTTAAACCAAATGATTACGATTGAAAAGGCATTTAAAGAACTTTCAAATAATGCCAATAATAATGGTTACTTTTCCTTTTTATGATTAATGTAGATTCTCATTATTCTAGCCAAGAAAATTTGATTATTATTATAGGTAGGAAAGTCACAAATTTAGTGGTTGGACCCAATATGGCAGCTGAGTCACTGATACTAACAAACCTGTTACAACAGCCTTTATATCACCTAAGAATAAAGAACAAGTGTGCTGTTTTTTAGACTTACAGAAACTTTTCCCAGCTCCTGCTCCACTTGGTCCAGTTTGTTCTGCTTGCTGGCAGCTGAGAACAGAGCAGTGGCATAGCGACCCTCCACTCCATATACCTGGATAGGAGGCTAGAGGGGGAAAAAAACAAAGTTAAATCAAATAAAATTAACAATCAGGTGAGGATTAAATGCAGGTTATTTACCTTTATCAGTTTAGCTACAGGTCTGACCACAGACGTGCTGAACTGGCGAGCCTAAAGAAAAAAAATTATGTTAAGAAACCATTTTAACACAACAAGAAAGCCAAACCTGAGCTAATGAACTGTTGACGCTCTTTGCGCCGCTTTCACGTTAAAGGCAGTTAGCTGGATGCTAACGTGTTAGCAGTCATTCAAGTGCAACACCTCGTGTACGTTTTCTAAACATTCAGCGTCACCTTTTGGCCACACGAACAATTTAAATAATTAACACATGTTTTTATGCTTGGACTTTATCGACTGGAACTTCAATAAAATCACTTACAAAACGGGGAATATTTGAATGCTTTACCTGCTGTCCTAGCATGAACGCAGCCATTTTCTCCTACAGCTGTCCAGAGTAGAACAAGCGACTGCGCATGCGTTCTTCAAAGGAAGCCGTTGTATTGTGGGTAATGTAGTTTTTCGCGCGAACAGCGTTGCGTCCAGACACAGGAACAGAAACTCTTAAAAGCCCATTTTATAACCGTAAAGTTTTAAAGGACATGATTAATGATCTTGTAAAATGTATTTTTATAAGCAAATATACAACCAAATTAAATATTTTGAAGAGGTGTATCTTTCTGTACAAACTTAGTAAACTTATTTTTATCCAAATGTTAGTCTTTACCTCACTGGCAGCCCTACGACATCTAGTTTTTAGTGCCTAAAATCGGTCTTAATTTGTCCAACTGGGACAGGACTCAAACATGGAACTGGAAATAAATGGACATGGAGGAGACAATAGGAAGAAAAAATGAAAATAGGGAAATAATAGACAAGAAAACAAATCTATTGTTGATTAAAAAGTGACCATAAAAATATTGTATTAAATAATTTCACGAAAATTAAATAAAGAATTAATACAGGAAAACAACCCCCCCCCCTCCATAAATTTATGCTACATTTTATAGCTAGAGATTTGTCTACAATTTTTTTGTTCCAGTTGTTAATTTATTTAATAAGACATATTTTATTATGTATTTATTGTTCAATTGTGCTCTTACACATGTTAACATGTAATTAATAACTAAATCCACATCAACATGCGTTGCACAGATACAGGAGCGTGATTAAATGACCAAACAGCCTGCCATACCGTTAAAGAAAATGCGTTCATCATATTCGGCTGCGGCACGTTTGAGGTCCGTCGGATAACAGACAACCGTCGGCACAGATTAAAAATCACATTTTTTAGTTAGCAGAAGCGTTTTTGTATCGACATCCATCTGAGGGGGACGCAGCGGGGTCAGGTGGTTTATTTTATTCCCGTGGACCACACACACACTCACACCCACCCACCCACACCCACACACACACACACACACACCATCACCTGCTAATGTTAGTAAGCACGTACTAACGTAGCCCAAAACGTAACGGTTTCCTGGGGGATAAAAAAAAAAAAAGGAAACTGGTCCTGGTCGGCTCGACAGCTGACCGCAAACCAGACATGGACGACAAGTCTTTCACCAAGGAGCTGGACGGGTGGATCGAACAGCTGAACGAGTGCAAACAGCTGACGGAGAACCAGGTCAAGCTGCTCTGCGAAAAGGTAAGATGGAGCTGGATGCTAGCTGGACGTTAGCCGCGCGCGCGCCACCTGAACCCTGCGGGCTGCGGGAGCTACGGCGCGTTGGTGCGGGATGACTAGTTGTTGCGTGTGAGCCCTTTTTTGTTGTTGTTGCTGCTTTGGCAGAAACGTCATTGGACTACAATGCGTTTTACGAGATAAGATGGAGGAGAGCCTAAAATAACCTGCTGCACTGACTGCCAACTGTTTCCCCCTGAATCAGGACGGGTTTGAGGGGCTCCCACACACACACACACACACACTGCGCCAGGGACCTGCTCACCTGCAGCTTCCTGTCTCTCCCCTCTCTGTTCTAGGCCAAGGAGATCCTGACAAAGGAGTCCAACGTCCAGGAGGTGAGATGCCCGGTGACCGTCTGCGGGGACGTCCACGGCCAGTTCCACGACCTGATGGAGCTGTTCAAGATAGGAGGGAAGTCCCCAGACACCAACTACCTCTTCATGGGGGACTACGTGGACCGAGGCTACTACTCCGTGGAGACCGTCTCGCTCCTGGTTTCTCTTAAGGTGGAAACGAACAGCTGCGGCTTTAACGTGGTCTACTGTAAAGCGGGATCATCAGGTGTTCGTAAATGTGTTTGTTTTTCTGACAGGTAAGGTTCCCTGAACGGATCACCATCCTCAGAGGGAACCACGAGAGCAGGCAGATCACACAGGTGTACGGCTTCTACGACGAGTGCCTGAGAAAGTACGCCAACGCCAACGTTTGGAAGTACTTCACAGACCTTTTCGACTACCTGCCCCTCACCGCGCTCGTAGACAACCAGGTAGGGTCGCCTAACGCACGTTTCCGTGCAAGCTCAGGGTTTGGGCATTCTGTCATTCCTCATCCCCTTCCGAACCTTCTCTTAAGATTTTCTGTCTCCACGGAGGACTGTCCCCTTCCATCGACACGCTGGAGCACATCAGAGCGCTGGATCGTCTGCAGGAGGTTCCACACGAGGTACTCTACGTTAACCAGCAGCTAGATCTTAGAAAATGTTTAGGTTAAATGCTTTGATCCGTCGTCAAGTCAAATCTTCCATTTTTCCACAAATGATAAAGCAGTGCTGCTGTTTCCTCAGGGTCCAATGTGCGACTTGCTATGGTCGGACCCAGATGACCGCGGCGGCTGGGGAATCTCGCCGCGCGGAGCCGGTTACACGTTCGGCCAGGACATTTCCGAGACTTTCAACCACGCCAACGGCCTGACTTTGGTCTCAAGAGCCCACCAGCTGGTGATGGAGGTACTCCGACTTTGGTTTTCCACTGAAACGACCATTCAGGGGTTTCCCTCAGCTTGTGAATCAAAGAATTTATGGAATCTCAGCAGCTGTCCTGACACGGTTTGCAGTCGGTAACATGCGGTGTCTCCTCGATCCAGGGTTACAACTGGTGCCACGACCGCAACGTGGTGACCATCTTCAGCGCTCCGAATTATTGTTACCGTTGTGGGAACCAAGCAGCAATCATGGAGCTGGATGACACGCTGAAATACTCCTTGTACGTAATGTTTAAAAGTAGCTGTGATCTCGAGGTTTTGGATTACTTTCTTCTTTTTTGCAGGGTGGGGAAATAATCCTAACGAGAACTCCTGCCGCTGCTTTCGTTTCGTTTCAGCCTACAGTTTGACCCCGCGCCACGCAGAGGAGAGCCCCACGTGACGCGGCGCACGCCAGACTACTTCCTGTAAGGACTGCCGGTGAGAATGGAAGCAAGCTGCGCAAAAAGGCTATAGAGAGGGGAAGCAATCGGTCGTGCACAACGTGGCTGCCATATTCAGAATAAAATACAGACTTTTATATCTATCCAACCACCACCGTCGCCCCAATTTTTTTTTTTAGCTATCTGCACGTTTAAACCGCTAGGAATGATTGCAACACTAAACAATGCTGGTTATGATATCTGCTGACGTGTCAAGATAATACAAACTAATTAATCTCCAGGTTTTTTTTTCAGTGGTATTTGTTTAAAAGCGTTAATGATGACCAGAGTGTTTTGGATTATAAACTATTATGTGCGTCTTTGAAATGGCATGGCCTCAGATCCAAAGTAGTAATACCCGTATTGTGATTTTTTTTTTTTAATTTATTAAGAAAAGGTTTATTTTATGACAGTAATGTGATAAGGTTAAACGTCAGCTGTGAGTAAGTTTTGTCTCTACTTTTGTACCTCGTTTTGATCACATGGCACTGACAGAAGACGTTCTTTTCACGCTGCTTTAGTCCCAAGTAGTTTCCTATTTTGACTCTTAGAAGAGGCAATGTAAATTATTTACGTGCCTGTTATATTGTTATAAATGTCTTTTAATATATGAAATCAAACAATGTTTTGCAGCCTCTGCTGTTGTCCAAAATAAACGCTAAAGTTGCTTTTGTCATGATTCCTGACAGCATTTTTCTCCTGTAGTTCTCCACAGCCACCGCTAGATGGAGACAAATATCGACTCATCAAATCTGATGAAATAATCTGTAAAATGACGATCAGCCTTGTGCTGAAAACTGGATTTTATTTATATTAGTCGGTTGTTATTTTTATTTTTTTTATTTTTCTTTAAAAAAAACAAACATGCAATTTGATTTTTGCCATAGAAATTTACACCATAAGTGTGCTATAAGGTTTTTTTCTCTTTATATATGTTTTATAATTTTATAAACCAAACAAGGTTTTGTTTTAACGTCTAATTACCCTTTTTTTAATGTTAGTTTTGCCTGTGCTTCTTGTTTTTTTACACAAAAACTGCATGTATGAAAATTCTTTTAAGTTTTGAGTCATTAATGATTTACTGTTTGTTAGCAGCACCGACGGATGTAGCGCCCAACTCACCTCTCAAAATAAAAGCATGGTTTAAAAAGAAACAAACGAGTTGAACATTTGTTTGTCAAATTAGAGTTTTTTCTAGGTCTTGCTGCTTTATAAAACAGTACGACACAGATGTGTATTTTCAGGCTGCTTGTGTGTTTGAATATCGAAGCGTTTTTGTAGTAAGAAAATGAGCGGGGCTTTTATTTTTATGGGCAGCTTCCTGTTAGGGGAGGATGTGGCTCGGGGCACTTTGTGCGCGAGCTGACGCTGGGTGCAGGGACAATTAGCTGGCTGGGGACACCGCTGTCGGACTCTCGGCGCAGTAAGTAACCTGGTTGCTCGGTTGTTTTTTGTTTTGTTTTTGTTTTTTGTTGTCTGGACCTCGCAGAGCGGAACCGCCGTGTCTCGGCGGGTCGCACGGTTCGGTTCGGCTCCTGCTGATACTAGTTGAATCAGCAGCGCGCGCACAGCTGGAACAGGAATATACCGGGCAGACAGGCGGCCGTGGCTCAATGTAGACAGCTGGAACGATTTTCTTTCTTCTTCTCCTCCCTCCGGATGCAGAAGCTTTCTTTCTTTATTTTCTTCTCCAGATGTTGAAACCATAAACGGCGAGCGGAGGGTCCAGATTCGTCTGGTTCACGCCGGGTTGAACGTGAAATCAGAGCAGCAGCAGCAAGAAAAAAAAAAAGGCGAAAAGCAGCGTTTATCCAGGCTGACACGAGTCAGCTTGATTCTGTTAGCGGCTCGGTCAGTTCCTACCACGCTGCTCGGGTTTTAGAGCCTAAATGCTGTTTTTTGTTATTTATTATACGGAGTTTTGTCGTAAATTGCAGGTTAATGTGTAGCCACGCAGGCTGCTCCTGATTGGCTGAGAGTGAGGGCAAAAAGCAGCGGATCAAAGGCCGAGTCTGTCCAAAGTTCAACCCTCTCATGTCTCATTCATTCATTCATTTATTGCTCAGGATCACATTGACCCTAATGATAATAAGGACTTTGACAAGAGGAAGGGATCTGCAGCCTTGAATGCCGATTGCCTTGAAGGCGATCATGTGTCTGTTAGCAAAATATCTCATGAACCAGAGGTCGGATTTTGATGAAATCTTCAGGAAGTAATCATTAGATGCCCCTTCTACGAATCATTAACTTTAGGAGTCACCCCAATTCAAGATGGCCGCCACAGAGCCCGGATTGTAGAAAACGAAAAAGTGTCTCCAGTTCAGTCAGTTTCACAAATATTGTGTTAGGATGTGGTGTGGTAGTAGCTGAGACTGACTCCCAGCAAGTATGCTGATTGCTAACAAATCAAGTGAGATCTTGGTTTAAAATTTCGCCCAGAACTAGTCGGAGTCCGCTCCTTTCTGTCTGTTAGCAAAATATCTCATGAACAGCTGGACAGATTTTAATGAAACTCTCAGACGCTGCTCGCTGCTTGTACGTCTGCAACTGATTGACTTTTGGACTCACCCCAATTCAAGTTGGCCGCCACAGTTAAGCCAACACAAAAAATGGCAATAATCCTGTCACTTTTATCGATATTGAGCTAAAACCTGATGTGGTAGTAGCTGAGAGTCATCCTCCACACACGCTTTAAACGCTAATGGATCATGCATGTAAAGTCATGTACAAGTTTTGGCCCAAGCAGCTGTAACTCTGTTCCCTCTTATTACCGCTGGCGGGCGATATGCATTCCTGTTATGAGCACTAGGCCTTTAATTGAATATTTTGTTGCCTGTCTGGCGAGAGCCCCGTTGAGTTTTTAAGTTTAATCCAAAGAGGCGGCGTGTCTTCAGTTATTATTCAGCGGGAGACAGTTTGCAGTCCTGCAGCCATCTTTGAGATCCTCGCAGCTGAGCGTCATGTGTGGACTTGCTGCTCCTCTGCGCTGTCCTCGCCGTCACTCCCAGTGATCTGAGGGAAAATGGGGGGGGTGGGAAAACTTGATCAGACTGAGTTGCGTGCACGAAGACGGGGAAGGGCAAAGCGCGCCACACGGTGCACCTTCGGCACTGATTGATTCATTTATCCAAGGCGGATACTAGCAGAGGCGTTCAGCACTTCCCTCCTTTCAGGCACAGTTTGAGTGTGTGTGTGTGTGTGCGTGTGCCGCGCAACCCGCAGCGGGGCTTTAATTCAGTGCTCGACAACCTCTGTACCATGGCAGGCCATCGCCATGGCAACGTTATGCTGAATTAGCAGCGTGGCAGCAGAGAGAAGAGCATTGTCTCACACACACACACACACCCTCCCCTCCTCTGACTTGTGTCGTTCAAAGAATGTGGAGCGAACGCTCCCGTCAGTTTTAACGCTTTCCCTCCCCAGACAAAGATGGCAGCAGAGCTATCAACCTCCATCAACATCAAGGAGCCGCGGTGGGACCAGAGCACCTTCGTGGGGCGAGCCAAACACTTCTTCACCGTCACGGATCCCAGGAACGTCCTCCTGACCAATGAGCAGCTCGCCCACGCCCACAGAATCATCACCGACTACAGGTACATCACCCCCCCCCCCCCAAAATCCCCATCTCACCCCTGACCTCCGCTCAGGTGCTGAAATCACTCCATGTTTTCCCGTCCCGCAGAAAAGGAGTCGTCTCCCCGGGGCTGACGGAGGACGAGCTGTGGAGAGCCAAGTATGTGTTCGACTCGGCCTTCCACCCGGACACCGGGGAGAAGATGGTCCTGATCGGCCGCATGTCGGCGCAGGTTCCCATGAACATGACCATCACCGGCTGCATGATGACCTTTTATAAGTAAGCTCCATGGAACGCTGCGGCCAAAGATTCCCGGGGGTGCGGGCTCGTTCTTGTTCACGCCTCCCCGTTGATCTTTCCAGGACGACCCCCGCCGTCCTGTTCTGGCAGTGGATCAATCAGTCCTTCAACGCAATAGTCAACTACACCAACAGGAGCGGCGACGCTCCCATCACAGTCAAGTAAGGCGCCGATGCCGGGGGGTCGTGGCTCTGACACTAATAGCCCGGTAATTCGGCACTTCCTGTCTAACGCCACTCTTCTTCTTTGCAGTCAGCTTGGCACAGCTTATGTGTCTGCCACTACGGGGGCAGTCGCCACCGCTCTAGGACTAAACGCACTAACAAAGGTATCAGTCCGCCTAACCCCCATCTACCGCGCCTCCATTTTAATCCGTTCACCTTGTCGCTCTCGGGGATCGCGCCGCGTCAAACTCGGCTGGCGTAAAAAGCTGCTCTTGTCGAGTCATCGTGCCACCGAGCTCACCGAGTGTTTTTCCTCCCTCCTGTCGCAGCACGTCTCCCCTCTGATCGGACGCTTCGTCCCGTTTGCTGCTGTAGCTGCTGCCAACTGTATCAACATCCCTCTGATGAGACAAAGGTAACGACACGCAGTAGTACTCATTCCTTGAAGAAATGCAGAAGAAATGCATACCACCCGCTGCCTTTGTGTCCTTGTAACCTTGTGAAGTACGTTAATGCACGATCTCACTCAGTATCACAAGACGAGTTAGCTCAAGGTGCATGTTGGAGATGACTTTCAGCTACTACCACGTCAAAGATCTTGGAATATTGAATTTAATCCTGGAGGATTAGATAAACTGCTGCTCACAGATGTGTAATCTTGGATCATTTCCATCCAACGAACTGATCACTGGATGTTTGTCTGAAATATCCCACCTGTTTTTCTGCTCTACATCGTATCTTCCAGGTTTTCGTTGATACCGTTTTTACAGCATTTTTGCAAACATTTTGCACCTTTTTTTCCCCATTTTCTCGTTCCGTTCTATTTAACCCCCCCTTCTCCTTCCCGTCCTCAGGGAGCTCCAACATGGCATTCCTATAACGGATGAAAACGACAACAGGTTAGGGGAGTCTACGAAGGCTGCTCAGCAGGCCATCTCTCAGGTCGTGGTGTCCAGGATCCTCATGGCCTCTCCAGGGATGGGTACGGAAAGCTCCGATTTAAAACAAACAAACATTTTAACACAAATGTTTTTACGTAAAGTAACACCACATTGGTGTTTTCCCAGCTATCCCCCCGTTTTTAATGAATCACCTGGAGAAGAAGGCTTTCCTGAAGGTACGTGGTTCTTGTTCGATGGCCGCTGCGTTGTTTTTTTTGTTTTTTTTAAGACGCCAAGTAAATAATGCTGAGTTTGAAACTGCCGCCGTGGGAAGCATTTGGCCCCTTTTTTTTAGAAATCACACGTCGGAGGAGTGAAAAGCGGCCCGGGTGCGGTGGTTCGCCGCGGTCTTTGTGCGCCTCGTTCATTTTTCTGCCGTTCCCTTTCAGCGCTTCCCATGGATGAGTGCACCTATTCAGGTCGGCCTGGTGGGATTCTGGTGAGTGGTCAGAGACGGGGGCCCAGCCGATGAGCCCTCATCAGCAAATCCTCTCAAATTTCTGCCTGATCTCTCTCTCTGAGCCTTTAGGGCGACGAGATGAAGTCTGTAACTTTCAACCATCTTTTTTTTTACTTTTCTTTTCCTTTAGCCTGGTGTTCGCCACGCCTCTGTGCTGCGCGCTGTTCCCTCAGAAGAGGTGAGTGAAAACAAAAAACCTGCCTCCGAACCCGATCTGGAGACGGCGGCCACACGCCCGTTAACCCTCTCCGCCCTCTTCGCTCTCTCTCCCCGCCAGCTCCATGTCGGTCAGCCGCTTGGAGCCGGAGCTGCGGGAGAAAATCCGAGCCAGCCACCCGGGCGTGGAGAGGGTCTACTTCAACAAGGGGCTATGAGGGCCGCCGCCATAACGCCGCCGCCGCTGCCATCGCAGGCTCGGCCCCCCCTCCGCCTTCCCCGCCTGCTCCTCCTCATTCGGTGTGCCAAAGTTAAGTTCGTTTCGTCACGTTTCCACCGCTCAGATACACATCCGAGGACTCGGTCAGCGCAGTCAAAATCAGGGACAAATGCTTGCTTTCACCACGAAACGGCGAGAGATTTTCTCCCCACAGCTGTATTCTGGCTTAAGTGAAATGAACCTTCTTCTTTCTTTTATTTAATTTAATTTTGTCACACCTAACTAACTAACTAACCGTGCCATCGGTGTGACGCAGCACCACGTGCGTCTGCCAAACCTCGACTCACGTGTTGAGTTTTATTTCGAAGTTCTGATAACAGAGTTCATTTATTTTAGCCAAACGACTGACATTAATCTGATCACGTGTCCAAAACTCAGCTCTCAAGGGACCTGCCCTGCAGAATGTGAAGGGCCAACATGGTGCTACTCTTTAACGGTCGGCGCTCAGCATCCTATTTATTCCGCCTGCCAGGCACGGCGCGGACAAATCGCCCTTCGCACGGGCGTCGCGGGTCAGTTAAAAAGGCGTCGCTTTTTTTGTTTGTGGAGGCTGACTGGTCTTAACATTTCAGCAAATTCAACAAGCGAGAAGAAGGCTGCACAAAACAATGCATTTTAAACTAAAGCGGAAGTTAAATCGTATTGTTTCTGAGGTCTTAAAAACTTTCGTACACATGCAGCGACAGACAGTTTTTCTACTCATCGGTATAGCTGGGGTTCATTTTGGGGCTTTTAATGTTTTATTTGACTTATTTCTTTCCAGATTGTACAGATTGAAAAATATTGGACGGGTTTAAATGTATTGTGGGGTTTCTCTAATCCACACACGCTCACACCTATAATAAGTACAAATATTTACATATATCGTCATTAATATTTGCTCGAACGTCTCATACCCAGGTGCACCTCGACCACACGGGTTTTTGCATCCAGCAGCAAGCCCCTGGCGTAGTCCTGGCTGGATAATTGACCACTTAGTTGGTTGGTTTCCTGGAAAAGGCCTGCCTTTTAAGCATTACAATTTTGCAATAAGCATGTCGAGCAGAAAATCCAAGATATGAGACCAGTGGTGTGCAGTCCTGGTCCTGGGGGGCCTCCATTCTGCAGGTTTTAGATGTTTCTCTGCTCTTCAGCGGGTCTTCAGGTTCTGTAGAAGCCTGTTGGTCAGTCATTGATTCAAATCAGGTGTCAGAGCAGAGAAACACGTAAAACTTGCAGGATAGAGGCCCACAGGACCAGGACTGGACACCGCTGACTTAGAGGCAGCATGACCCAACACCAAACTGTAAACAGACATGTTCTATGCACCACAAGTCTGCTGCTCTCCAAAGATTCATCAGCAAGTCTTATTTTTCCACAACATCCAGGTTTTTAAGAAGGCCATTCCAAGTCAAGTGAAATTTATTTATATAGCACTTTTCAGCAACAAGGCAGCTCAAAGTGCTTTACATCACGAAAACACAAAAATACAGAGTCATCATGAAAACACACAATGATAGCAAACTAGGATATAAACGGCTAAATTAAACTTATCTAAAACGAGTCATACTAAAGATAAACTGAGGAAAACCAAACTAAGATATGATAAACTGATAATAAGAACTAAACTAGGATCAGAATGATACAAGCTAAGATAGTCTGAACTAAACTAAGAGTTAAAATGTTTCAATAAAAGGCCAACTAAAGGCGCCAAAAGGCTTTAAAAAAATTCAGAAGCTAAATGTTAGCCATGTTAGCCAAGGCTTCAGCCTTGATTGTTTTGTTTTGTTTTGTTTTGTTTCATCAGAGGGTGACGGGTGAGTATCGATCAGTCCGATGATTACTGTCCAACAAATACTTTTTATGCTGTCAAAGGGGAAACTACCAGCTGCAGTCGATCTTGATCACTAAAGAGAAGTTGAAAGGCCTTAATCGCATAAGTTAAAACATTATAGATCCTTCAACACTAATTCCTGAAAGTATGTATGTCTCTGAGCCTGTGTGTGTTAGAGGAAACTCAGAGTAGAGTCAAACTTGTGGTTTTATGTTGTATAATCTTTTGGACGAATCATTAAAAGCCCTAAAACTAATGACACTCATGGCGATGATGGGAGGGGGATGGGGGGCGTAAACCTCTGACTGCATCTCATGAACTCATACAGAACAGAAGGATCAGTGTCTTCGTGAACTCAGGCTGGTGTGTGAACTTTACTCAACATTTCGGCTCGGTGCGTTTCAGCCTCCTGCTTTGTGTTACCGGTTAAAAATAAAAAGCTTTTAGTTACACAAGCTCTCACTATCAGAGTTCAGACCCGCTCTGGATGTGGTAACGTTCTCCTTTTTGTCTCCCAGATGACTCAGCTGTGTTTGGACACAGCAGGTGGTTTGAACTTTCTCTGGGTTTTTTTTTGTATTCTCCCCCCCTCAACCTGTGCTGGTGTATAAAACTGTACCGACACATCAGCGAGTCTGGATTCTCACTAAATGTTTATAAATCAGGGACGAGGGGGACGAAGATGAACCTAAAGCCACAACATTTCCAGCAAAGCATCACCCGTTTGAATCTGTGCATTTATTTCAAATGTTTGAAAGCACCAGGATGGCGCTGAAGTCGTGTTCCTGTGTTAAGTGTTTGTTTTTAAACGCACACATCAGAAAACTCATCCGGTTCATTTCATGGGGCTCATTTCAGTAAAGTGTTAAATGTTTCTCGAGCTGTAGTCTCCCCACCTAGATCTCTGTTGTCGAAGTAACTTTAGACTCGGTGTTTCCAGGATGACGTGTCGGACTCGGAGTTTAATGTCCTTGTGTTCGAGGTAACTGAATGTAGCGTTTTTTTTTCTTTTCCCCTTGTTCCGGGTGTTTACGGCGTGTTCGTCTAGAGAAGCACAAAGTTTTAACGTGTGAAAAATGCTGCACATTTTAAAGGAAAGAAAAAAACACTTGCTCAGTTTCCTGACCACAGTAATCAGCAAAGGAAAGAAGAAAAATGCTTCCTCTTTGGAAGAAATATTTTAGTTTTTTTTCTTGATCTTTACCTGCATTTTAATGAGAAAATTCCTCTTATTTGTTAAAGATTTAACTTGCTAATAGAGAGGTTTAAAGGGGTACAAATGTGACACAAATCTACAGCTCGCATCGATTAAAAAAAGAATATTTTTAAATACTGTAACAAACTGTTTGTGATTGTTTTGCGGTACTCTGGGGTGATGTAATGTTGACAATAACTGGATAAAATAAAAGTTGATTCAGTCTTCGGTTTGTTGCTCATCAGCACCAACTTGTGGACACAGCTGGACACTGCAGGGTCATGTTGAAAGCACGTTTTATTCCAAGGCACACGATGTTCAGAGATCAATAGACAGCACACAGATCCGAAGCCCTGTTGGGTTCACAAAACACTCAGCAAGACACGGCTACGCAACAGAGTGCATGATGGGAAAGTAGCAGATTCTGACAAAACACAAGTTTTTGCTAAATCTGTGACATTCTAGCTTAAAAACATAAAGCGAGACAGCTCAGCGACACGTAATCTCATCTTCAATTATACAAAGCGATTTTGTAAACGATCTACTTAATTTTTCTGTTTGGTCAATCTGCTGCTCCCACCGTCTGGGTTAAAGAGTACATATTTGATCAAGTGCATTCACAGAAATCCTTCAAAATAAAGATATATATATAAAAACAAGTAACTGACAGATCTGCATCGGTACAACACGTGAACATTAACTCTGTCTTAAGAAGTACATGAATGCATTTACAGCCTGGTCTCTTCAAGGTCAAAAGTGATAGAAGCACATTATCGCCTGTATCGCTAATAAATGAGGAATATTCACATTGACAAAGTGCAGAAACCAGACCTTCGGCACGTCTCCTTTTAACTGTTGACCTTCGTTCACAAGACGAAATCTTCTGTACGGCGCTATCTTTGGAATGTGTTGGAGCTCTGCCAACGTAGCGTCTCAATTGGCACTTGTGGGAAACTATTTTACATAATTTACTGCGTGTTTCAAGGTTGCTTAGATTAGGCTTTACCACGTCGTTTAATACACATTTTGGATGCGTGGAAACGACGGGAGCAAAAGAATTTCAAGGTGACATTTGGATTCAAGAAATAAAACATTCACGCGAGGATACACACACACAAAAGTAGATAAATAATAATATAAATAGTCTGAAGTATAATTATTCAACAGTGTTATCAGTTTCCTCTTAAGGAAGTTTAGGTAAAACTTTGTAGTGTCCTCTGGGGCACCGAGGTTTAAATGTCTTTGGATTTATGATTGTAAGTCATTTCTGCTCAGAGGCACCAGTATTCAAAGTAACGCTTTCATCGTAGCAGGGTCCGGTCCGGTCCGGTCCGGTCCGAAACCGAAGTTCTCGCGAGCTGCCCGCCCTCAGCAGAACTCCTCCTCGCACAGCGTCTCCTCCACCAGCAGCGAGTGCTTGTCGGGCTCGTTGAGCGCCAGGCTGTTCAGCGAGTGCTTGTCGGAGCGCAGCGAGTTGATCGAGGCCCGGCTGTAGTTCACGAAGCGGTCCAGCAGGCTGAGTTTGGGGGAGGGACGGCGCACGTCTCCCATGCCGATGTGGACGCTGACGTCGGACAAGCTACCCTGTCGTGTGCCGCTCCCAAATTTGGCCTCCAGCTTCTCGGCGGTGGGCTTGGTGTAACTGCGCCGGAACATGAGGAGAGAGCGGCGATTAACGCAACAAGCAGGTGCACGGAAAAAAAGGGGCATTCAGGGAAGTTCAAACGGCTCGCTACCATTTGAGCAGAAGAGAGGACACAACAACGGAGACGGAGGACATCGCCATGGCAGCAGAGCCCATCCACGGCTGTAACACCAGACCAATGGGAAGGAACACACCTGCGAAAATAACACACTCAGCTGTCAGTGTGGTGACGTATTCAGTAAGATTTTTAAATATTTTTGAAGTGCCTACCAGCAGCAATAGGAATCCCAACCAGGTTGTAGATAAGAGCAAAGATAAAGTTGATCCTGATCCTTTTGACAGTCTTTTTGGAGAGGTCAATACTGCCGACTACATCCAACAAATCATTCTACAGAGTAAATGAGAAGGACAGACACGCTCAATAACACCTATTAATAACTGAAACATACCTAAAAAAAAGTTTTAAAGATCCCTTTTACAAAAAATAAAACATCTAATGACTGAGGGTGTTATATACGACGCTTTTCTGACAACAAATCCCTGATTTCTCTCCTTGGTGATTAAATTTCTCTCAACTTAGAGGAAACATACAAGACACATAAAAGAGACGAAAAGTTGGAACATTTGATTTTTTTTTTTACTGAACCAGAGATCTTTGCTGTAATGTTTAAAAATCAGTCAGGTAAATTTTCTGTTAACTCATTAGTGATCTCACAGATGAAGACAGAAGAGCTCATGAAAAACTATTTAAATGTAAGATCAGGTCTCAGTGGTAACAAAAATGCTTCCATAAAACGTGTACGCTGGGATTTGTTTTGTTTTTCCCGGCCATGTAGCGGACTCCAGTTTTTTAAAATTTTTCTTACCCTGATCAGTACCACATCTGCCGCCTCTATGGCCACATCGGTCCCGGTTCCTATGGCGATGCCTATGTCGGCCATGGCCAGAGCGGGCGAGTCATTCACCCCGTCCCCCACCATGGCCACTCTCATTCCAGTCTGCTGCAGCTGCTCCACTTTGGCCACCTTGTGGGAGGGCAGCACCTCGGCGAACACCTTCCTGATGCCCACCTGTTGGAGTACGACCGAAAACAAGAACACCGCCAGCCGAACGTCAGACGCCACCAGAAGGCTGTCAGGATCAAAACCCAAAGCTCACACAACAATCCTGAATGTGTGTCTGGAGCTGGAGTACAGACAAGGTTTTCACAAAGGGTTCACCTGCAAACTTGACCTTTGACCTCTTGATCTTAAAATCAATAGGGATCATCCTTGACCCATGAGACGCTCAGCTATGCTGTTCTAAGTTAAAAGGGTCATCAGTTTTGAGCTCTGACAAGAAAGTGTCCACAGACGGACTGCGCCAGGGCAAAATATCTTGGCTTTAGTGTAGTTTGATTTAAAATGATCAATCTTCTCAACATTTATCTAATTTATTTATTCTCTTTTTTTTTACCTGAGCAGCAATGGCCCGAGCCGTCTTGCTGTTGTCTCCGGTCATCAGGACAACCTCCAGCCCCATGCTCGTCAGCGTGTCCACAGCCAGCTTAGCCTCGGGTTTCACTGTGTCAGCTATGGCTATCATCGCACACAGCTCGTCTAAGCACACAAAAAAACAAAAAGATGTGTGTGATTTCCTGGCAGATTTTCTTGTTTGCATGAATGAGTTTCCTGTGGAGCATCACTCACTGTCTACAGCCACCAGGACAGCAGTGCGACCTCTGCGCTCGTGCTCCACCATGGCTTCGTTGACCTCCGGACTGACGTTGAGGCAGTTTCTTCTCATCCACTCCCTGTTGCCGATCAGAACGACAAAAGTGGCTGTCTGAACCAAGCCTGCAGCAGAAAACAATTAACGAAGAAGTGAATCAAGTGAAAACTTTTTTATTTTTATTTTTTTTATCTGAAACTATGATTTTGGTCTAAACGTCTCTACACACTGAGTGGCTGCGGGTCCATGATGAGCGGGTGGGAGCTGGTGGCCGTCAGAGTGTCACTGATCTGGACGAGGACGCTGTTGCGCTGGACGTTGTCCTCGCCGTCACTGTCCAGCTGCTTCAGCAGGGTCTCCGTGTTGCTGACCTGACATCGGATGCCGCAACCCGGCACCGCCTGAAAGTCTGTGCACGTGCCGAGGGACTCTGTGCTGAGCTCCTGCGTGCAAGAAGTAACGAATGATCTCAGGCGAGTGGCTCGATTCAGGTTTGTAGAAAGAAGAAAAAGGTGCAGCGGAAGGTGGGGGGTCAAATCTGAGGTCGGCACCAACCTGTTTACAGTATCTGGTGATGGCTGCTCCGAGAGGGTGCTCGCTGTTGTTTTCAGCTGTACCGACAATGGCCAGCAGGCGGGAGCGAGGCATCTTATTCCCCTCCACAACTATCTTCACCTGAACAACCTTTGGAGCGCCGTAGGTGATGGTCCCCGTCTTGTCAAACACCACCGATTGGACCTGTACACAACAGAAAATTAAATCAATCGACAATCCATATGAATAGGATTTGTTTTGTAGTATTTAAAATACATCAACATCCACACTGAAGTGATTTGCAACGTAATATAATGGGTGACTTATCGTCACAAACACACCTTATGTGCCATCTCCAGAGGCTCTCCCCCCTTTATCAGGATGCCATTTTGAGCTCCAACCCCTGTGCCCACCATGACAGCTGTCGGGGTTGCCAAGCCAAGGGAACAGGGGCAGGCGATGCATAAAACTGTAATGGAGGCCTGGAAGGCGAACCGTAACACTACCTCAGCTCTGGAAATGCTTTTATCGTAACCCTGCAGAGGGGGAGGGGAAAGAGATCTGTTAATTTTTTTAATTTAATAAGCGGCGATTAGTTTAATCTGCACCTGACAAAAATGATTAAAAAGAAACAAATAACACAGGCAGTAATGCAGAGACTTTTAGTTCGGTTTAAAAGAACTATAAATAGACATTTCCTCCCCAGCGGAGGTACTAACAGTAAGATGTAAAGAATAAAAAAAGGAACTCACAGGAAAGATACTCTCCACAAGACTGAAGTCTAAAAACCCGATGACGACCCAGGCGACCAGCGTGAGCAGAGAAATGCCAACAATGAAGGGTACAAAGTACCCGCTGATCTTATCTGCATACTGCTGAATAGGAGCCTAAAACACAACATGCAAGTAATTATTACAGGTGCAGTCTATAACGCTGAGTCTGTAAGTACAGTGCAGATTCTTCAACCGCACCTTTGACGTCTGAGCCTCCTCCACCAGTTTAACGATCTGAGACAGGGTGGTGTCCTGCCCTACGTGAGTGGCGCTGACGAGCAGAGAGCCGTTCTGGTTGATGGAGCCCGCGATCACGGAGCTCCCGGGCTTTTTTGTCACCGGCATGGCCTCGCCTGGAGTCAAAACAGAGCAACGACCGATCAGAACAACAAACAGGAGCGGCTCTGCTGGAGGAAAGACTGAACCCAAGAGCTCGAACAACCAAAGACCTTGTGTGTAGTCAGCCTGTTAATGTGACAATGAGCCCGGCGTGTTGACTAAACATGCTGGGTGCTCGGCAGAAACTTCAGCAAACAGACGATGTTTACAGTTTCATTTATGATGGACGAAACAAACAAAAGAGCATTATTTATACTGGTAATTGCCGCCACTTCCATAAGTGAAAAGTCAACAAAAAGACTAAATGATATCATGTTCAACAGAAAAAATGCAAAATGTTAAAGTTGACATTGACTACAGGAGCAGTGTTGACACTGTTAACCACAAACATAACATGAGAACGACTCTGAACATCAACAACAAATCTAAGCTGGTGATATTTGCATTAGAACGTAACCACAGAACAAAATGAATGAATGAATAAAATGTTTGGGCTGGAAGCTGCTTTAAGACAGCAGTAATCCACTTTGGGCAGAAATAACACCTATCCTCTCCAAACTGAGCACATTCAAGAAGCTATCTACAACAGGTGAGATATTAATTGTTTGTAACATTTCAACAGAACCTCACAAAAGATCTGAACTATCCCTTTTTCCAATAACCAGTTGGGAAAAGTCACAACAAAGAGTACAGACTGTGTCTTCCTGAATCAGCTCACAACAATTTAATGTTGCCAGAAATGGTCAAACTGAACCATTTATTACCACCAAAAAATATCATTCCAACAAACCTGTGATGAGAGACTCGTCAGCCATCGAATGTCCCTCGATGACCCTCCCATCAACGGGGAACTTCCCTCCAGGCACGACTTTCACCACATCACCTCTCTGCACCAGGTCAACGTCCACCTGCTCTTCACTGGAAAACACACAAGAATTCCCAACGATTTAACAACTTTTCAGCATCACTGGAAAGATCATCTTTTAGGATAAACACAAAATACACACAACGTTTAGATCTGCTGTGATCTAAAATGAACTGAAGATGTGAAAGGTTAGTGTGAGCAAAGTGAATACAGAAACCAGAGACTACCTGAGAATAGCATTGTCACTGCTGAGAGTGACGACGGTCGCCTCGGTAGCTTGTAAAGACATCAGTTTGGACAAAGCCTCGGATGTTTTACTCTGGAAGGCAGCACACAGAACATTTTACTTGCCTCTAATGCAGAGCAACAAGACGAAAGTTTTGAAAAAGTTGAAAACGTGACAGAAATCAATAAGCGTGACGAACTGAACCTTAGCAATCTGCTCCAGCCAGCGGCCCAGAGAGATGAAGACGAAGAGCATCGGAGGCGTGTCGAAGAAAGTGATGGGGTTGATTTTTGCTTTCTCCACCATGGCCACAAGCAGGATGACGCACGAGTAGCTGAAGGCTATGGAAGTGGCCAGAACTATCAGCACATCCATGTTGGCGGACTTGTGTTTCAATGCTTTGTAGGCTTGAACGTAGAAGTAACGACCTCCAATGAACTAAAAAGAAGAAAAAAAACAAATTGTTTTTCTCTCAGCTTCCGCCTGAACGAGTCCCTCAATCTAAAACCATGTTTGATCCCTGTGATTTACCTGGACAGGCACACAGAAAATGAAAGAGAGGAGGTTCATGATGGAGAGGCCCGGCAGCAGCTGGGTCTCCAGGAACATGGAGGAGTGGTAATGGTTGCGGTCCTCCTCTGTGGCGTTATGGTGATGGGAAACGCTCATCTGGTGGTCCATGATGATCATGTAGATCATCATGCCCATCACAGGCACGCAGAAAATCAAACTCACGAGGAAGGATTTCCTCCACCTTGAAAAAATGAAGAGGCTTGTGAGCTAGAAAGGCGTGTAATTTATTTATTTTGCAACCAAAATTTAATAAAAGAGAGGAAAATAAATTGACTAATATCAGCAAAGAATGAAAGCATAACTAGAGTGTAAGAAAGTAAACAAACATGTAGTACCTTACAGATATTACAGAGTTAGCCATTTGTAAGGTATAAGAGACAATGAGGTATGAGGAGAAGTATAATTTGGGAGCAACTTGACAAATGTAAATAAAGATTAAACAGTTTAAATATTGTGATCAGAAATCTGTAATTTCTCATGCATACAGTAACGACTTAACAAGCTAACACATCTAGGGGCTTTGAATGTTATATTGGGCACTCCAGCAAGTAATTTCAAAATCAAAGATAAACACGTAGAAAAAGAAAAAAAGCGTTCTCACTGTCGTATCTCTTTGCTGTGGTCCAGGTGGCTGCCAGTGCGGTCTCTCTTCACCAACGACGCTTCAAACCCCAGTTTCTACAAACAACAAACTGCTGATCAAACCTCTGATTTTTGTGATTAAGGACTTGGCAGTAAATTATACGTTTTCTCTAATCCATTATTCTGTCAGTTGGAGTTAAACACTTGGGGAACGTGAACAGCATAACTAGAGGGGGGAGGAAAAAAAAAAAAAGCTTTAAAGAAAATACCTCAATCAGCTTGATGATGTCTCGCGGCCCTATAATTTCAGAGTCGTACTTGACGTGTGCTTTGTTGGTTGCCAAGGCAACGGAGGCATATATGATCCCCTTTTCTTTCACAAGGCTGGATTCAATTTTGTGAACACAAGAGGCGCATGTCATGCCCCTGACCTGAAAGAAGGTGAGGAGCAGTCATCAAGCAGGCGACGAGAAAAGAAAACATCCGTGTTGCAGGTATATAAAAGTTTCTTTCTGGCTTCTGTTTTGTGGACTTCCTGAACGGTGGTGCGTGCATCTCGTTACCATTCCACCGACTCACCACAAGTTCTAGGTTTCCATTCGAGCCCTCGTAGTTCTCCATCACAGAGGCGGTGAAACCCAGCTCTTTGATACTCTCAGCTACCTTCAAAGGGTCTGTGACTTTCGGATCATAGCGGACCTCTGCTTTACCGGCCATAAGTGCTACCAGAACAGAATAAATACCTAAAAAGAAAGACAAGCTTTTTCTTCTTAGCAAAAAGATGATGGCAAGTGAAAGATAAACACGACCTAATCCCAAATTTACAAACCATGTTCATTTTTCAGGTTTCTCTCGATGTTCGCCACACAAGAAGCACACGTCATCCCTCCTATCTGGATGTAGCACTTGGAGGGCACGTCTCCAGTCTGCCCTTGGGGGGGTTTGCTGTGGTGATCGTTGTCCAGCTCCTCTTGAACGGGCGCTGTGCTTGGAGATCTTGAAAAACCGAGTTCTGGCACAGGCAGCAGAGAATTGGTCTCTGTTTTAAAGAAAGGGTTCGAGAGTCACACGTAGGAAGCCACAACAATTCCTCTTCAAGTTAGAGAAACTTTCATCAGCTGTGCTGGAGCTTTAGAAACCACCTACGGTAACAGCTATTTGACGAGTAGAGCAAAACAAGGATGAAACTAAGCAGAAGAATATCAGTGAGCAATTCAAAAGGAATTTCAATTACAGCACTACAATAGGTGAGTAATTGATCTACCGTGCCATCTTACCAGGCAGCATTGCATCAAAGCCCATGTCCTCGATGGCCTCCCTCAGCTCCTCTGGTGAGGTCAGGAGAGGGTCGTACTCAAAGGTCCCCTGGTGATCAATCAGAGAGACCCGTGTGGACATCACCCCCTTCCTCTGGGAGATCATACGTTCAATGGACTCCACACAGGAGTTACACGTCATGCCTTCAATGTGAATGTGAACGACAGAATTCAGAGGCTGGGTGAAGCAAAGCTGTGCCGCAGACGAAGCAGGTGGAGCCGATGCAGGACTGAGAGCATAAGGGGAGTCCCAGGGTTCAGTCTTAAAGTTTCCCGGAGGCAGCGCTTCGATAGCTCTCTGCAGCTCAGCGACCGTGATCTGCAGGGGATCGTAGCAGATGGAGGCCTTCTCCTTCTCCAGAAAGACCTCCACCGATGAAACAGCAGGCAGCTTTGAGATATTGTCTTGAATATTGACCACACAAGAGCGGCAGTGCATGCCTTTTACCCTGAGCATGACCAGAACTGTGTCTATAAAGACTTCCGTCTCCTCGGATGATTCTGACGACGAAGACGCCGCTGCTTTTTGAGAATCAACAAAACGTTCGATTTCTCTGGGGGACAGCTGCAGGGGGCGGGGCTTGGACCTAACCGAGGCCTTGAAGCCGGCCACGGCAATCTGGTCGATGATGGTTTGGACAGAGATGAGGTAAGGCAGGTAAACGACCGTCGCTTCCTGAGAGTCTAAAATGACTGTGGAGAGCAAAGAAAGGAGAAAGTTAACACACCAAACAAAAAAGAACTTCTTTTACAAGGCCATGATGTGGCTGTAAAGACAAGATAATAATGTTTGGGTTAGAAAATGATATCTATGACAATTACTATAAACAACGCTTCTTTTATGAACTCAAAGGGCTGCAGCAACTCAGAACATCAACCAGGAAGTCATCAACAGGTTAAATATGAAACTTTGCAGACCAAAATATTGATACTCTTTTAAAGCTGTGATCAACCTAAGAGCAATGATTGCTGAGTGACTATTAAAGCTGTTCAGGTTTGCTTGAAGTTGACAGAAAATTATAAATAAAAACCTTATTCTATATTATATTTTTACATACTTTGTCTACACAAGTGTAGAGCAATGCAAAAAGGCAATCGTTTTTGCATACGTTTTTTTGGACATCCAGCCGAACAAATATTTCCACGCTGTCCCTTTAGGTTACGTCAGTGCTAGTGGCCCATACGCTCACTTTTAACACCAGGACGTGTCCGTGTTGAGCAAACATAATCCTGTCTGTCTACATGTAACTCCCTCCAACAAAAGCAGGGGAAGATTTCATGAGTCACAGTAAAATCCTATAAAGAAATCCCTCAGAGGGCACAATGACAACACCGATAATCTCTGAGTCGTGCAACAAAGCAGCTGTGCTCAAACTTTCTTAAAGCCTTGACCATGCAGTTGTATAGGATCAAAAGCTACTGAAATTGTTAAACACGTCACCTTTAATCTTTTCAATCCCTTTCAGTTTCCCAATCTTCCCTTCGATAGTGGTGGTGCAAGAGTGGCAGGTCATCCCTTCAATGGATAACTTCAGAATGGCAGCTCTGTCCCCCCCAGTGTGCGACGGAGACAGCTTAAGGCCTTTTTGTGAGGGGCTTCCAGGAGTCTGGATCTCCAGAGGTGTTGCGCCGTCCACTACCTCCCTCAGTTGCTGCACGGACGTCAGGGAAGGAATGAAAGTGACAGTCAGACCCGTCTGTGGCAGGCTCTCTCGGACATCCAGCACTCCCTGAATTTGTGACAGTTTTTCCAAAGCTTCCTGTTGGGCTGCAGGCGTCAAGCTTGAGGTAGGGATCAGGTGGGTGTCTGTGGACAGTGGAGTGGCCGTGCTGCTCTCCGGCATGCTGGAGTCGAAGCCCATGTCCTCGATGGCCTCTACCAGAGACTCTGGGCTCTGTAGACTGTGGTCATAAATGATAGTTGCGCTCTGCTGCTCTAAAGACACCTGCAAAACAAATATTATACATTAAGGAACACTAAGTAAAAATATATTCAGAAGATGTGGGAAAATACAGTTCAGACAATATTAGCATGTAAACAAAGCATTTGATTCTAGTAATAATAAATAAAACAGTTATTTCGTTGCCCACCTCCATCCACTCTGTACCCTCCGCCCCCACATTTATGATTTAATCAACTGGAGCACACGTTTGAATTTTAGATCTGCACATGCAGACCGGTTTTATTAACAGGTATTGTAATTATTTTAAGACCTGGACACGTTTTCTGTCAGCTCCTGTGCAGACGTCATAATATAACTCCAGCAATCTTGAGACGGATTTGAGATGCCTGTGACGACTCGGAAACTGTTTTGGGAACTAATTTGTCTCGTAGAGTTCGTGAACATGCTCAAACTCAAGTAACAAGACTGCAAACCTCTGCAACTCACACAAGGACACCGAGAACCCCTGCAAACCTTTCAAGACATTTTGGAAACTCCCTCATGAATGCCATTCACCAACTAGTTGCCAACAGTCGAAGAAGCCCAGTGAGAAACTGGATTTAATGCCGATGAGCTTCACTTGACTTTAGTTGGACTCTGTTTTTTTATATAACTATTCATATTACTGGAATAAACTGCAAAGTCTTCCTGCAAGTTCAAAGATTATTTAGATAAAAAGCCAAGACACTTCCTATAGCCTCACATGACCATCCCACAACACTTCAGTTCCATTTTAATGGCATTTTACTGCCCAACTGTGTATCTTTCTGGTCCCAGCAATAAACATTTGAGACATAAAGTGAGGTAGATGAGTTTGTGGCCTTGGGAAGCTTACAGTTTGCTCCATCAGCATGATGACCCTCATTTCTGCTTCTTGAGCAAGAAAGAAACATGTGACGAACAGAAGGGATCATCTGACTTTGCAATAAGTAAAAAAAGATTTTTTTAAATTACAGTGAAAGCCATGAACGAGTTTGACCTTTCATTTTATTTTATTTTTTAAAAGGACAGGAAGACAGAAACAGTGTTCTAACAAACAGGAAAAGAAAAAAACAAACAATTGACTCGCTGCAGATCATTTCTAGACAGATTGACAAAATGATCCAGGCACTAAATTCTCTTAAGACGCAACAATTTCCTGAGGCCACAGAGTACATATCGACTTGCTGCCAGAGTCCTACAAAGGGCAAAGAACTATTGGTAAACACACTATTACATTATCTCCTCATTCAAACTTGGCCTGCGGGGTAAACATGCAATAAACAAAACAGCAGACCACTGCTCTTGCAATTAAGCGGTCTCACGTGGTGCGCTGATGCCACTCTGCTGTAAATCAAGCCAGCTTGTCCTGAGGCACACCGATCAGCCTCTCCGAAAGACGTTAATGTACAGCCTCCATATCTCTGTGTCAACAACAAGATTCTCCTTTTTGAAAAAAAAAAAAAAAGTATAGAAAAGGTACATTGACTGTAATCATTTCAGATGAAGGGGAAGCATGACATTTTGAGCAGTCACATTTGAAGAACAGCACATCAACATAGAAAAGAAAATGCTCTGTGACGACAAATGTAAAGAAGACATTTATTTTAATTTAAAGTCATCTATTACCTTTATGTGTATCACCCCACTGAGAAACCCGATCCGCTGCTCTATGGACTGGACACACGAGCCACAAGTCATTCCCTCAATTCTGAGGGAAACTGAGCACAAATTCACTTTGTGTGTCATGACTGCGTTGCCTAAAAGCACACAAACACAACATTCATTTGGCTTTAAAAGAGGAACTAAAAGGAAATAAACCAAGATAAGTAACAGCAGAACAAACAAATAACATTACCCTACCCTTAGTTTTGCTGGATTAGTGAAGACCTTTCCAGTAATTTTATTATTTTATCCGAAACTGAGTTTATGTCAATATGATCAATCTGAATCTACATATTTTCTGTAGAATAAGTCATTTATTTGCTGTTTAACTAATAAAAAAGGACATGCAAAGCATAAAACGAGACATTTTCTATGATTTCGCATTTGTTTTAAAACACGTCTATTGATTAAGTTAGCATACAAAGAAACTACAAACTCTTACCTCTACCACTGAGATAAAAACAACCAGTTAGCTGGAGGCTAACCTCAACTGTCAGCTCGAGTGGCTAACTTAAGCTAACAAGCTAGTAACTTAAGCTAACAAGCTAGTTAGCATCTTCTCGTCCCCCGGCGTTACAGTCAGCCGAGCAGATACGTCGCGACATGGTTCCGAACGAGTGGAGAGAAAAAAAAACAAGAAGTGTGATTTTAGTTGACTAACTGCTATTATAAAAACTCCCCTCTTTTTGTGTGTGTGTGTTTTTTTTTTCATCCAGCATACGTGACAGCAGACTGCTCTGCGGTGCGTCAGCGTCGAGGGGCGGAGCTTAACAGAGAAAGCCGCTGGAGTCCGGGGTTAATTTTGCCCTGAGTTCGTCCTTAAGGCTGCGCTTCTTCCTCGTGACGGCCACCTACAGCAAAAACGCAATTAGGCGAACTGCGTTTCGATATATTTCCTCTATTAGGTGTAGTTTCAGGTAGGTTTACAGAAGTGGATTGGCCAATCTTCGGTTAAGAGCGGTAACTAGAATTTGTGCGAGCCTATCAGATGAAACTCGGGGACATATGAGCACATAATACGACTGATTTAAAGCCCTCCTCGTCGCCTGACTCCCTCAGTTGCTCCTTAACCTGCACCCCTGAATGGACACTGTGTCCTTGAAATATTGCACGTAACCAAACTTGCCACCGGGCTGCATTTACAAACAGGGGTATTGCAGAACTCAAGAGGGGTTGATTTACCTCAGCTGGTTAGTTTTTATTTCACTTTTATGACAACAGTGGTGTCGGATAACGTTACAACAACAGTCTAACCAATTAATAACAACAACAGGCTATTAACTCGTATTCAGTAAGGCTAGAGCAAGCTTTAGTTTTTGTCTTTATGCTATAATCTCGTCTGTCTCTCCAAACAGGTAAATACAAAAGGCCTTCACGTGTGGCTTATTTGGACCCACCTTTAAGAAACTGGCAGATTCTTGCAGCCAGCAGAGCAGTCGGCTGAAGACTGCAGAGGCAAGAAGCAGAAACAACACACTGTTTGTATACTGTATAAAGTACAGCTAAGATATTTTAGAACAGATACGCCAAGGCTGAATTAAAGAATCATGGTTTCAGATACAGATTAATACAATAAGTTATTTATGCTGGATTTAGTGTATTTAATTGGTATATCTGGAAGTGAAAGTGCACTTTAATAAACATTACTGTAAATGTCCCAGAGTCATCCAAAAGGCTTTGTGTTTCATTTGTAGACAACTGGACAGAAGTAACAAAGTGTCTCTAAAATGAGAAAACAACATTATAAAATCAGAAATGGAATGCTAACAGATTTCATTAAGTCATTAATGTGTAATTTATACCAAAAATTGTTACCAACCAAAAAATTAAAACAGTGCATTGATCCAAACCAGAACAAATCCTAAAAGCGTCGACCATTAGAATATTAGATGGTGACAAACAGCAAAGTGACTCAAAGCTGAGCATCGTTTAATCTTTTCTTTGACTGACATTTAAAGAAACTAAGAGTCCAGTGCAGCTTTTATAGAAAAGACAAACTGAGCTAAAGTAAAGACCTTTACCTGAATGGAAAACCACAGTTTGGTCTTATTACACTTTTATTACCCCGTTTTTATATGAACAAATTGGAGGAGAAGTCAGATCATGTAGTAATTTTACATGGGACAAACATTTGTATACTTAAAAAAAACATCCCTGTTCACTAAGTTGTTTTTTAATATTGAACACAATACTGAATGTTTATTGTTTTGCTACTTTTAGAATTTGTTTAGCTAATTCTAGCTTTAAGCTTCTGTTCTGCTTGTTTTAACTTTAACAGTTCAGGACACGAATCATTCTTCAACAAACATCATAAAAGTTCATTCAGCACTCAGTTGCAGTTTCACATTTAAAAATAACCAAACCAATTCCTCTGGTTGGATTTGTTATAATTGCTTTTGGTCACAGTACAACCATCTACACTAACTTTACGCAGAACAGAGATAATCCCATTTTTCATGACGTGCGGTACTTTCGAAGAGCTCTCTCACACACACACACATGCTCACACTTTGACACACTGACCTACTTTCTCCCACGGAGGATCTTGTGCTCACAGCAAACGGATCAAGTGGGCAGTGAGCACAAGATCAACATTTTAAATGTGCACGCTCAAACACGGTGACCCACGCGCTGGAGTCAATAAATAAGGCAAAGAGAGGGTGGGCGGGCTGCGTTTCTGAAGACTTGTTGATCTGCTGCAGGTGTATAATCTGCTCCTGTGCATGCACGGCAGCAGACAGAGAGATACAGATCCATGTTTTCCTGTGCTCACGTGTCCCCGCTGCATCGGCCGTCAAGCTGTCGCTGAAGTAAAGAGAGCTTATGATGGGAGCAGCTCCTGCTGTTCTCCAGATCAGCAGCAGCCAGCCTCGCTGCAGGCATCTTCAGTCAGCCTCCTCAGCCTCCACAGAGCAGAAGATCCAGAGGAAAGGTATGTTTTCACTCTTCTCGTGTAAGTAACAGCAAAATTATAACACGACTTTGAAACTTGAGACTCTCTGGGAGTCAGGGAAAATGGCTGGAGCCTTAAAAAAGCACAAATGATGTGTAAAATCTCTTATTTTCTACATGCAACTCTGCAAAAGTCTTGTTTTTATATATTGCTTCAGTAAAACAGACCTTTAAAGTGTCCTTGATCAATAGATCTCCAGACTTTTTAAAAGTCTTTGTGCTTTTTCTGTTTTTTTTTCACTAATTTTTCCATCTCCTAAGCCACATGAGCATTATCAGCTGAAGTATTTTATTGTTGTCGTTACTTTAGAGACTTAACTCTGACCTATGGAATATACAGATGTAAAAAGCTCCTAAATTCAGTGGATGAACACAACAAACAATTATGCAAAGGGCACATTTTAAATTGGATCTTTGTTACCAGCAGCCTGTCACAAAGGCACAATTAGTTCCTGTTTTGTGTTTTGAATCTTTATAAAACACCAAAGAAAAAAACAATTTGACCAAGAAAAGTGCATTTAAGCTCCAACAACGTGATTTTTTTTAAAGAGCTCTGCAGCTGAAAACTTGGTATACAGTTATTTTTAGCAAAGCAGAGAAAATGTTTTGCTAAATCTTGACTGGATCAAATACGCTGCACTGACACTGTAATGAATTTAATTCCGAAACAGAGAAACAAAAGCACCAAACAACCCTAACCCCTGCCCCCCAGTCACTGCCAGAACTGTTCACTGAGGTCCGTCACTAAAAACAGCAGCATTGTATGAAAACGTGTTCTAGTGCAGCTTTCTCTTCACAGGTTTAGAAAAATATACAAACAAAGGATGCATATTTCCAGTAATTTATCATGTGAATGCTGAAGCGACCCTTCTCATGTGTTATATTGTCACAGTCAGGGACGAGGACCAAACAGAAAATGAGTGAAAAAGCTGCAGAAGTTGAACTAAAACCTTCAGAGAGCCTGAAGAACTGTTAATAGAGACCACAAAAAAAGATAACAGGAAGGTCTGGCTGGTTGGGAGCAAAATATCAAGAAATTTCTGGTGGTTTAAAACATTGCACTTTAGACTTTATGTTTATGATCTGCTATAGGGGATGTTTTCTCTTGTTTTCCTGTGCAGTTTAGCTTTTCTTACACATAATTCAGACTCAAGAAATACACAAAAAACACTGGTTTGTATATAAATTGAAAAACAATTCTTATAAAAGCATAATAAAAGTGATGTTTTTAATGTAAATGGAGACTACGGGGATAAAAGAGGAACGGTTGTTTTGTTATAACCTGTTTTTTTGAGGCTCAAGCCACGTCTCAGAGTTAACAGCTCTTTAATTGGCCTGTATCACTGCCGTAGGTGATGGAGCAAAAGGTAAAGGTTGTTTTCTGTGACGACAGTGATAAAATATACATTTTTCGTAATCTGATGGGCAGACAGCACCACGCTGGTCAAGCCACCATTTGCTGATCCACCAGAAAGGTTTCCCAGCCACAGAAAAATGGGCCACAGAAAAATGGGCCAGATTTATGGCGAATTCTACAAAACGGTAAATAAAAAGCAAGCTGTGGAAAAGAAGCTGCTCTGAGAATGTTTACTGTAATAATGATTAATTATCATATTAAACAAACATAAAAAAACAACAAACAGTTAATAATTATGATTCTTAACTGACACCGTGTTGGCCATAGAAAGGTAAGCAATCACATAATTGCCTTTGTCTGTCTGTCTGTTAGTAAAATATCTCATCAACCACTGAACAGATTTTAATGGAACTATCAAGAAGTAATCACTGCATATTTATCTACATCTGATTAACTTTTGGAGTCATCATCTAACACAAAAATAGCTACAGCCCTGTCAATTGTACAGGTATTGAGCTAAACTTTAGTGTGGTAGTGGAGAGTTGTCCCCAACACACACTCAGAGTCCTAACAAGCTGCTGTTCTGTCAAAATAACAGTTTTAGTTTGTCTTAAAACTGAGCTGGATAAACACGTTACTTATAAAAAAAGCAATTCTTAATCCACACTAAAATACTGTATTTAACAAACGTTTGCCTGGCTGCTGTGTAATTTACTTAAGATGCTCAAAAACGTTCCCAATAATCTGTTGTTGACTTACAGGGAGGAAGGAAGCAGAAATATCAGCTTCAGGTAATCTGTGATCAGACCAGAATTACTTAAACCTGGGTTGACTTAGTCACTCCTTCTCAGCCTGGCTTGGTTTAGGTGAACCAATCCAAACCAGAACAAAGCCTGGTCAAGCCCAGCTTTTTGTTCTCTTATCCCAGATTATCTAATGCCACTTTGGTTAAATAAGCCCCAGGGGAGCAGGGAGCAGATAAACACGGCTAAGAACCAAAATGTAAACATAAACCTACAAACCAGGACAGAGTCAAAAGTTCGCAGTAAAGGGAGTTATTCTCTTTTCTGGGAGATCGGGCACTCCCATTGCCTACCTGAAATACCTGTTATTAATTTGTACACATTATGCTCTTGTCCTTATAAAGCCTAGCCTACACATATAGCATTTCTTTGTTACATTTTTTGAAAGTAAAAAAAAACAACTTTTGTGTCACTATTTGAAAAAAACTGATAATGTACAGGAAAATTGCAAAACCACAGCAGAAGCTCTGTAATCATTCCTGGTTTTGTAAACAGCACAAAGTGGAGGTTACTGTTTTTGACAACACTCACTACGGTTGTCCTCCCCCGAGCAAAGCCACTCAGTCAAGAACGACAACAGTGTCCTCCACATCAACCCGATATTCTACCCATGTTGCAACAACTTGAAGCTTTATGTTGTTCCTGGAGCCAAAAGGTCTGAACAGGTCTGACCGGTGTTTTGTTTCCTGCTGGTGCTGTAATCTAAAGCAGTCATCTGATTAAGTTTTTTTCTTTTTCCTGATTTCTTTGAAAGATAAAAAATGTAGGCACAAAAGGCCCATGCACTGAAACTTGAACCCGGATTTGCTACAACAGGATGTTTATCTTTAAATCAGGAGTTAGAGATTAATATAACGAGGGGTGTGCGTATTTGTAGCGACAAGTCAGTTTATGCTCAACTTGAATGCATTGACATTTTTGTGTCTATTTCCTCCAGTGGGCTCATGTGTTTCAAAATGAAACGAGGACGATCAGGTCTCAGATCCAGGTGCCAGGCTTTCCCCTCGCATGAGGAACCAGCCAGACAGAAGAGGCAGAAGAGGCTGGCGACCAGTTTCACTCTGTCTCCGGCACTGGATTGGGGTAACCTGCCCCACTACGTGGTTCTGCACGTCTTCCAGCACCTGTCCCTGGTTGACCGAGCTCGGGCCTCGTCCGTGTGCCGGCGCTGGAACGACGTGTTTCACACGCCTGACCTGTGGAGACGGTTCGAGTTTGAGCTCAACCAGCCGGCCACCTCCTACCTGCGCTCCACTCACCCTGACCTCATTCAGCAGATCATCAAGAAGCACGCCCAACACCTGCAGTATGTGAGCTTCAAGGTAAGAGCTGCCCCCTTTCATCTCCTCCTCCACCTTCAAATCAGTTTATTCATATACTGTAGCACCAATTCACAGCAAAAGTCATCTCAGGGCACTATCTTAATTATAAATCCAATTCAGATCCAGATTTAAATCCAACCACAGTCAATCCATTCTGACTATAATGCAATACAATCATGTGTAGTACATTATAAAATGCTAATTAGTAAAAATTAACGCGGGAAACTTGTTGATTGCGTCAAATTCTGTGCAAGGCATGGAGACAATGGAGAAAGGAACAACTCCCTTTTAACAGGAAGAAGCCTCCAGCAGAACCAGAACCAGAACCAGGCTCATGATGGGCGACCACTTGTCTCTTGTGACAAACACAGACGGAGGTCCAGGTGTAGTTTCTATAGGAAGCAAAAAACAAGAAGAACAAAAACAAACATGGAGAGTAGAGCGAGTAGAGACAGCAGCAGAGGGAGGAAATGTGCTCAGTTTGTCCTCCAGCAGTCTGAGCCAATAGCAGCAGAACTAAGGGAGAGCTCAGGAAACCCAAATCCAACCCTAACTATAGGATTTATCAAAAAGGAAAGTCTTAAGACTCGTCTTAAAGGTAGACAGGGTGTCAGCCTCACGGACAGAAACTGGAAGTTGGTTCAAGAAGAGAGGAGCTGAGAACTGAAAGCTCTGCCTCCTGTTCTACTTTTAGAACCTTTAGGAACCCCAAGTAAACCTGCAGTCTGAGAGCCAAGTGCTCTGTTAGGAAAATATGGAACAATAAGATCTTTAACATAGAATGGGGCTTGGTTGAGAGCTTTGTATTCTGAATTCTCAGGGATCTCCTTCTCATTCCTTAAAACCATGTGACCTCTTTAATCTAAAACCGTCTGCTCGATCAGGACACCTCAGATCTCTTTGGCAATAACACGTTTACCAGGCTCAGATGATTTTGACGCCTCAGCCTTTCCAGCTTTCATTTTTATCTGTGCATATTTTATATTTATCCTAAATGGTGAATCGCTGCAGGTGGACAGCTGTACAGAGTCTGCAGAGGCGGCCTGTGATATTCTGTCCCAGCTGGTGAACTGCACCATCAAAACGCTGGGGCTGATTTCGACGGCTCGGCCCAGCTTCATGGACGTGTCTCAGGTAAACCCGCGCATGTCGTGCATGCCGTTTGCACATCAGGCTGCCTTTGATTATTTTCAAAGCTTTTCACAAGATGGCAGCTACGAGTAAAATCAAAAAGTCCTGGTTCACCCCCTTGTTTTCGTCCTCAGGCTCACTTTGTGTCTGCGCTGACGGTCGTGTTTGTGAACTCCAAGTCCCTGTCCTCCATCAAGATTGATGACACGCCGGTGGATGATCCATCCCTGAAGGTGTTGGTGGCCAACAACAGTGACACCTTGAAGCTGCTGAAGATGAGCAGCTGTCCCCATGTTTCCCCAGCAGGTCAGGTCTTAATAAAATGCTATTTTTTTCCTATTTTTTGGTATTGGTGATTGTAATTAGGAAATTAAAGGCCTGAGTTTAAAACTAAGATACAACACTTGAAATGAATGATCTCAAGCGATCTATTAGCGTTCAGACTATGTTTTGGGGATGACTCTCAGCCACTACCACAGCAGATTTTAGCTCAGTTTCTGTAAAAATTACTTAAGTATAGCCATTATCTCCCTCCTTTTGGCAGTGGACAATCATAGCAAGGCAAAGAAGAAGGGCAATCTGTTCAGTAACACTGAGATAGTTTGTTATTTTCCTCCTCAGGTATCTTGTGTGTTGCAGACCAGTGCCATGGCCTCAGAGAACTGGCATTAAACTACCACCTCCTCAGCGATGAGCTCCTGCTTGCTTTGTCCTCTGAAAAACACGTCCACCTGGAACATCTCCGCATCGACGTGGTCAGCGAAAACCCCGGCCAGACTCACTTTCACACCATCAAGAGGAGCAGCTGGGACGCCCTGGTAAGACACTCGCCAAAGGTCAACATCGTCATGTACTTCTTCCTGTACGAGGAGGAGTTCGAGCCGTTTTTCTGCGAGGAGACCCCGGTCACCCACCTGTACTTCGGCCGGGCCGTGAGCAAAGGGATGCTGGGCCGCATCGGGCTGAACTGCCCTCGCCTGGTGGAGCTTGTGGTGTGCGCCAACGGCCAGCAGCCACTGGACGAGGAGCTGATCCGCATCGCGGAGCGCTGCAAGAGCCTGACGGCCATCGGGCTGGGCGAGTGCGAGGTGACCTGCAGCGGCTTTGTGGAGTTCGTGAAGATGTGCGGCGGCAGGCTGACGCAGCTGTCCATCATGGAGGAGGTGCTGATCCCGGACAACAGCTTCAACATGGAGCAGATCCACAGCGAGGTGTCGAAGCACCTGGGCCGCATGTGGTTCCCCGACATGATGCCCACCTGGTAGACTGATGCAAACCAGAGGGCTGGTAACGTGCGCAGGAACCTTCAGGGCCCAAAATGAGCACTAAATTAGACTGAGACCTCTTTGAAAGGGGACATATTATAAAACATTTAAACTTTCTGTGCTTGGTACGACAGGTTGGGAGATTTTAAGTCAGTATCAGCTCAAAATCCCACGTGGGCAAACATATTTTGGGCCTTCTTGGTTTTAAAATACCATCTTTGGTAAGTTCAACCGAAAAGGTTTGACACTCCTCTGTCACAGGTACACTTTCTACTGTTTGACTGATGTTTTGGACATTGAGTTTCCTTAGTAAGATGTCTTTATTTTGTTGTTTTGTTTTTGGTTTTTACCTATAAGTGAATTATTTCTGTCTATTTATCACTTTTGTCTCTATAAACCTTTATTTCAATGTAAAACGTTGCATGCAGCAGCTGAAAAATGGCGTCTGAATTTACCGTCAGTGGCTAAAACACGTAAGGCTGCCATCTGCTGGCTGCTTGCGTGAAACGCATCATATTTCAGCAAATGTAGCTCTTAATGTTGTTTTACTTTAAGTCTGTGCTTCTGTCTGTGTGCATCACACCTAAACTCAAGCTAAGAGCTCCAGCTGTAGCTAATGGAGAAGCCGTGTTGGGTTAGAACAAAAGTCACCCCTCCATGCAAAACTCAGAGGGTGATTTGCATTTTAGTCTGTTGGTTTTTGCCTCTGTGGGCAGGTTAGGGTTTCATCCCCAACAACAGCATTTTTTTTTGTTTTAAAGTGTTGAAATGTCAGTTAATGTCAAAATTTTTCTTCTCAGGCTTTAAATGTACCTGTATCTCAATGAATGTTTATTTTTTTAGACATGTAAATATGTTGCAGCTGTGATTTATTTATGAACTAATAACATCAGGGAGTCTTGTACCATGGCGTTACAGCGACACATCCCATGAATCCTGTAATGTGCCAGGATCTTTGTGGATTTTGCTGCCTTCTCGTGGACTGAATCAGGCCCCGTCAGGTTGCATCGTGGGAAGCCAGGAGGCCACGTAAACATCTGTTTTCCAGTCATTCCTCAGCAGAAGCTCACTGCTGCCCTCTGGAGGCTTGGGCTGAGTCAGTGCAGGAGTGCTTGTTGCTGTGAAAATGTTGAGGGGGCAAAATGTGTCAAAGTAAATTCATGTTGTTGCCAGAAATCAGCTTTAAAGGGGCAGTCTGGTCATGTTTAAAGTGATGTTCTGACACATAGATGGTAGTTAGTACCTTATCAGTCGTGAAGCACAGAGCGAGGAGAAAAGGGGGAAGACTTCCAGGCTAATGGCTGTATTATTTTTTAAGACTCCTAAAACAACTCTATCTCAAAGAAACAACATACTGGTGTGAAAGAATGCTACATTAGCTAATATTAAACCTCTGGACTTTTGCATGACAGCGTTTGCATGCCCTGGACACGCACACAGCGTTCAGTTGAGAAAACAGAGACTGACTGCAGAGACGGAGCCGTGAAAAAGTGTAGCAGTGTTTGCGAACCAGTGGGCAAGCCTGGAGGAAGACTTCTGCCCTTTATTCAGACTCTGTGCTCTGATACAACACTGACTGTTGATAATTATTTGACAGAACGCCGCTTCAAAAATAACCAGACTATCCCTTTACCCAGAACATTGTTATCATAGCTCGTCATCAAATGTCAAGTTGTTTGTGTTTATATATATATATATATATATATATATATATATATATATATATATATATATATTTGCAGCTGTTTTGGGTTGCTTCTTTGGAACAGCTGTGTATTTTTTAGATATGTTGCACTGATTTCCTAACCAAAAAAATAAAAAGGCATTTGTATACATTTCATTTCTCTCATGCAGTGAAGCCAAACCTCTGCTGTCTGAATGCCTGTTTTCCTGACTTTGTCCCCGTGACCTTTCCCACAGCGCTTCATTTTCAGCTCTAGAGGGCAGCAACGATCCAACTGAAGGCGGTGGGATGTTATATAAGCAGAGCTGCAACTGTATAATGAAGTATGCTCATGATAAGTCAGCCCTTTTTTACAAGTGGATTTGCTTGTGCACATGCCATTTCCATAAAAAAGCACCAGATTTTGCAGCACAGAAGCCTTTTCTCCCTAATCTGTTTCGCTTGTTTAACGTGGATGCTCTACCAGCGCACACACACGGGGCACACGTGCTTGAGAACGAAATGAAAGGGAAAAAATGTATTATTGTGAACCTTACACCATACACGAGTCCTCTTTATAACAGTTTGGATTCATTGCTGGCCGGGAAGAGTTGTGCTCGGGAAAAGTGCCATTTATTTTGAGGAGTGGGTGTCATGACTAATTGGGTTACCACGGTGAGCTGAAAACCCATCAGGAAAGTAGCAGGCATATTTGTTAGGAGGAGAGGAAGAAGATGTTGACCTACATGCTTTAATTAAGCAGTTTATTGCAAAATTGAACTCCAGTCTTTTTCCAAAACGAAACACTACTCGCACGTCCACATGTACCAGTTCAGATATTTACAAGTTTCTGAATAAATTATCAGCACGGCGCTCCTCGTTTTTTTCTCCCCCCCCCATCATGTGAGCACGGGGCTCTGATGAGTGGTGACATTCAGACTGAAATCATCATCCGGGATTTCATCGTCGTTGAGAAACTCGGGAAGAAAGTCCACGGGGGTCTCCTGGGTGGGAGAGGGTGGGGTGGACTGCTGGTAGCGCTTGACCTGCCCTCCTCCTCCTCCTCGGAAGCCCCTCCACTCCCTGATCCACTGATCTCTTGTGCTGGGGTCCATCCGGTCCAGCTCCCGGCCTTGCAGGAGCGGGGAGGGGGATATGGAGTTCTTCAGCACGTGAAACGTGTACCTGAGGGAGGGAGAGAGAGAGAGAGAGAGAGAGAGAGAGAGAGAGAGAGAGAGAGAGAGAGAGAGAGAGAGAGAGTGGCGGTGAGGAAAGTAGGCCAGTGGAAAAAACATGCGGGCCTTTGATGTAAATCAGAGCATCTTCTCTAAATATCAGCACTTTCAGGAGGAGCATCAGCAGCAGAGAGGAAGATGAGTGATGCTGCAGAGGATCCTGAACCGTACTATTAACACTTTTTAAATGACAGATTATATATTTGCAAGATACAATCCCTCAAATTAATTACAAATTTTAGGATCTGCACAAGTCCAAACATATTGAAAATGAGTTCTGATCAGTTCAGGACGTTATTTACTCGTGGCTCCTCATCAGCAGATATAAGCTTCCAAAGTAGAGATATTATTTGATGCTTTTTATCACTCTGATCCTTCTTATGTTGAATTTAAAAGCTCAAAGGTATTCAGTAATGAACAAATGATTTTAAAATATGGGTCATTAAACTTGACACATTTGCAGCTTTGTTGTCATTTTGACATTTGAGATGTTTTAAACTAAACATATATTATTTGCATACACGTTTTGCTACTATTTAAGTCATTTTGTAACATAAATTAAAATCCTAGCATTCCTCAAAGGAATGGTGGTGACAGAGTTAGCTGCGGGGTGTCGAGCGGTGAACAACTCTCAGCTACGACAACATCAAATCTCAGCTCGACATCTGTGAAAAACGCAGGAGCCATTTTTTGTGTTGGTTAATTTGCTGTGGTGGCCATCTTGAATGGGGTTGACTCCAAAGGTTAATCAGTTGTAGATGTAGATCCAGTGATTACTTTCTGAGAATAATCACACACATGCACAGACACAAGCAAAAACTTTGCCTTTGTCCAGTGGGTGATAGAAACAGACTTAGGGATTTCCCTACATGTAATAACATACACTACATATACTGCAGCAGCACATAAAAAAGGACAAATGAAAAAAAACAAAATTGCGGGTAAGGTCACAATCTGCTGCTCTGATCTTCTCCAAATCACTTTTTTTATGATGACAAGGGCGCAATAAATCCCTGTTTCCTGCTGGATTTAAAGAGCGACAGATGCAGGGAGAATGACGGTACCTGGGCAGCAGAGCCACCACCGTGGAGATGGTGCAGATCAGGTAGAACATGGGGTCGCCCATCTGGCTCTCGAAGATCCAGTAAGGATTGGAGGGAGGATTGCAGGTAACGCAGATGGCGCTGTAGAAAAGCGTCACACCGAAGTACAGCCCCACGCTGCCCAGCATGATAATCCAATGGACCACCGTCTAGCAGGCAAACAGAGACAACAGTTGTACAACAAGCATTTAACACTAACAGGAAGTACTCAGATGCAGGAAGTTTAACTCATGGGTCTAGCATTTCTTGAACTGATGCATATCGCCTGCTGCCTTTCATGACAGCGTTTCAGGCTGAGATCATCTTGAGATAAGAAACGACAGACTTGTGTTGGTTGGTTTGTTTGTCCGTCTGTTAGCAAGATTACTGAAAACTAATGAACAGATTTTGATGAAGCTTTCAGGAAATGCTGGGGTTGGCACAAGACAAGTATTTTTGCGTTGGCCAACTTGGATTAGCTGTGGTGGCCATCTTGAATCAGAAAGCTAATCAGTTTTAGATGTGCATCCAATGAAAGCCTCATTAACATTTGGAGGATCGTGAGATATCTTGCTTGCAGACAAACATGGTTGACTACGACAGCTAAAGCTAAAGTTTTAAGCAAAGAACTTGAACAATGAGTAGTACTTAATAAATGTTGTGAATGTCTCTCAGCTACAAACCAGATTTAAGCTCAAAATCTTTAAAATCGCCTGAATCATAGCCATTCACTGCTTCCTAAGGTCAGTTGGCTGTGGCAGCCATTATGAATTGTGTTCACTCGAAGTTGTAGATGTATATCTAGTGTTTACTTTCTCTGAATTTCCTTCAAATCTGTCCGATGGTTCATGAGACATTTTGGTAACAGTCACACAGACACGTGCAAAAACATAATTGTCCGCCTTTGCCTTTCAGTGGCGGGCAATAAGCACTCACCCAGGATTTGATTTCTATTGACAGATGCAGCAGGATGGTAAATAAAGAGACTGTGTTCATAGGCGTTCCAAAGGTGAATATATCAACGTCTGAATCCTTATAAGCCTGAAGGAAAATGAAACACGCTGGTAAATGTCAGGAAAGACGACAACCAGTGATTAACAAGGAATGTAAGATAAAAACAAAAAGTGTTTCTTACCCAGTATGGAACAAAGAAGCACACCAGACTCTGATAGAAGGCGTCCAGAATGGAAATCCAGAAGGTTAGGAAATTATACTCCTAAAGAAAAAAGAAGTGTTTAATTCCATTTCTTCTCCTCCGTCTTAATAAATCTTTACTTGGGTTTTTTTTTGTTTTGTTTTTTTGCTTACTGACCCCTTTACCCTGACCCGTCCTGTACAGTTCAGGAACCCCCAGCAGCACCTCGGCGGAAACATCTTTGTCAAAGATCCCGAACATGATGGGAGGTGTCGAGGTGAAGAAGAGGTTGAAGAAAATCATCAGCCAGTAGTCGATCATCGCAGTGCCAGTGAACCCACAGTAGAACTGGTACCAGAACAGAAGGTTCACATAGGCCTGGAAAAAACAAAACAAAAAGGGATCAACGACAGATCAGAGCAGAAGGTTGCACGTTTTATGAAAACAGGGCTCTCTGATTCGGCTACAAGACTCACCACGTTCTTGTAGAAGAAGTAAATGATCATGTTGGCCAGCCGAGTGTAGCACCAGTGTCCGTGGACGAGGAGAAGTTTCTTCAGGTGCTTGAAGCGAGAAATGGCGAAGTCACTTGCCATGACCGCCTGAAAGTGACAGAGACGATTCATGATGCGTTTAAGCCTCGTATAATAATAACAATTAAAAAAAAAAGAAAAAAAAAAGAAAGAAAACATGGTTTTGCAGCTACAGAAATGCGTTCCCACCTGCATCCCCTCCTGACCGGATATCCCAACACCAACATCAGCTGCTTGAATCATGTTGACATCGTTTGCTCCGTCACCTGAAACCACAACCAAGAAGCTTAAAGCTTCAGATCCAGACTGGGACAACACAGGTTACGAGTTTACACGTCGACAACCAGCTCAGATTTGGGTTTTTTTTCTCACCGACAGCGAGTGTCATGACTTTGAGTTTTTCCCTGATGAGTTTCACCACCTCGCTCTTCTGCAAGGGCGTCACTCTGCAGCAGAGCACGGTGCGGCAGCGTTTGGCCAGGTCCACGAACCGGTCCCGCAGGTCCGGAGACAGAGCCATGGTCAGAGTGTGTCCGTCGATCACCAGGGAAATGCTGGGCATGGTGTCCACGTTAAGAAGGTCCTCGTCGTACCTCCTAACCTCCTCCAGATTACAGTCCAGGCTGGATGTGCACGTCACCTGAAAGACAACAGCCGCTTGTTTGATTTGGACTTTTACTGCGGTCCCTTTTGGAGTTTCTGCACTATTCTTGTGACTTTTTAGTATCATAAGATGACTTTTATTGTGAGCTGGTGCTCTAGAATTGAACTGAATTTAGAAAACAGAACTGAATTAGGGCTCCTATGACTGTTAAGCTTTTAGTTTTGAAAGTTTTTAAGTGATTTTTATTTATTTGTTTAAAACAAAAAGGGTTATCCTCTCACACCACGGTTCAATAAATTTATTGTCTAAAGACTTAAAACCTTGCAAATCAAAAGCTCACTTGCTTGTCTAAACATTATAAAAATACATTTTTAAAGCAACTTTGTTCATACCAATTAATGTTATTACCTGTGTATGTTCATTTGCCTGTTAGCAAAATATTTTGTGAACCCGTGGACGGATTTTAACGAACGTTAATCTGCAGCAGATTAACTTTTGGAGTAAAACCAAATTTAAGCTGTAGGATAATCAAATATGGCTACAACTCTGTCCATTTTACACATATTGAGCTAAAATCAGTTGTGAAATCTTTAAGGTTTTGTTTGACACTTTACAGGATTATCTCGGACATCCTTGTTAGAAAATAACCCCACTGGATTATTGCTCCATAAAAGACCACAGATTACTGCGCTGGCAGGAGAAACAACATCCCGCTGCTGCTGAGTCAGGCTCTGGTCCCATTAGACTCGTCATTCTTCCACACTTCGCCAAAAGGAAACTATCATGATGAATAAAAGGTTACTCCAGGCTTTTTCTTCTTCCTTTTATTTCTAAACAGAACTGGCTAAATTTTAATAGGTTTGGTGGGATGGTGGATGAGTGAGCGAGTCTCTCAAGTGATCGTTGAGTTACATTCAAACAAAAAATGTTCATTAAAGAGTATTTCCTTCGAGGGTTGGATATTAGACTTGTAATTAGATATGAAGGCATTAGTTTATTGTGTTGGGGGGCACCTGACTCCAGTCATCATTAGTCACTGTAGTGACTCAGAAGAGACTGAAGCAGACCCCCTTTGTTTCACCAAAGTAATGCCTATCTATCTGAGGCCAGGATGAGAAAACACCTATTATGAAGGGTTTTCTCCTGTGTGACCAGATCGTTAACGACCTCCGTGAGGCAGACCTCCAGACCAGGCAACTTATCCTCCTCGGATGGAAGCGTGGTTTATTTTAAACGTACAAGCAGTCGAAAAGGCTTCAGTGATTTAAACTGAAAGAAAGATAAAGTCGCAGGTGAAACTGCCTGAGGGTAACACTCAGAAAACTCAGTTTGTCCTGAATTAGGAGAGTTAACTCCTCTCTGTGATCTGAAGTTTGTTTGTTTTGGTGAGTTTATTCAGGTGTGAAGTTATCTGGTTTTACGTCAAACCTATGAAATATTATATTACAAAACAATAAGTCTTGGAAGGGTGCCAATGCAGCTACTGCCCAACAAGCCAACATTTTAATATGGTCACCTTGGTAACCCCGCACCTGTGTGTCACTCCATGACTCTCGAGTAAATGAGAGGCAGACAAAAAAGACAAAAAAAGTGAAAAGTAAGCCTCAAACAAACAGTTGCTTTACAAAACCTGTAAGTCAGATCTGCGAGCAGCAGAAGACTCCGCTGGTCAGTTTTTATGTTTCTGCAGCGTTTTACGTAGGAGATACGACACAATAAAAAAAAACACCCTTCACTTCTAGATTTGAAGAGAATATTTTGAGCTAAAATAAAACTGAAGTCCACGGAAGTTTGCCTGTGCCCTCTCTGCGTTTTGGAGGGATTTTAGAGAATACAGTAAATCCTATAGCAGTCCGAGACACACTGGGTGGAAGGGTGTGTAATTTATGAATGCACCTAAAAGAGTTGCGGGAATAAACAGAGTTTGTTTGCAAAAAAAAAAGAACAGTTTAGACAGTTAAAAGGTTTGTGTGACATCAACTGTCAGGGGACCATCTTGTGGAAAAATCTATAAAAATCATAAAACCTAAACTGATTGTTTTTCAGTTTCAGCACATTTTGTCTATGTCATGTGACATTCCAGATTCCGATGCTTGCTTGATGCACAACTTGCATGCTTTATTCTTAAGCTGTGCCGCAAGATGGGGGATAATTTCTTTTAAACAAAATAGTATTGGTGCTTCATTTGTTTATCCTCAAATGTTAGTTGCTTTGACTGATATAACTCTTACTTTGTGCTCTAAACACACAGAAAGCTCTTAGTTTAGCACAGAACATTTCAGCAATGTTACTTTCAGTTTGTGTTGTTGTTGCAACAAAAAGGCAGCTCTGTAGTCAAACAGCCAGCGTTTGGTGAGACAACCAGCTGCCTCCTCACCTTGTTTTTACAGCTCATGTTAATCAACAGGTCTTCCTCCTCCAGTAGCCTGCAGGCATAGCCAATGTTGACAGCCGTCTCTGGCTTGTCACCTGTCAGCACCCACACATGGATCCCTGCCTCTCGCAGAGCCACCGTGGTGTCGGGGACGCTCTCCTGCAGACGGTCCTCGATGCCCGTTGCCCCTGCAGGAGGACAAACATCCCAAGACAGCCACCGTTCACACACAGATCCTATTATCTGCATTTCAAGTGGTGTGAGTGATCGGGCTGATGTGTGTTACCCAGCAGGGTGAGGTTGGTCTCCATCTGCACAGCCGTGTCCATGACGAGCTCCTCTTTGTTGTCTATAGCAGCCAGAGCGCTCTTCCTGTTCACTAACCAGCTTCTGTACACGTCTTCACTCACAACCTGCCACAGACAAACCCATCAGGGGTGAAACCAGCGTCTTGTTCTGCAGGAAAAACGGTGTTTCCGTGTGACGAGTTCATACCTTCTTTGCGATGCACAGAGTGCGGAGGCCCTCCTTAGCGTAGGAGTCGAGGTGATGCTGCGTATCAGACGCAATGTTTTTCTGATTTTCACTGAGGTGTTCTGCAGGTAAAATAATTCACGTCATTTTAAAATAAGACAGGACCTTGGACTGCATGAGTCATTATTTCTTTGTATTTTGCTTCCTACTAGACAGGCTTTCTTGTACATATCTTCAGGTTTTCGGAAGTTCTTTCAAAGTTTTGCAGTTTTAATTTTCATTACAGTACCTGACTGTTTTCAGAAGGTTTTGTGTTTGCTGCGCCACCTCATTTTGAACTCTGAATCATTCGAGCATAAAAGAAGGATCCTAAACCCAATGAATGAACCACCGTTGTGTTGACGCATAACAGCCAAGAATCAATTCTTAACAGGTCCTTCAGGCATTTTACCAAGAGCCCATTACAAAGACACAATCTCTTCCAATTTCTTTAGTTAAATCTACAAAAAATACCAAAGATAACACAAACCTATAGACAAAAAATAGGAATTTAGTTCCAACAAGGTGATTCCCAAAGAGCTATTAGCTGAAAAGTTGACATTTAGTGGGTCAATGTTTCCCAAATTTAGTTTGGGGACCTGACCGTGGATCCTGGGTCAAGGTAGGCTGGATTACTTCTTTTTTCCTGTTTCTTAAAAGAATCATTTTCAGATACTGTTTATCTGCTATAGACTTTTTTTAGGCCTGACACTTATATTGTTCACCACTTGTTCACTTTCCTTGGTTTTTAGGCACGCCCTGTATGATATGCTGTCTGGATAATAAATTAGGGATAAATCAGACAAAGTCAAAACAAAAACTTTAAAAAACCTTTAAAAAGCCTGATGAATTAATCATTAACACCACTTTGAAAGATAACAAGAAAGTCTGACTGCCAAAAGTAGCTGAACAGTAGCTAAAAGTACCAAAACATTAGCTAAAAGTAGCTAAATGCTAGGGTAAAAGCAGGAAAAGCTAAAAGAAGCATAAAATGACAAAAACAGAGCAAGTTTGCTGAAGCAGATGTCAAAGACGAATAGAAAATAGTGAAAATATTTTTGACTAAAGTTAAACATTCTGAAAAGAATAAAAGTTACAAAAAGCAAAAGTCATAGCCCTCATCTCCTGTATGAAATGAACGTGGTGACATATGAACGGCTGAAATAGCCAAAAAACATTCAAATGTAGTTAGATTGCTGACTGCTGTGTCAGCGGTCACACAGGTTTAAAACGTTTGCACAGAGCTGAACATTACCCCTAATCTAACCTTTCAGTGCGAACACTTTCTTATATCTGCACTATGTTTTTGTAGATTTACTTTCACCATCAGTTACCTGCATAAGGTGTTCCAAGCAGCTCCATGATGGCGTAATCTGCACCTTTGGTGTACAGCACGCACTCTTTGGTGATGGGGTGTCGCACCAGCACCGACATTCTCTTCCTGTTGGAGTCAAAGGTCAAGGTGTCCAGCACCTCAAAGTCTAGGACCTGCCCGGACGGGAGCCTCACGGCCACATTGTTGGGCGTGCGAGCCAGCAGGACGAATCCGTACGCCCTGGCTGCGTACACCAAGGCAGCCTCGTCTGGACTCTCTGCTTCATAGTACAGATCCTCTGACCCCGCTGCTGCTGCTGCAGGCCTGTCGCTCTGGGACACGCCATTAGTGTCTGCAGTGCTCTCCATCCTTACAGAGTCTATAACAGGATCCTGGGACTGGGTGCGGATTCTTGTGGATTTGCGTTGGATGAATGAACTGGCCTTTTTCACCAGATTGGACAAAATTTCCAAAGGGTTATTTGTCTGGGAGGAGTGAGACGACACACACGCCTGAAACATAAATGTAAACACAGAGGATGCAAAATTATTGTAACTTATTTGTCTTATCATGAGTCAAACCCTTTATTGACATCTTTGTCAAATATTAGCGCCGCGTCTCTTACCTTTAACTAAAACTTCAATAGATAAAAGAAAACCTATTTTTTTCTAGAGCTCCACAGATGTATTTGTTCAGTAGGTCTACGGAGCTGCTGTAAGTTTCACGAGGACAAATTTTTCATCCATTCCCCCCCCCCGTCTCCAGTTGCTCTCTCAGTAAACTCACCCTCCGTCTCCGAGCTGTTGCCATGGAAACCACCACCGTGTTGCAAATGGCGAGAGCCAGAAAGAAGTCCAGGTAAGGATCCATCCTCCGGCTGCCGCCTCTGCGGCTGCTGCTCTCTGCTCTGCTAATCTGCCGGACCAGGTTCTGGTCTGGAATCACCTCTGTTTCCTGGTGGAGCAAAAGTTAATCAGTTTGCTAATTAAATGCTGAACGTATGTGTGTGTGAGTGTGTGTGAGAGACAGAGTGTCAATACACCAAAGCTTCTCCTATAGGTTGACTTAAGGGAATCAGAGAAAGTTTTTGGCTTTAAACTTTTTTGTTTGTCCATTTCAAAACGTCGGGTTAAACGAAGGACAGGGAGGAAGGGAGGATATTTCCATCTCTGCAATCATTCTGCTCTGCTTGAGACGCAGCGTGTGAAGGAGCAAAAATGGGCTCTCTGCAAGCCTTTTCTGTCTCAGACTCAGTATCTCCGGGCTTCCTGGTCTTTGCCCCATGGCCAAAAATAGACACAGAGACACTGTACTGTATCTCACAACGGCGCTGACTAATCTATAGTGCACATTTACAGCTGATGTAACATCGATGATCTGTGCCAAGTGGTACTCAGTGTGACCATATGTCCCGTCACAGACACAGGGGCAACACTGAGCCATCGCTGACACCTAGCAGCTCGACCATCTGCAGCAGGGACTGGGACCACGAGGCCTTTGACTCGGGGATGAGTCAGATTTTGGTAAACAAGAAGACAGTTTGAGGCTTTAGCCTGAGGAAAGACATTTCACTTGAAACTGATAAAAATCGTTTGTGCTAAAAATGTGCACACTCCTTTAAAAAAAACAAAAACATTGTACACAAAGAGGCATCAGCCAAAGTCAGTCTAAAATGATGTTTGTGCAAAACCTGAACTAATATGCAAGCAATTTTTGATTTATGTTTATTTAAATTAATGGGAGCAGTGAAAAACGAAACTAGAGCTGCCATCTTATCCTCCCACGGTGGGTTTGAACGGGACTTAAGCAGCTGTGTTATCCCATTTCATTATGCACTGTTTGATTTGATTTGACGTCACATATTTGTGCTCCACAGTCATGGTTGTGACATAAAACAGGTCCAGTCTGAAGTGATCGTCATACCAGTGGACTGCTGAAGGCCACGTCGCTCTGAGCCATTCCCACCACCTTGCTCCGGCTGTGCCGAGACGTGTCCACAGAGGTGACGTCCTCGGCTTCCAAGGACCAGCCGGTCTGAGCAGATTGTAGACGGTGGTTGAAGATGATCTCCTCCTCGGCCTCAGGCTCGTCAAGGACAGCTAGGCGAATGGCTGCAGAAAATCCCCCCAAAAAACACACAGACTCAGGGCATTAAGACTCAGACGGATGTTAGTTTAGTGCCTTTTCACAACTTGAGAGGATTTTATGTCACACTAATAACTAAAGTCAAATTCACTCACAAAATCAAAACAATAAAAGCACAGAACAATTTAGAGAAGACATAAAAAAACAACAAACCAAAAGACAGACCAACAGCAAAATTTATTTATTTTTTTTCCAAAACAAGACATTGCACAAAAGAAAGCATTTAAGTTAAAACATTATGATATTTCTTCTAGAAGTTTCCTGAGCTGCACCTGAAGTGCTATAGCTAGCTGCTGCTGTTTGTGCACGCTAACAACCGTAGAATTTGATATAAACAACCACATAATGTGAAAGTGACGGTGATGTAAATGATTGTGGAACTGCTTCTCTAGAAAACCAGCATCTTGGTACTTTGGTCTTGGACTAGCCGTTAGCTCATCAGTCCAGTGAGAATAAATTTCTGCTTCTCTAAACTAAAGTCATTTAAAGAGCTCTCTACAACAGGTGAGATATTAATTATACAAAACCTTCCTACAGAATTCTATTTCAAATGATTTGTACGATAACTATAAGGCCCTGAAGAAATTAATATCACTGTTTGCACTGTTGTGTTGTGCTAGTACACTTCTGAGACACATGCTGTCTCATCTCGTATAAAACCTGCAATCTTGACTCTTTTTAAAGTTTTGTCGTATGTGCACGGTAGCATCATGGTCCTGGAGGAGCATGGTCTCGTTACGCCCTTTATTACCCATAAATGGTTGAAAAGACAATAAAAGCTGGACGTGACTAGACCTCAAGGTAGAGATGGTTGCGTTGCATGCTTGCATACACAAAACGTCTCATTTACCGTTTTCTTTGTGCGGAAACTCCGTGCCCATGATGGAGCACCGGCGGAACACCATCTTGTTCTCGGTGAGGGTGCCCGTCTTGTCGGAGAAGATATAGTCAATCTGTCCGAGGTCCTCTGTGATGTTCAGAGCTCGACACTGCATGCGGCTGTCGGTCTCCTCGTCGTACAGGTCAACGTCGTTAATGATGAAGAAGATCTGACCAATCTTCACCAGCTCGATGGACAAGTAGAGGGAGATGGGTATCAGGATCTACGAGGGGGGGTGAGTTCAGCAGAGATGACAAAATAAAATAAAAAAAAGAATAAAGGAGAGAAAAGAAACAGTGATGGGTAACCCAGAGACAAATTAATAGGAAAAACAACTGGAGATTTGTTTGTTGACTTCAAAGTATTCAAAGAACTATATGGAAACACTGATACCTGCAGAAGGATGATCATGGTGAAGAACATATGGAAACTAGCCAGACTGTTACTTCTGCTGTCAGGGGTTAGGTACGGGGGCGAACCAGTCAGTGACTCCAACCATATGTAGTGACCTGCATGTATGAAAACAGCAAGATTATTCACACTGACTGTCAGGCAGACGGAAAAGCTATTTTTGCCACCACAGCCCCCACCGACTCCTCTTGTAGCGCATGTTTGAGCCTGTGGCCAAAGTGAGTCCTTCTCTTTTAATTGAAAACCTAATGGCCCCCACCATAAACGGGAGTGAGTCAGTTTGTGCAGTGACTCTACGGCGAAGTGATGTAATTTATTACTGACCTACTGATCCGACGAGACACATGGCGAAGAGGAGAATGACGCAGAAGAAGACGTCTATGTTTAGCTTTCGCTCCAGTTTGCTGCGCTTGGATCTCGACCCGCTGTTGTTGAGCATGGACTTGGTTTCGTGGCCTTCGAAGGTCCAAAAAGACAACAGTTTGGTCATGTAGTTGGCCAACAACAACATGTTCATATCTTCAAACATGTAGCACAAGAATAAAAAAAAATTAATCAAATTTTTTGTTGCTACTACTTTTCTATATTAGCATTTCAACAATTTTTTCCAATGGAAAACCTTCTATTTGTAAGGCTTTAATGATCCCATTACAGAAAAACTAATTGCATTTAGTGCTAGCATGCTAGGGTTAGCAACTAAAGTAATTAATGATGTATTAAAAGTATATCTCAACTGTAACTTGAAGTGTTACATAAATAAATATAATAAAGATGTAAATATATTTTACCTAAAATGAAACTAGTAGGCTAATTCTGTGTGTTTGGTTGGGATCGAGTAAATACGGTTAAAACTAGGAAAGCTTGGGAACATTGTCCTAAATTAGACAATATGTTCATTAACTTTATTGCCTATATTATCTCTAATATAAAGAAAAAACAAGCTTTTATGTAAAAAAAAAAACACAATTTCCTGACCAGCCTCCACAGCAATATCTGAAATGACTGCCTCACGCCTAAAAAGTAATGTTAGCTGCAGTAATAAACTCTTTACCTTCATTTCTTTCACTTTATGTCTCATTAAATCTGCCACTCACACAGTACCGCACTACATCTAATAGTTATGTTGCTACCAAAGACTGTAAATAAATACCTGCACACAAATAGTGACAAATGGCTTTTTTTTAGCATTATGAATGAACATAACATTAACGAACAAACAAAGAAGTAAAAAACCCTCCCGAACATTTAGCAGCAGGAGGGGAGGCGGCTTACAGCCCCACATCCTGAGGGAGCAGACTCTGGTTCCAAAAACACAACATTACAACAACACGGTTTTTAACAACTTTTAAAAGAAAGTAGATGAATGAAGACGCCTTATCTGTCTTTTTTATGTTGTTGGTTTGAACACATAAAATGTAGAGAAAGGCTTTAATACCAGCATTTAGCAAATCCCTCTGGTTTGCTGACATGTAACTGGATCGCATTTAAGTTGTGTCAGACGTCACTCCCAGATCTGACTTCTGAGGTAAAAGGAACGCAGCAATCCTGTCTGAAACACTTTGTTTTAGCCTCTGTCTCTTTGGGGCCTCCTTCCTGATAGACCCTGTCTGCTTTGATTAGTGAGCTGATTGATCAACACTAATCGAATGTAAGGCAGCTGTTCACTCTTTGCTGAAGATATATAGCTACTTCACAGGGATAATGTACTGTATGTGTTAGGAGGGGGATGTACAAAAGTAAAAGAATAAGAGCTTGGACTACAAACAAGGCATTTCAAGCAGCTTTCCGTAAGCGAGAAACTTCATTTTGTGCTTTGTAATTTTGCAAACCTTTTAACCTATGTGAGACGGTTTATATAACTGATTGAAGGTTAGACAAAAAACCAAAAACAGCGTCACTTTTCCTTAAAAGCTCAAGGTTAAAGCAGTGGGCCGGAGGAGAAATTACCTGCATACACCACAAATCCAACAGCATGGTCCGTGTTTCTCACTGTGCAGCCTCGCAGCAGCAAACTCTCGATGCCAGCGCCCAACTTCTCCTTATTGGGTTTCTCTCTGCAGCAAGAGAGGATGAGAATCGCTTTTACTGTCAGATCTTGTTAGATTTTCATTATTGCTGACATATTCCCCATTAGCAATTCTCTTGCTTTATGGCCATGGATGGACGGAAGGAGAAGAGCGCCTGTAAGAGCTGTGGTGCCTGAGGACATCGATTACAGTCTATTACAGCCCCAATAATGTGTCTGCTAGCATTGGATGGTCCTGTGAGTGGGTTGGAATTAATTTTGCCAGGCTGTTTTAAAGGCTCAGAGGAATTTGGGGTGGGGTGGGGATTCACGTTAGCCGGGTATGTGATACTTACACAAAACACTTGAAATGATTCAGGTTATCATTGGGTTTTTCACACACCACAATGCTGTTGAAGCTCTCAGGTTCAAATCCACGATCCTGGTGAATAAGAAGAAACTTTATCACTACGCGACTGGAAACTTTCTGCGTCCAACTCAACCTGCGCTTCGAGAATGATTTGGCAGTTTTTGCATCCAAGAAAACTCAGCTGTCGTCTAAATATAAAAGCGCTGGAGTATGTAGACAAACAGGTATGTTTTTCTGACAGTCATCTCGCACTTGGACATAATAACAACCTGCAGGTTCTGTTAGTAACGTCAGGACACGTCAACACTGTTCGGTTGGAGGGATTTGCATGTCAAAAACAAGAAGGAGGAGGAGGAGGAGGACAAAGGTACAGAAACCAGCTTGAACAGAACAAAACTGGGGGGAAAAAAAAGGCAGTAAAATGTCCTCAGTCCCTCACCATTGTGCAGAGTCCAGACACAACCGTCCTCTGCTTTAAGTTGGTTTCTCCGTCCAGGTTGGCCGTCTCAATGTGACACACGCCGTTCGGGTCTGACGAACAGAGGAGCAGGAGGTCTGCGGGGACGATCTCGTTGCAAACCACCTTCACGAAATCCCCCACCTGCACGTCCTTCCACCGCCTTTCCAAGAACTGCTTCTCCCTCCTGCGATCAGAGATGCCAGACATGAACCGTCACAACCCAGGGACGGCTTTCCCCATTGAGATGTTTGTCACGTTTTACTGATTGTTGGGTCTGATTCACTTTAAATGGGTTAAAACTAAACTACAGCGGCTGCCTGAGGTCATAACCAAACAATAGGAGCTAAGAAAAGGCGAAAAAAAAGGCCAGAGCTGTTATGACAAGGGGTCTGGGTGAATTTATTTGGCTTTAGAGACTTGAGCGAAAGATACCGCAGTAAAGCGTTTGGGAAGTAGGGCCTGTTCCTAGACCTTCCAGAGCACTTCTTGCATGATGATTAAAACCAGCACGTCGAGCTGGTCAATCAGCCATGACAGAGAGCGGAAGGTATGCTGCTCTGCATGTAGGACCTGATCGGGGAGCTGCTTCTTAACACCACACCTCGCTGTAAACAAAGCCAAGAGGAGGTGTATTTTTAGTATCTTGCAATAATAAACTGACTAAATATGTCTTTAAAATGCTTGTCTGTGCATCACGCTGTGTCCGGATTTACTTTACAGTTGCATTTGTTCTTACTTAGCTTTCTTGCAAGAAAGATTGGAGAAAAAGACCACTAGATTATGAGCTGAATTCATATTTTTAACATGCAGTTGACCGCGTTGTGACTGATTGGGGACGAAAAAGAGAATCAGACATTCTGAGCAGACTTGGAGTGTGAGAAAGTTGTGAACTTGTTAAAACACATTTAAAATGTGTTAAATTACAGCAAAAAACTATGTAAATTCTTTTTAGTCTAATAACCCTTAAGAATATAAGGTTTTCTGGCACTGACTGTCAAAAATTTAAAATAAAATAAAACAATGAAAATATGTTTGATTAACAACCTAAATATAATTATTTTAGGTTAACATAAACACATTAAGGTTTAAATTTATTCTTGTTGTATGTAACACTCAAAAAGTCACTTGCTGAATGAAATTTTCAAAAAGAAAGTTTTGTTTGGATTGGGTCCACATAATCTTAGAAAAATCCTTTACTCCTGTGGGTTCTCAATTTAACCAGGTTTGTTGAACTAATTTCAAATTAATCATTGAATGAACCAAACAAGTGTCTTTTTTTGCTAGTTTTAATATGAATCTAAGTTCAGCTCGATTTGTTTTCATTTATTCAGCAACAACTAACATAAAGTGCTTGATCAAAGAGCAAAATTAACTGTTGTTTCAGTAAAATGTCTAAATTCTGATGTGAATCCAAACAAATCTGATGGGTTAACAGAAAAATAGCTCTTCCAAATCAAATAAATCAGATCCAATGAAAAAAACAACAACTAATAAATTTGAAAAGATTATGTTAACCAAGTCCAGCTATATTCAGTTACAGCAACATAATTGTTTTATCTATAAATAAAGGAACATTTTCCCCAAATTGTTACCACTGGCTCATCTTAATCAGTTCCTAGCCAATAAAATCACATAAACACACAGCTTCCTAAATGCTGAATTCTAACTTAAGATGTTTGATAAGTTGATAAATCTTAAACGCAAACATAAAAACTAAAGTTAATTTGTGTAGCTGATGTTGTTGTTTATGTATCATTTAGAACATGTAACGCGATACTTAACATAATTTTAACAGATACTAGGCGTGACTAGGCAACGTGTAGGCGATTAAAAGTGATCCACACAAGGTTAAAGCCAGCAAGGTGTGGTGACTGGTTTTTTAAAACGTCCACCCGTGAGCAGACAATACGCTGCGTTTAACAAAACAAGAGCAGGACTTCCTATTGTGATTCACAGTCAGCGTGTTTCAATTTAAAGTGTGTTTCTTCAAGAGGGAAGAAACTAAAGATGAGCCAAAGGATAAGGCACGACACGCTCAAACCCAGACTCTTCACACCTCAGTGGAAACACAAAGATGAAGGGTCTGAGGAGTTAACGCCGAGTTTCTCTCATCTGACTGCATTCCACGTGGGCCATCACATGGCACGGCCCTGGTTCGACATTTGTCTTGAATCCAGTTTGTCTAATTTTGTCAGATGGATAAACTTCATCAAGCCTGTATTTTACTCTCAGGGTTCCCCAGCAGGCTTAAATGAAGGTTTAGCACCCCCACGTAGGAGACTCCCAGGAACCTGCTTGCTCTGGCTTAATCATGTGACTGCGTGACGCCGAGGTGACTAACATCTGACAACGCTCTGTTAGATTCTGGGTCAAGACAGTCCACGCTTCAGGTCACCTGGATCCTGCTGCAACAAGCGTACAGTCCTGTAAACACAAACAGTCCATCGGAGCCTTCCTAAACTTTAGGATTTATGAGGCGTCTTCATTCAAACAGCCACAGAAAGCCTCTCCTCCTCACTGAAACCTCGGCAGGGAAAGGGCCTGAAAACGATACCCTCGATCCTCCGTTCTGAATTATTCATTTTTCACCAGTAATTCGAAAATAGCAAGCAGCTAACCTGCCTGCCTCTGCTGACGCAACGCCCAGATGAGGATTTCATCAAACGTGCGCAATGTGATGACAAGAGATGTTGTTGTGTTGCTCTTCAAAAGAGGAATAATCTCCCACACATTCTCTAAGTCATAAACTCCCAAAGGGGGCTGAAAGACAGAGGAGGCAAACTACACAAACATCCACAGCTGCACTGATCTGCACTCAGCAGGAAGATAAAACACACATGTGTGTGTGTGTGTGTGTGTGTGGAGCGAACCATTATAGTTTACACTTGAACAGTACAGAACACTGTATCTGTATTCTCCAGGTGAAATACCTGCTGTAGATGGAACATGGCGTGTTGTTGACCTTCCTGTCCGACTGGTACCTCCTGAAGTCCTCCCAGGCGTCCTTCAGGGCCGTCAGAGCCAAGATGACACAGATGGGGATCAGAGCCACCTCGGGCTGGAAGGCGTTCACCACGGGGATGAAGTTCAGAATGGCCAGGCCCACGAAGTAGATGTTGGCCAGACGGTGAAACTGCTCGAAAAGGTTTATGGGAATGAAAGTCAGGAGCGAGTATTTGGTGGTTTTGATGGTGTTGGATGAGAAGAAGCGATTGGGTAGCTTTCCTTTGCCCAGTCCCTCATAAGGCAGATTGGACACCAGGCTGCGGAGTTCTCTCTCCCGTGCCCTCTGACCGTGTAGAGCATCCCTCACCAGGGCCAGAGGGCTCCTCCACGACATGGTTCTACCGTCTCTCATGTGCTGGCCCCGCTTTGCGTCACCAAGTTTCCATCCTCGCAGGAGAACCTCTGCTCTGAGTTGTCATCTCCAGCAGTGATTCTCTGTAAGTGAGTGAGGCCTGTGTTGAAACAAGTGACAGCACACCTCTTCTAAGACCGCCCCCTTTTAGCTTTGACAGGTGTGTTTGCATTCCTGTCTTTGGAGCTATTAGAGGAAATAAGAACATTACAGGCAGGAAGGCATCTGCCAGTTCTAAAGTGACTCAGCTGATGTTATTCTCATGAGGTTTTTGTTTAACACGGTGGAACAATGAGTCAATAGTTCAGGTATCACAACTTGTTTACTAGTTTATAACAGCTTATAAGCTGGTGTGAAGTAAAAAAATAAAATAAAATTAATAAAAACTGATGAGTATATACATCAAAACCACTCCTGTCATTGAGCCCCATTGTGAAAAGATAAAAGACCGAAATGTGTGACAGTCAAATATTTCCAGTGCAGGAAACCGATGCTAAAGATCTTAAAGAGATTAAAACTGACGGTTCAACACTGAGCAGACGGCTCAGAAAAAACAAACAGCAGGAATCTGCTTCGACATACCACAGATCTTCACACCAGCTGTAAAAAAAAAACAACTTACTGTTACTGTTACTTTCCTTTTGAGCCGATGTGTTGTTTTATGGAAGCCCTGAAATTTACTGTTATTAACAATACAGCTCAGAGCTTATGAAGCGGAGTTCTGTTTATGAATAATTAATGTCTTATCTGTTGTAAATTGCTCTTGGAAGAAGAAATTTAATTTTGACCAAACTAACAGCAGGTAACAGCTAGTCCGAGTGGGACTCTGACCAAAAGTGGACTGCTGCTGTCCTAAAACAAGTCCAGTCTGGAAAGTTTCATAGCAGTTCATACAAACACTGTTTTATAAACCTTTTAGTACCATTCAGTTTCAAATTACATGATTACTCCACCCAAAATGTTCTGACATTCCAACAGGAAGAGCCGCAGGCTGCTACAGCTAGATGGCCAAAAAACTGTCTGTGTAAACTCAAATCGGTGGTGACGTAAAGGTTTATAAAAACAGAATTTGCACGAAGTGCTTTGAAATTTTTGAGATTGGAGCTCTTTTAAAAATGGCAGCAATCCACTTTGGCCTTTGCTCCTCTTTGACTGGCTGTTAGCTTCGTCAATCCAGTAAATCCAGTAATAGTCTATTTCTCCAAACTGAGGATGTTTAAAGAACCGCCCACAGCAGCTATAACAGCGTTCCCAAGCTTTCCTCAAAGCCCCACTTCAATAGATGCATAATAAGAACATTAATAATTACTGACGAGCAAATCTTATGTTTGCTTGTTCAGTTTTCGCAGAAAGGCTAGAGGTCAGCTGCAGCAGCTCCCATGTTACCTTTTTTGTAAAGGTAATTAGCTTGCTGAGTGCTGGGAATCTGACCACATTTATTATGCAAAATAGGCCAGAGAAGTTCAATGTGCACGTGTGCAGAACTGTGAGATGGACAGTTTAATTGCACAGATGGCATGCATGTAGGATGCTTTCCACTTCCTCATATTAACATATGTTGTCTTTCCAAAACCGGCTGCCAAACCCTATTTAAAAAAAGAAAAAAAAAACCCTGACAGGAGTAGTCGTTTCTAAAATAAGTGAATGACCCACACCTGTAGTAATAATGTCAAACAGGGTTGTGGAACATATGTAGGAGGGACATTGAAGCTTGTTTCTAGGAATGTTAATCAAAATCTTCCACTCCATTCACTAATCATTGTTTAAAATGAGTACTTTTGTCCGTGTGCACACATGACACAACAGGGTTCCTCCCTCCCGGGCCAGCTTAGCGTGTTTTTCCATCACATATGTGTGGAACAGGGGAGTGGTGTGACGCGACTCTGTCAGACTCTCACCCAGTCAGCTCCGACCGGGTTTGGCTTGGTCGGCGCGCCAACTTCGCAGTGGCGCAGCTGCGAGTCCACACACACACACACGTGCACAAAACCAAAATACACTCTTGGAACTTTAACACACACATAGGAACACGTGTCTCCGCAGAGCAGAGGTCTGTGCGTTCCTAATTACGCCAGTGACATGGAAACACTACAAAGCAGGAAGCATCTGCCTCCCCTCGCCTTCCTCCATGTCAACACTAATGCCCCCTCTGAAAAGAGGAAAAAGAGAAAGAAAAAGCCAATTTAGCACGAACCATCTGTCTGCTGTTGTGAGGTAATTCATCTGTTATGTAGCAGTGCAGAGAGCATTTTAACCAGCGCATGTAAGAACAAGGTTAGGTGTCACGTTCCATCAGTTTTAACATCAAATTGCCTTTATAGGTACTTTTGCACTTTAGGTATTTCATTCCCAGGAGTGAAATGCTCTCACACACATAAACACGCTTACACACACATACCCGAACACAAGTGGTAGGTCTCAGTTGTACTCACTCTTTGTCTTTTTATCGCCCATCACCATGAAAGACAGGCAATCATGTAACTGCTTGTGGATGTCTGCAAAATATCTCGTGAACCTCTGGACAGATTGTATTTGAATCCCTGGGGAGTAATCATTGGATGTACGTCTACAACTGATCAATTTTTGGAGTCAATCCTATTCAAGATGGCCGCCAGAGCTGGTCAACCTTAGCGAACCCATAAATGGCTACAACTCAGTCAATTTTACGAGCATTGAGCTAAAATCTGGTGTGGTAGTGGTAGTGGTTGAGAGTCGTCTCCAACACGTACTCTGAGCGCTAACAGATGTTGGAAATGTTATCTTTTTTAAATTTGACATAAAAATTTGGTGTCAAAAATATATAAGCAACATATTTTATGAACCTTTGGATGGAATTTAATGAAACTCTCAGAAAGTAATCATTGGACGTACATCTGCATCTGTTTAACCTTTAGAGTCAGCCTGATTTAAGATGGCCACTACACCTAACCAACTTTAGCCAACACAGAACTCAGTCTATTTTACAGATACTGAGCTACAATTTGGTGTGGTAGTACCTGAGAGTGATCCTCAACACAATTAACATAACATTGACATATTGTCTGAGGTCTTTGTTTAAAACTTTGGCATCCAAGGCTGCCTTTCATGACAAAGCTTTAGACAAACATCATCTTTCTGTGTTGAAAAATTACAATGATGTGGCTGTTTTGATCAAATCTTTAAAATGACGTCATACACAAACTCATGCAGTATTGTGAGATTCTATGCAGTCCATTAAAGGAGGCGACTCTCAGCTACTACCATACCCAAGACATTGGTACAAAATGACTGAGTTTAAGCTATTCTCGTGTTGGCTAACGTCAATCAATTATGGCGGCCATCTTAAGTCAGGTTGACTCAAAAAGTTAACCAGTTGTAGATGCACATCCAACGATTACTTTCTGAGAGTTTCATTAAAGTTCAACCATCCGTTCACATGAGATATTTTGCTAACAGACAGACAGAGGCCACTACATGATTGCCCATCTTTCATGGTGACAGATATTAGGTATTGTAACCACTTATGTCCTCCTGGTCTTCTACAGCCAAAGTTAAACATTATTTCCTGCTAGAACAAAGTTCCTTCTGAATTTTTAAATATTCTGTGTTTTTTCCGTCATTAAATATTCACCAGCATCCATTTATGTGTTCGGGTCAGGAGACGCAGACAGTCTGCAGAGTGGAGGGAGGACGCAGCTAGAGGTCGAAGCTTGCATGGATTTTTCCTTTTATATACATATTCTTTCACTCTCTTTCAGGCGCTTTGGCCCCTGCAGCCAGACAGGGCCACAGTGGAGTCCGAAGACTGCCTCCACGTCCCTGGCTCTCTGCGTTAATGTCCCCCGAGGGCCCAAGGGTTGAGCCCAGACCACCACCGCCGCAGCCTCTTGCCTCAGCTCCTCCTAGTGCTAGCATCTCTGCCCCAGCCCTGCATTTTTGAAAGTTATTTATTCCTTTTTTTTTTTTGCCTTTTCTCCAATTCCTGCGTCGAGTTTGGTTGTTTGCAACGAGCCGAGGGCGCCCACTCCCTCACCACCACCACCCCCGGTACAACCACACAGGAAAACGGCCACCCGGGAACTCTGCAGTTGAAGTGATAGACTGAATCGAGTTTTAATTGAATTTAGATACATCTTCATATTCGATGACAGATATTACACAAGATATTTACAGTCATTATGAAATATTACAATTGGAATTTACAGAAACTTTGTACAAAATATGCCTGACTTCAGTATTTGCCTGGATAGTTGGGGGGGGTGTGGGGAGGGGGTGGGGGGGGGTCCTTGTTATGTCATTTCTGGAAATATTGACCCAAAAGTCTCTGGTTTCTGGAAGTTTCTTGAGTAAGCAGATGATTTCAGAGTCCATTAAAAAGGAAAAACCGAAAAAGAAAAAAAAAAGAAGAAGAAAGACAGAAAAAAAGTCCCAAAAGTACAGTCAGCAAAGTTGTGATTTATGTTTTATTTTCTTCTAAGTTTAGGTAGTTTGTCTCTTCTTTGAGTGAATGGAACATCTGAGCTGCAATTTAACTGCAAAAACAACAACAAAGAGCCATTTAAATAGAATAAATCTGTAGTATTTACACAATAATGTGAGTATTGGTTTATAAAAATGAATCATCTCTTTTTCTTTAAACATGATTTGTGTTTTTCTACAATTCTTTTTTTTTTCTTTAATCAACGGAAACCTAATCACAATGAAATGCATCTTACGTCTATCATTCAACTCTACTGGTAACGATGGTTGTGGGTTGCCATGTTTGTGCAGCAGCTTCGTTTTGCAATGAAACCTGGCTCTTCAGGAAAAAAAAGTTCTTTGCACCAGCTTTTGTGTAGATTTAAAGCCATTCTCGCCTCTGAAGCTTCTCGCACGATGGCTGAAGAGTCAAATGGAACAAAAAAAACAAAACCAAACCAAAAAAAAAAAAAAAAACAAAAGCAGAGCATCCATGTCCATACAGTTCTGCTCACTCACCAGACGTGACTTAAGACCCTTTCGAGTAAATGAGTTATTAAAGCTCCACCACTGGTGCTCAGAGAGGAGAGCGCCCCCCGCTGTTCGCCGTCCAGCGATGCTCCGATCGTCCATTCGAAGCCGAAAAAAGCTGCAAACTTCAACCGACAGAGGAAACTCAACTAACACAACTAAAATGCTCCACCGTCTTCGGCGTGATTGAAATGCAAATGAAATCCAACGTAAGCATGCTTTTAAAGAATGTTTCTGATATACAGTAATTATAGGAAAATAGACTATCAAGTATGACTCCTTTTAAAATTTTTTGTAAAGCTTTCCTGGATGCAGACAGCTCGGCTACAAAGTAAATAGATACTAAACAAAAGAAATCCTCAAAGTATATGCAAACACAAGCATAAATATTTGATCCACAGAGATTAAGCTACGAATGACAAATATTAGTGATATATTTTGAAATTCTGGAACAGGCACCGTTTCTGTCTCTTCAAAGCTCACTCGTCTGTATTTTTTTGTTCTTTTTCTTTTAATTTTAATTATTTTTTTGATTATTATTATTATTATTTTGAGTGCTCGTCCGTCTGTCGTTTGAAGATGTTTCCCAAATTCTGAAAGAGTCACTGCTGACTGAAGTGGGTGCTGCTGCAGTCCGTCTAAAAGTTTGTTGTTGTTTTTTTGTATTCTCCTTGTGTTGTTTAAAACCAGCTTTAAAAAAGTCAGCACACTGTTTTCACCTCACATTTCCCTCCTGCGTCTTCCTCCCCGACTCCCTCCCTCCCCCTCCCCCTCCCTCTTCACACGCCGACCACAAGCCGGCCTCCGGCCTCCACCGGGTTTAATGGACGTAGTAGAGCCAGTAGACCACGTTGAAGAAGGAGAAGACAGTGGGGAAGATCATCCTGGACCACTTGTCGATAGAGTTCACGTCGGACAGGTCTGGGATGTTCACCTTGAGCTGGGAGGCCCGTCTTCGTAGGCGCGACTTCTTCTGGGCGTGGCGCTCCAAGGCGCTGTGGCCGTAGTTCTGCCGGGCCATGGCGGCCCTGCGGTACTGCAGCGTCGTGCTGTCGTAGGCCAGCATGGTGTTGCGGGGATCCCCCGGCGCTCCCAGGCCCCGGGACAGATCCCCGGCGCCGCCCATCTCGTTCTTCATCTCCATGGTGCTGAAGAGGATGTTGTCGTCGGGGGTCATCTGTGTGAAGGTGCAAAGAACAGGCGGAGCCGTGAGACTTGACTGCGAGAGGAGAGCGGCGCTTTCAACCAACTCTTACAAAATGACTTCAGTTAGGAAAGGCTCTAATGATAACTAAGCAGCTCAGTGTGTAGAAGTACAGATGAGGTGCTAAAATGGGTGATGCAAATGAGTCAAAACTGTGTTACTTACAGTGAAGATTTTTAAAGCACTGAATAAATTATTTAAAAAGATGGTTCAGATCTGTAGAAGTGGGTTTCTGTGGAAATGATAGGAACATCAATATCTTACCTGTTGCAGATAACTTTCTGAGCAGCCTCAGTTTGAAGAAACAGAGTTTAATTCGGACCTACGGCTAGTCGAAGTGGAGCCAAGGCCAATTGCTGACGTCCCAAAACATCTTCAGTATGAAAAACTTCATAGCAGTTCATGAAAATGCTGTTTTATAAACCTTTACACTAACACCAATTTCACGGTTACTCCAGCAGAATTAACATGATTTTTGCTGGAAAACATCTCTGACTTCTCCAGAAGTGCTACAGGCTAGCTGGTGCTATTTGAACTTGTAAATAACCACGTGGTTCTTTTTAAAGTCTACAGCCAGGAGACAAAATCTATTATACTGCGTCACATCATGAACCTAGAAGTCTCTGAAGTAACTTTACGCATGTAAAAAATGGATTTTGTTGCCCTAACTCTAGGCAGTGCTGCCCCTTTAAGAGGCAGCAGAGTTATCGTAGCTTCCTGCACTGTTTTGGCATCTTTTTTTATTTTTTATTTTTTTGCTGAACCCTAAAGAATATATGTCTGTAAATAATAGACAAAGTTATTATAACATGACTGTCTTTAGTAATGACCTTGGCATGATGGATTTGTGTATAAATTTCCAGTAATAAACACAATGCTATTTGCGTTAGCCGTTCTACGGCGTTTTCAATGTTAAGTTAGCATCTATGCTAACTGCAGATTAGCAACCTGTAATTAATACTGTTTTTGTCATATGTGACCTGTGAAGGCAAAAAGAGCAACAATAAGGGATCTTTCAACCCTGACTTTTTCTCTTTTTTTTAATTTTTAATTCTCTGTCTCAAAAGCTTCAAAATGATACGTAGTTTGTTGTAATTTGGCGATTTATCACCTGACCTGGCAACAAGCTAGCTTCGTTTAAGAGTGCACCGGTTTGAAAACTGAGTTTTATTGGTCTGAAGTGACATAATCAGGACTTCCAGCCCCTATATTTAAAAAGGGGGAATCACCAAGAATCACAATGACATTATATGAAGGGATTTCCCTGTGCTTTTTTTTCTGAAAACGGACTGATTACAGGGGACATTAAAAGGATCAAAATAATTCTTTCTGACGACAAACATGTTAGAAAACTTCAATTAAAACATAAATTAGGAAGATTAAATGCTATCTTAGTCACCTGAATCATTATGAAAAATCTTAATTATGGCAAAAATTAGTATTTTCACCTTTTTTTTGCACTCTGACTCTTTTTGCCAGCACAGGTCACAATTAATTGTGCACTCTTTAGTAGGTATCAATCAGTGTTTGTTTGTGTAAAATAAGCTGTGGTTGTTGAAGTTTCAAGCTAATCAAAATGCATCTATATCTTTTTTATAATCACACCGCAGCCCTCAAATCAAACCATGAGGTGCCTAAAGATTTCACCCCTAGTAAAGAACTGTTTAATACAAAATTGATGTAAAGATTTATAAAATAGCACTCATATAAGTTGCTATGAAATATTTGAGACAGGAGTAGTTTTTAGAGCCGCAACAATCCACTTGGTCCCACTCGGACTAGCTGTTAGCTCATCGATCTGATCAGAGTTATACTCTGTTTCTTCAAAGACCTTCAAAGCTCTATCTACAGCAGGTAAGATGTTAATTGTTTGCAACCTTTCTACGGAAACGCGACTTCAAACGGTCTGAAATATCCCTTTAATAATCTTTCGATCAGTATCTGAGAGATAACACGAGCAGAAAACTGTAAAATAACATTTCCAGAGGAGCGCAGTGCCCTCCACAAACTAAAATCTCATGGAGAAACCTTCATTGTCATCTCAGAATTTCAACCAGACTGTGGTTAAAATTCTGCCAATTCACAAGACAAACTAAACCAAAAGAAAGAAAGAAAGAAAGAAAGAAAGAAAGAAAGAAAAAAGAAAAAGCAAATATACATAAAGCAAAAGTGACAGGAGGAGGTTGAGAGAAACAGCAAAGACTCTGCAGAGATGGAGGAGTGGGCTAAAAGGTTCAGGGCGGGTCGGGGGAGGCGTTGTGGGAAGTGAATTCGGATCAACATTTCTTCATCCATAGCCTGACTTCTGAGGAAAAGCATCTCTATAATCCAATCCCATCCTTGATGTGTTGTGTTTGTGCGACAGTTGGTTTCTATTCATCAGACTGCAAATGATTTCTTTCTGATGATTTGCTTTCTTTTGCTATTCCTGTTGCGTCACTTAGCATCTAAAGATTGATCAATTGCTTTATGGATTACACCGAATTGTAATATTTAAAATTTTGTTGTATTTTTTTTTTTTTTTCATCCTGCTGAATTTTTCTTAATATCAGCTACGGCTGTTTGTCAGTTACCAGCAATTCAGATGTTCAGCTGGAGTTAGGGTTAAATCAGTGCCTGCAGAAATGAAACTAATAAGCCATGTTTGTCAGGAAAAATGCATGAAGAGCAAACCAAGAGAGGGAAAAAAAACACAATGGTGGGAGTGATGGTCAAGGTTGCCTTAAAAAATCTACAAAAGAATCAAAGAAATGCACAAAGACTACAGCATTTTCCTCTGATCTGGACTGCTTCAGACTGATGACAGCTTTAACTATCAGAACCTCCAGTACCTTATTTCTTTGATCGCCTAGTCCTAATGCGGCATCGTCCACAAAGATGGGATCCCACATCGAGTCATACGCGTCAATTTCCCTCTGTTTCATTCTGGCATACAGAGCATCATCTCTTTGAACTACATTTCCCACCAGCCACTGCAAGCATACAAAATCAGCACTGTTACTTAGGGGAAATCGTAACTTGCCACACTCAGAAGGAAAGAGTGCTTTATTTGTTGAATTTGTCTTAACGCTGTGGTCTCTAAAGTGCGCTGAATAAAACTTAAAGAGAAGGCTCTGGAGCCACAGCCTGGGGCTTTTCCAAGGCGTCTTGCCCTTTGGGAAACACAGAAATGTGGAAACAAAGTGTTTAACAACCAGCGATTGCGTCTGCATTCACTCTTTCAGACTGAGGTTGTAGATGTGCGCTCTGAAAAAATGGAGAGCTGGAGTAAAGAGTGCTGGTGAAGGACATCGAGCGCTGATTACAGAATCACGCTGGCCTTGAGAGGAGGAAAAAGTCATCTGCTCCCACAGAAACAAACATTTATATCAACAGACAGCACAGATAGCGCCGGAGGAGGCTTCTGATCGCGCCTACCTTGTTTGGGTCGGGCCTCAGCTTCTCGTTGTTGGCCGTGGCCGCTTTCTCGGCCGCCTTCTTCTGCCGCTGGGGGCCCTGGCCGAAGAAGATGTAGTTGACGAAGGCGTACTCCAGCAGGGCCAGGAAGACGAACACGAAGCAGCCCATCAGGTACATGTCGATAGCCTTCACGTAGGGGATCTTAGGGAGCGTCTCCCGCAAGTGGGTGTTGATGGTGGTCATGGTCAGCACCGTGGTGATCCCTGCAGACCAGTGGAGCCACAGTTTTAGAAGGAATTTAAAAGCCTATGGTCCATTTCTTTCGCCACAACACTGCCAGTTGGGCTTTACATTAGATTTGCAGAAAGGCAAGTTGTTTTCTACTAAGAGTTTTGGTCCTCAGCCTATCCCCCCAATATATATATATATATATATATATATATATATATATATATATTTATTTATTTGTACCTTCGTGAGGTTTTTAATATCCATTTCCCATGCAGTTTGATGTAAAAATAGTGGACAAAGCATTACAAAATGTGTTCAGAAAATAAGATGAAATTGCCTTTGTCCCCTCAAGATAAGTCATAGCAATTCTTGGGCTGTTCAGTAAATTTTTCTACAGTTCCAGCCATGAATTGTGAATTAGTCTTTATAAAGTCTTTATAAAGTCTAAAGTGGCTCCAGGTTTAGACCAGAGTGGTGCAGCAGAGTTATAATCAAAACCTAATTGTAAAAAAAAATTGTTTTTCTGGATTTTTTTTTTTTTTTTTTTACTGAATTATTGATTTCTTCTTAGACGGAACACTGCGAGGAAGGAGTTCATCCAGCTCATGAAATCACAACTTCTAAAGTTTATCGAGTTTATTATAAATAAAAGGGGCTGAAATGATAAAATAAGTCGACATGTTTGAATGGGAGGTTTTTTTGAAAGCGCAGATGTTTGGATCGAACATCAAGAGCCGTCGGTGACATCGATGCACTTCAGCAACGGCTTCACATTTGAAGCCAGTATTTTGTTTTTAACAAATTCCAGCAGGACCATGTGACATCCCCTTCATCTGCAGCTTCACTTTGGGTTTGGAGCTAAACATCGCTGCACACAATCACCAAAACTGCAAACTCTTTTTCTATCAATGATGGGAGCACGGGGGTTTCAACGTCTGAATCAGGAGGCCATTTCAAATGATGAAGAGCTTGTTTGGTCCCACTGACACTCGTCACCTGAATGAACACCCCCTTACAGATTTCTTGTTTTTACTTTTTTTTTGTCACACTAACATGTTTTAGGTCATCAGACAAATATTCATATCACACAAAGATAACCTGAGTAAATACAAAAGGATTAAATTATCATTTTATCTATTAAGAAAAAAAGCTATCTGATCCAACCTGGCCCAATGTGTAAAGATAATTGCCCCCTAAACCTTAATAACTGGTTGTGCCTCCCTTGGAGGCGATAACTGCAGTCAGGCGTTTGCAAGAACTGGTAACAAGTCTTTTTCCTGGCTGTGGAGGACGTTTGCTGCTGGGCTTCGGATCGTCGTCCTGCTGCAGAACCCAAATGAGCTTAAGGGCACAAACTAATGGCCGGTTGTCCAGATCCTGAAGCAGCAAATCAGCCCTGGTCCATCACATTACCACCATCATGTTTGACTGTGGCTGTGATGTTGGTTTTCTGAAATGCAAACAGGGCCAGGTCGATTCAAACACCTTTTTTTTCCTCTTAATTAATAAAACCATCATTTCACTACCACAATTTTGTATTTATTCAAGGTTATTTTTGTCTGATATTGAAATTTGTTGGCTGATCTAAAACATCTGAGTCTGACACGAAAGCAAAAACAGAAGAAAAACCATTTTCCCACAGCGCTGTGCACACATCGGACTGTGCTGAATTCTTTGAAAACCCTAACAGGAGATAAATTCCCCAAATACAGCACATGTGTTTTTCTCTTTTTAAACCATCTCTGCCTGTAGCATAACAGTTAAACTAATGAGCGTCGTGTGAGAATCAGAAAATAGGTGAGCACGCCTGTCTTGTTTCGCTGCAGATCAAAATAACTGAGCTCAGGTGGGAGTCTTCAAAGGACGGGATTATGTGAACGCGAACATGAGCATTACGTACATTACCTAATGACTTTAAACAAACAAGCCTGAAAGAACGTGGCCCTATGTGTATAAATCCATCCATCCAAACCTCCAGAGACAGCTACGTTCTGTGTTTCATAAGATTCGTTCGGTCAGACAGGTTATATCCATGTCTCTGTACAGATACACAACATGCTGTTACAAAAAGCCTCCCACCGCCACTGTAAACACCTGCGTGTAGTCACAACACAATTCACCTGGCTTCATGACACACACACACACACGTGCACACACACATCGTGTTTGGTACATTACTCATCTGCCTGCACAATCTGCATGTGGTCAGATTCACACGCATTATAAATAACCCAGCAGCAGCAGTAGCGGCTCTGAAGCCTCAGCTCTCATTGGCTGCACGCTCTCTGGATGCTGCAGGCATGTGGGCGCATCTTTAAATCGCCCTTTCCAGCAGCCTCCTCCCGGGCTCCGACCTGCCCGGGCTGGCTGGAATCTTCAAGCGAAAATGCCGAGGTTCATTTGAGCAACCTGCCCGCGTGATCCGGCGGGATGAGCTGGTATTTTTGGGCGCCGTGGTTGGAGGGGCGGGGGCTTCGGCGGATAGACGAGCAGAGAGGAAGACAGCCCGGCGCGCTTTCAAGGTCAGGCTGCAGAGCTTCTCGCTCTGCATGAGTCACGCATATAGTCATCTCCGAAACAACAGACATTCAACCGGGCAGCCTATCGCACATGGCTACCACTCACAAGCTCAGGGCCAATAAAAGACAGGGAAGCAAAAATGAAGGGTGGACACATCAGGCTTATTAATAAGGCATGGATGCTGCATGTCGAAGTGTAAGACGTTAAAAGGCTCCTTTCATGGTCTGTTATCGTTTGGCTTTGGCTCACTGCTGAGCAGAGGGGAGGTAGTCCTACCCAGGGCCACTCTGGCAGCCGATGCATCATAGTTGATCCAGAAGGAGACCCAGGAGAGGATGGTAATCAGGATGGAAGGCATGTATGTCTGCAGGATGAAGTAACCGATGTTCCTCTTCAGTTTGAAGCTGAGGGACAGGCGGGGGTAGGAACCTGCAGGAGGCAGAGGGGGGAAACCTGAGTTTATGTCCTTCGTGACACTACGTAGGCTCACACAGGCACAGGATATTATGTATTATCGCCCGCCACCAAAAGGTGAGAATGTTTTTGCCTGTGTCTGTGTGTTTTTGTTTGACTATCTGTTAGCAACACCTCTCACAAACCACTGGACGGATTTCAGTGAAACGCTCAGAAAATCATCACACATCGAGCGTTAACCTCATTTAAGATGGCTGCCATCGCTAATCAAACCTAGCAAGCACAAAAATGGCTGTAAGTCTGTCGATTTTACAGATACTGAGCTGAAATGTGGTGTGGTAGTAGCTGAGAGTCATCCCTATCACATACTTTGAGCTCTGGCATTGAATGTTGAGGTCAACACCATTCGTCTGTTAGCAAAATATCTTACAAATCATTTGACAGATTTTATTAAAACTCCCAGTAAGTAATCCTTGGATGCACATCTACAGCTGATTCATATTTGGAGTCAGCACAATAAAAAGTGCCCACCACAGCTAATCAAACTTAGCCAACAAGAAAATGGCTACAACTCAGTCAGTTTTACATATATTTAGCTAAAAATAGTTTGGGATGTAGCTGAGAGTCATCCCTATCACATTGTTTGAGCACTAGTAGATCAGGTGAGATCTTGCAGTATCACAAGAGGTTGGAGTAACATTATTTTGTAATTTTTCCCACATATGAAAAAGACTTTTTTAAACTTTGCCATGAAGGGGCATGTGAGCAACATGCATTCCTTTAAAAACATGCTAGGATTTGAATTTCAGTGGAATTTGAAATCAAAATGGCATTGCAGCGCTCTGTACCTGTTGAGAAGACGACGTTCTTGGAGATGAGCTTGTAGTCAACGATGGAGAACTGCGGAAGCTCTATCCTGTCCACCCCGGACACGGCGCCGTCTCCACCCCTCCAGTAAAACTCTATGTCGTCAGTGGTGTACCCATCTGCAGCGGAGAGAGGCAGAAGACTCAGAGAAACCTTATCCTTATTCAATAATGAACTATAACACACCGAGGCAGAGTGCAGACACATTAAATGGAAGCATTTGTGGTTTTGCTTTCTGTTGCCCCACTCACTATAAGAGTACTCACTGCTTTTTCAGAGTGCTCAGGGCACACAGCTGAGCAGCAGGTTTGAGCTAAAATCTAAAAAATAAAGGGTTTGTTTTCTCAGGATTGTGTCATTTCAGTTGTAAAAAACTTTTCAGCCTCCTAAAGCGCTGGAGGTCCAGAAGAAATACTTAAACTTTAAAGAGGTGTTGCAGTTTAATGTGTTGCGAACCTCAGCAAATGCACATTTAATATTAATATTCTAACATTACGAAGTGTGGTAACGCCCAGCAGGCTCGCTGGAATCTTAAAGCTCAGATCTTTCGGAGCGGGGTTCCGCGGAGAGGTTACGAACAAAGAATACCTTACTTGGTGCAGAACAACTTCAGTCTGGATGAGACTGATGAACTGACAACTAGTCCGAGCCAAAGTAGATCGCTCTCGTTTAAAAGAAAACAGCTCAAATCTCAAACAATTTGATAAATTTTCATATAAAAACCTTTACACCACTGTCAGCTTTGAATCACACGGTTACTCTGGCAGAAATATTATGATAGTCCTGCCTGTAAACGGCCCAGGCTGCTCTGGAAGTGCTACAGAGCTGCTGCTGCTGCTACTTCTACCTGCAAATAACCAATGAATTTGATGAAAATGCCAGCATAATGTGAAACTGACAGGGTTGTAAAGGTTTGTGAAATAGCTTTTACATGAAAAGCTATGAAATTTGTGAGATTGGAGTTATTTTAAGATGGCTTTACAGACAGAATCATCTGTGAAGACGATGTCTGTCCAAGAGTGTAAGTCTTTTCTTACTACTGCCTTAAAAATAACAAATAAATCTCTCTCTATATATAAGACATTTACAGAATATAAGATAACGCTGCTTCATCTGAATCATTCTTTAAACACAGCTTCACAGTTTGTCACTTCTTGAATCTCTAACAGTCTTTGAACAAAACTTGGGCTACGTTCACACTGCAGGTCTTAATGCTCAGTTCTGATTTTGTTTTTGCTGCAGTCGTTCACGTTACATTTTAAATGCGACCTCCATCAGATTCCAGTGTGAACGGTCTCCCGCATGTGCAGAAGAAGATATGACGTCACACTCGGCGCGCTGAGTTTACTAAAGTAAATATGGCTGCTGCGAGTGTTAGCGTGTGTCTGTACTGATTCTGAAGCTGCTGTCCAATCAGGGCCAACTGTACATCCAAACGGTAAAAGACAAAAAGGAGACGGAGAAGAAAAGGAGCGCAAATGTTAACAATGATCTTTTTTGGAGCTGTGGCTGCTGCCTCTGTGCAGAGAAATGTGTGGATGCAGAGTCAGAGCCAATAACGGTCTCCGTAACGGTTATTAAAACCTTCAGAAACCTACATACAGCTCCAGCAGGGAAGCTGGTTTACAATATGTAAACATTAAAGAAAGAATAAAGGAATAAAGTTTCAGTATAATTCAGAAAATACAATAAATTATAATCTACTACAGGCATTGCAGGAACAAAGATAACAGTCATGTCAGCATCGTGAAGCATTTCTTCTGTCTGCCTCACTGAAAATCGAGCCTGCGACCTATTCAGGAGTAATGAATAATTAAAGTCCAGGGCTTTGATTTTTAAAAAATTAACGCAAAATGTCTTTGTTGCTAAGGCGCTGACATTCAGTGTGAAGTTAGTCACGGCACTCATGTTGAGTTGGTGTTGGCTGGACAGACGGCCTTCCTCACCCACAGGTGGGTTGTTTTTTTATTTGTTCCACAGTTATTCATTTGTTACAGCGAGAACATTCACACTGTAGTGATCCTGCTTCTCTTTAGTCTTTGTCTTTTCTTTTACGCCTTTGGGACATGTAAGATTTTTAAGATTCAAATGTCAAAATATTCAGCTCATTCAGGCCATTGCAGCCATGACTTTTAGTTTTAGTAACTTTTTATGCTTTTCAAATGATTTACTTTTATTTAGAATTAAAAAAAACATATAAAATTACTGAACTCTTTTGAAAACATTGTTCTCTTGAAATGTACTTTAAGATACTTCTTCTTATGCTACTGTTAGTTTTCATTTTGAGACTTTTAGCTAGCCTTTAGCTACTTTTAGCTAGCATTTGGGTACTTTTAACCTTTAGATAGCTTTTTGCTACTTTTATGTACAATTTTGCTGCTATTAGTTAGAATTTCACTTCTTTCACATCATAGCTAGCGTTTGCTACTATTAGCTTTTGTGCTCCTTTTAGTTAGCAATTTACTATTTTTAGCTTTTAGCTAGTGTTTTGCTCCTTTTAGCTTTTAACAATTGTTCTTCTTCTTTTAGTTTTAACAACAGTGTTTGAGCTTCGTCAGTCTCTTCATCCGTTCAGCCCTCAGTCCTTGAGGTTTCTCTAGTTTATGCCTGAAATAATGTATTGAGTATTTTAAAACCTCGTCAATATAATGGGACACACATACATATATAGTTTTTGTTCAGCAAAGACAATAACTTCCTCTTGTCAGCAGCTGGATCCTGCAGCTCGTGGCCAGCTTTCCTCAAACAGGAGTAAATTATGCATCTGTTGAGGTTTGCAGCTGCGCAGCACATTTGGCGCTCCAGTGAGTGTTCACGGCAGCAGGACGGCGTACGTTGGGCAGACTGCGAGCAAACCACAGCGTGCCTGAACGCTCACGGTGGCTCACTGGTGTGCTTTTAATCATGTTTTAGACAACAGAAAAGTCCTTCTGTGCAGAGGAATCAACTAGTTTATTTGCAATAACGGCATAACTTTGTAATTTTTGTTAAAAAGAACAAATAGTACCTATGAGCAGGCTGAAACAACAACAACAACAAAAAAAATCAACAAACTGAACTCTGTATGTATCTGTGGAGCAGCAGGAACAGGAAGCTCTCCCTCCTGCCTCGTGCAAGCCTGCATTACTCCCCAATTAGGGCGTTGTGCTGCCGTTTTGATGTCAGCCTTGACAGAGCGGGAGAAGAGGGGCGGTGAGGAATTTGGGTTGGGGGAGAAGAGGTTTTTTTTCATAGCTTGTACAGAGATGGTTGGGAAGTTAGGGTTAGACAGTAGTAATTATACGAACATCTACGGCTGATTAACTTTTGCAGTCCACCCCATACAAGATAGGCGCCACAGCTAAGTAACATGGCTAATCAGGGCTTTAACTCAACCAGTTTTACAGATACGGCGCTAAAACTTGGTGTGGTAGTAGCTGAGAGTCATCCTCAACATATACTCAATCTCGCAGTAATGCACGAGATACGTTGCATATAACTTTATTTAGGTTTGACTCAAACGGCTATAACTCATAAAACGATATTATTGTAAAACATGAAATGAGGCGGGCGATATGCATTCCTTCAGAGAAAGCCAGGCCTTTAATTACATCACCGCTCTGATCTTGTGCTGTTTGAAGGGCGTGCTAAGAGGTGCACACATGTGTCAGAGTGTATTTGCACGCGTGAAATGGATTGTTTAGCAGGAGCGGGGAAGAAATTAATTATTCCTTACACTCAGCATGCGAGCTCGGCGGCCTGAGCTGCTGCAGCGGGCTGCTGATGTATTTGGGAGCTTAATTTTGAGACTTGTGTCTGTTAAAAATGCATCAAGTTTATCAAGGGAAGTGCGAGTTCTCTGGGCTCGTTAGTCTGAATAAAATAGCATGCTCTGGCATGAAGTGGTTCCAGCGTTAAAACCGATGCCAGTTAATCCATACGAGAGCAGATACTGCCTGGTGATCAAAACTGGAGCTGTGTATGTGTGTGAGTGGGTGTGTGTGTGTGTGTGTTTTGTAAGGCTGCCTGAGAGAGGATGAGGAGAAAGAAAGAAAAAAAACAGCAAATGAGTGACGAGGAGAGAGATAAAAAGGCTGAGAGGGGGGGTAAGTCTTTGCAAAGAAAAAGGAGATGAGGAACGGAAAGAGAGATGGTGAGCATAATGGGAGAGGAGCAGCGAGGGGCGGTTCTGACCCGTGCTGTTTTTGTGCTGCTTGGTGCTGCTGGCAATAATGTGATCAAACCCGGAAAGACTGAGCCCTTACACCACATCCCAGCCCTATAATCCCTCTCTCCGGGGACCCAGATAAAAACACGCTGAGGACCTCCGCCATCCTCTCCCGTGTTCTCCTCGCACTCCCTCCGCTCGAGAGCGGCAGCTCGCGCACAATTACCAACTCCACGTGAAATCGGCACTCTTTGCACTGCGCAAACAGGCGTCGACGGAAAAGCGGGACGCGGCGTCGACTATCAGCACGTCCCCGAAACACCGGACCTAATCAGGCTCCTCTGCGCCTTGGGAAGCCACTGCAGCTGGAGCTGAATTAATTAGGCTGGATGTTATCAGTCACCGAGCCATTAGTGATGTTCCTCATCTCGATGCATATCTCATCAGCCTTTCTCAGCATTTAGCATCCAGTTTTATCAGCCTACGGACTGCCTCGGCGCCACTGGAGAGGCAGGGCTGCATGTGTCTATGTGGGATCTGTCCAATTCAGGTGGGTGTGAGAGCTGGTCGCCACGGACAACGGTACTTACAGCTTTCTATCTCCAGCGTGCAGTTTTGCTCATCTAGAGGGTAGCGGCGCAGGTCCATCATGCAGGCTGCAGTCGTGGTGATCCTATGAACAAGAGAGGGAACATTTTTAAAATATACGCATGTGTGTATAAAAAAGAAGTCATCAGAGAGTGGGTCCAGGCTGATAAATATTATCAATAATGTGTCAAAATTAACCAAAAATGACATTTTACAAGAACTCTGAGTCCTCTTATGTGGGCATCTCTTTGCAGAAGTGACACAAATAAAAGAATATTCAAGCTGAACAAGTTTCAGACAGAAGCTTTGCTCTTTAAGTCTTTCTATATTTATCACCCACTGCCGAAAGGCAAAGGCAGATGATAAGGATTTTGCACGTCTCTGTGTGTGTGTGTGTGTGTTCACGTGTCATGAACCACTGGGCAAATATTATTATTAGTTGCAGAAAGTAATAATCTGATGTGCATCTATTGCAACTGATTAACTTTAGGAATCACTCCATTTTATGATGGCCACCACAGCTAATCGACCTAAGCCGACTCAAGAAGTGGCTACAACACCTATCAGTTTTGCAGATATCGAGCTAAAACTGAATGTGGTAGTAGCTGAGAGTCTTTCACAACACACACACCCTGACGTTCCACAATATCACATGAGACTGGGCATGAAGTTATTTTCAAGTTTTGGTCAAAACGGCTAAAACTGCATCGATTCTTAAAATAAACTATTGTCATAACCTAAAACTTCCGCACTGGCAGAGATGTAACAAAAGTGACAAACTTCTACCCAAAAACTGCAACAAAAGCTGAGTAGTTTTACATCTCATATATTTGTTTTGACCCTAATCTCCACGGGCGTTCCAAAGTGTTAAATCCTTTCTATTCCATCTGGATGAGAGGGTTTCTGTCCGCCTGGTTAGCCTCTCCTGTAGCTGAGCAGAGTGCTGCTGGGCTGCGCTTTGCTTGAATCAGAAACAACGCACCGTGTTTCGTTAGGACAGGAAGTCCAGTGGAGCGCGGGCCGTGCAGACTGCTGTAGCGCAGGTGCTCTGCCTTCTGGGATCAAAACGTTATGTACTGAACATTTATTATTCAGTGATATGAAAGACAAAGTCTGCTCCTGTAGCTGCATAGCTCACCACCGCAATTACCTTCCCAGAGTTACCACTCTGTGGTTCAAATCATTTAGAGGTCAATTTTTGTCATTTTTATTTTACTGTGTTGACAGAAATTAACGGTCAACAAAGAGACACATGAGGAGCTTTGAATCTAAGCAACGATTTAGTTCAAAAAGTTACTTGTTGTGGACGAATTAACCGAGTTAGCAAGCATGAGCTAACGTGAAAACATCCAAAAGACAAACATTTTATTTGACTCAAATTACGAGCTCAGAAATCTTTTAAATTCTTAAGACAAGTGTCGCAAGTAAATTATTGCATTTAATTTGGTTTTTGTTTATCAAATACCAAATTAACAACATCAACAAGAAAAAAATAAATAATTAAAACGGGCTGAAGAGCATGCAGAAAAGTGTTAGCTCAAGGTTTTTCAGTCTCCCAGCAGAACCTATTTTCACAACATTATATTCGCTAAATAATCTAAATCACACTTAAAATTAATCTGAACTGCTGTATTTAACATATGTTTAATAAAACAGTACGCGGTAAGTCCCTGCACCTGGTTGCAGCTCAGGTTATTGCAACTTTAAAGTCATTTTTACTCAGTCAACATTTATCCCTGTTCGTTTTGTACTTATGGTTTTAATGTTTGCATTAATGTTGAGTTGATGTCTTTTTTTATTTAGTTTCTGGTGAATAAATTACATTCAAATTGAAACAATAAAAAGAATACAGCTCGTTGTTTATCACGAAAACTCTCGCTTGCTTGCGTATTTCCATATTACCCTGCGTTTTCTGGTCTAGATTCTGCTTTGTCCCCAGTCTACAATATAAATTACAGCAATTTAAATCCTTAAGTAGGTTCTGAGTATCCAGCGTGTTCTCAGAAGAGTCGTAAAATACAAAAATGTGCACATAATCAAGTTTGCAAAGGCACACAGGCGTACTAAAAATCATCTTTTAGCATGTTGATAGTGTCACAATAATAAAGAACATAAGAGCATTGTTTATTAATAGGCAAACAAATGTTTATTTAAATCATTGTTTATGAATTAACTAAATATTTGTATTTAGGAAAGCATATAAATAATTCTGGAGAGATGAATAAAAGTATCTGCATCCATAAAATCCATAATTTACTGATTGATAAACTAAATTAGCTATAATCTCAAAGGAGTCATTGTGTTTCAATAATTGTATGCTAAAAACAATACGGGCTGTTTGTAGCATTTAAACAGGACGTGGTAACCACTTTAATTAAGAAAACAAAAAAAAAATGGAGCAGGGGTTCAATCTTTGGTCAAGCGACTCAGTAATAAAGAGCCGCCACGTCCGACAGGTCTGCTCAGAGCGTCACACTTCCTGTTAGGCTTGACAAGAAGGCCAGAGCCGAGACGGGCTGGCATCTGGCCGTGCCAAGCCCCGAAGGCTGTCTGAGGAACCGAACGCACAGTTTAATTACAACAACTAAATATAGCGAACATGTAAGTCAAGCAGATGGATGATAAAACACGATGGCATCACACAGGCAGCTGCAGCCTCTAGGAAAAAAAAAAATGTTTTAGAATAGCTCTAGAAACACCGCTAGGATTAACAGGCAGGTTTTACTTCTCAGAAGTGGCCATTGTCACCTCTTCAGTTCACGCTTCAGCTGAAATATTCGTTCATGCATGACGGCAGGAAAAACTGCTCCAACCAACGAGACAACAGATTTTAAGGACGTGGTCACAACAGGTGATTTGTGGGTTACACGGCCAAATGTCGAGGCTTTAAGAAAAAGGAATGGGCTCAGAATAACCCACACTTATGGAATGATGTTACTAAATCCTGGTCTCATGCTGGAGCATTAAATAACAATAAAAGGTAAAAGTAATTTTATATGAGAAGTAGAGGGTTGGCTTTAGCTTCACTTTATCCTTCAGCCTCCAGGTGCAGAAAGTTTGATGCTAAAACTTCTCCTTCAGGGGGTCACATCCAGAGAAGAAAGTCGCCATCTTTCTGTTAATATAACCTTCAAAGTTATCTATCTGCCCTAGGGGTGTAACAGGACGTGTATTAGAGCTAGAACTAAATTTACCTCTAAGGCCCCGTCTACACTACTCCAGATACTTTTCTAAACTGATTTTGTTTTTTTCTCCATCCACACATTCTTACAAAAACGCATCAATACTCATATCACGCCACTGGATGGCGAGAACGGCCACATTAACGGCAAATCAAAGTACGGAGAAAGAACATGATCGTTGTAGCTTGTAGCTTTTCCCCAAATGTAATTTTTTTTTAATTTTACAGGTGGCAATTTCCTGTCAGTTTTTAACCATTTCAGCACAAAATCAAAGTCTGACAGCGACTGGATCAGGTTAAAGAAAGGCAAACACAGAAGAAAACAGGAAAAGCAGCTCATTATTTGTTCATTTTTAGGGCACAAAGTAATCTTGGGCATTTGCAAACTAGGCTTCCACGTGATTGTTTCTTCCAGAAACAGAGCGTTTAGCAATCTTTTATAAAAGATATCCAGAGCAGTGTGGCCGGGGCCTAAGTCTCTCCCTCACACTTTCAGAAATGTAGCAAAGGAAGCCACGCCAAAATAAGGAACCTTCGCTCCACGCAAAACAGCTCACTACGGCGTCGATCGAAGACAAGCTGCAGGCTGCTTGTTACGCGTAGGTGGCTCAAAATAGAACTTCATCATTTATTCGAGAAGCTACCACTCGATTATAAACATTACTGGTTCAAGGAAAAGAAGCAAACTGGAACACAAGGTCAGCTGCCCCTGGCTAACAATGAGCAAAATGCAGCCGACACACGAGCACCCGCCGCGCTCAATAACTCCGGTCTGAACGCACACTGAAAGTAACAACGCACTGTTACTAATTTTACTGCATTTTGGCCAGCAACGTATTTATATTTTATCATTCAAGGCTTCTGCCATCACTCTTAGAAAGGATGGATTCAGGATGAGAACTGCACGCTTCGTCCCAAATGAAAGCCACATTCTGCAGACCACCGAGCACCTCCAGGAGACAGGGTTTGGATGGACGTTTGAGGGGCCAGAAGGCAAAATTATGGAAGCAACAAACAACATTAAACAAAGAAGAGTTGTGTAAAAAATAGCTTCCTTCCGCTGCACCAAGAACGAACTAAAATGTTTGACTTCAAAGCCGAAATACTTACTCAAACATAGTTTTTTTTTTTGCGTGCTGCTGCGCCCCTGTTGGGTTGCTAGATGCGACTATCAGTCAATAAAATGTAGTAAGTGTTTTGACTTTTACTATTTGACACATACAAACCCTCGTGAAAAGTAACAATGGGTAGCGGGACGTATAATTTTTTTAGTTTTTGTTCGGTTTAGTACACTACCACGTGACTGTTGCCGGATGACGGCTTCGCTATCGATAATAAAGGGTAAGAATTGATTTTGAAGCGTTTTTTTAATGAAATGTGCAGCTCCAGTGGACCAAACCCAGCAGGTTTGGGGCTATTTTTCCAGAAGTGGAGGCTCACAGTCACAGTTCCCTCATACTCTCAGGCTCTCTGGGCTCTTATGTAAGAGCCAGTTAGCAAGGCTACGGTGCACAGGGGGGGATTTATGCAGGACTCTCATTTCTGTGCCGGTTTAGGCCCTTTATAGGTGCAAGCCTACTGTTGTGCGAACCAGGTGAGTGCTCATTGCTCATTGTGATCGCCAGCGCTAGTAAATCTTCGCAGAGAAAACTCAGGGGGGAACGCAGAAATGAGGCCAAAATGGCAGGGGTAAAAATACCAGCCTATTTATAGCCCGTCGACATCATCAGCAGAAGTCTCGAAGCCTTTTCGTCCGAGGCGACTTCTGCGTCCTGTGGCCACGCTCGCATGTCCGACAATTAATAAAGAGCTGATAATGAGCGAGGAGGAGAAGCAGATGAGGATTTCTCTGCAGGATTCCCTCCCTGTTGTTGCCTCTCCTCCTCCTCCTCTTCTTTCTTTGCACTGCAGCAAAAGTCTGCGACGATCCCGAAGCGCAGGCTCGTTTGCTCTTCACCGGAGCCGGGGGCCGAGCCTCTTCCTCGCATCCCAAACCTGCTGGCAGAGAGGGCCGCGCTCCCTCGCAGATCATGCGATTCGAATACGCTACATTTGCTCTGCGTCAGAGCTAATAGGACACGGGGTTCTAAAAATGTCTGGTTTATCCGTGAGCCTGCGTGCACACTCTCTCCTGGTTCAGCCCGGGCTCGGCCTGCCAGGTAGCCTGTGCGCGCGCGTGCGTTTGAGGAAGCCGCCCGAGGCAGCCCGTGCACCTTTATTCCAAACGACCTTGTTTACGGACACAACACAACTGCCGCAAATTCCCAGACAGAATCTCATTTCGAGGGAGCATCACGGCAGAAAATGAATGCAGGAAGTGTTTTTTTTGGCACGATGTAAACCTGTGCAGCCTGAACTGACCTTTTATTACCCGGGCGGTAGAATAAAATTGCACTTTTAGAAGGTAGATGAGGCTAGAGAGGCTTCCTCCATTTTGGATAGGGAGCCCATGTTGAGCTGAGGACAGACGATCTCTTGCTGTTCAGCTATTTGTGCTAAATTTGGAAGGAAGGAAAAAAAAAGAAGTGTTGCAGTCAGAATCAGAAGCTATAGCTGTGTGCCTCTGTATGCCTAATCAAAGGAGAGGTTTCTTCATTTCAGATTAAAGCCACATCCCAACATATCACCAATCACCGAAGGTAATATTGACAGAGGCACGGCGGCTTTCTCCTCCTGGCCGTGGGATATGATCTATTGAGCTGCAGAGAGGAATGATCTTCGTCTGACAAAAGACCGCATCAGGCTCACAGCGCAAGGATACGTCCTCACACAAAAGAAGATCCAGCGTTCACAAGGAGAGAAGGGCAGGGAGGACGGAGAATCCAAATAATTTCTCCGTCTTGAATGAAGTCTGACCTTCACGTCTTTGTTTTTCTCTTCAGCTCTCACTCCGTCTCTCATCTGTGGGAAGGATTGAAGTTTTCCCTTCCTTTCGGCATAAAACACAAATGTTTCCCCCCCCCCCCTGTCATGTGTTTGTTCTCGCCGCCTGTGCGGTATCTGTGTTATTGGCTTAGCCTTTTCAGGGGGGCTGGGTAATTAGATCAGACTGCCTCTCCCCGAGAGTCGAACGAGCTCTAAAGCGACAGTCGGGAGCACCGTTGTAATTTTCTGCTCCTCTTGGTAATTGGAGAGCGGGATTTGGCAGGACCGGGATGCGCCGCACATCCAGAGAATATGAAGCAAACAAGACCCTTCGCCCTTCCTCCTCCTCCTCCTCCTCCTCCTCGTCCTCGTCCTCCTCCTCCGCGTGCACCCCAAAAATAACGCTCACCCACTCACGAACACCCACCCGCAGACACGCATAGATCCCCACACACTCTCACAGCTAATATCCGATGCCTCCTGCAAACTAACAACCGTCTAATGTGCTGGTGTTCCCCGGGTACAGTGTTACAATTAGTTCAGCACAAATCCACTTTCACCTTTGAGGCCTACAACAATCATTTTCACGGCTATTATGAAGGCGAAGCAATAACGCCAGGGAGCGTCTTTTACACCAGCGGTACACAGCAAATTCAAAAGTGTTAAATGTTTTGGTGTTAGCAGACTTTGTGCAAAAGCAGAGTTAATTTTACACTTATAGAGTCACATTATGTTTATGTAACTCTGGGATGTATATTATTAGTAGTTAAAATCCAGTGTTAAAACAAAGTGTTTACGTATCAAATCTAGAGGTGTTAAAATGGAATCAATAACTCTTTACTTCTTAACTCTGAACTCCACCAGCAGCTCGAAC